>NC_083770.1:26800498-27145498 GCF_963514075.1 Conger conger
TACCCTTTCAAAAGCCATGCTGGCTATCCCTTAGAATGTTATTCTTTTCTATAGATTCCAGTATCTGCAACTAAATAACTGAAAATTATGTCTTGCATAAAAGGAGAAGCAAAAGCATTTGCTTTAGATGCAGTTAGTTATGCACTGGGAAATGATTGAAGATATCCTGGGGAGGTACCTTTGGAAAGGGAGGCCCTGGGCTGTGGCCCATTTTGCCCATTGGTTTAATGTGGCCGTGCCTACAAGTGACATTAAAACTCTTCGCATTTGAATGGATCGCTATGGGAATTCTGGGGTGGGACTAGGTTCAGCTGTAAATTATGCTGATACAGTATGGGACACAATTGTTGGCTGAATGATTTTAAGTCATCATGGGTCCAGGGTATCAAATGAACCTCAAACTACTGTGCTGCTTTCAGATATGCAGTAAATACAACAAGAATAGTTTGTTGCGCTTTGAACACGTATTAATTGTTTGTTTACTAACAGAGAATGAAATCAGAAAAAGCAGAAAAAGACGAGGTAACCTCAAACTAGTGAAAGTATATATATATAAAATATACGCCATGTGCACAGAAACGTCAATGGCTTAATTTGCTTACATAAAACACATTACTTTGTTTACACAAGGCTGTGGTAATATTTCACATAAACAAGAAATGGGCCCTGATGAAGTGAGGAAATGTTGTTATCACTAGCAGCCTGCCAGAACTGGTATTGTCTCTTGATTGCCACTTGCAAAAGTGTGAGAGCGTCTCCAGTTCACACAATATAATATTTTTTTTTTTCATTGTTTCTATTGATCCTTAACAGCTGGCTTGCCTACTTTGAAAATGAGCCATTAAAACTAAGTGGACAAATTTGTAGGCATCAAGAATTTTCCGACTGGATATCTGATTGACATCTATATGAGTTAGAGATAACCTGTAGAACCTGTGGAATATGTATGATATGAGTACTACAAAAAAATTATGTTCCACTCCTTACTGTTGATGTCTGTGTAATCCATTTTTATGTGTCTACCAAAAAACACATTGTGGTATCTTCATAAGCCATGGGCTGTGTGTTCTTGCCGGTTTCTAACTTGTTCCCAATAACCTGCCAACAAATTACTGCAAATGCATCATTTTCACTTGATCATGTGACTGATTGCAAGTAATCTCACCAAGCACAGAGGCAGAACACAGCCTGGATCTAAACAGGGATTGGGTGGATTTTGGATGCTCCGGCTGTCAATGATTTGACAGGGGAGCACTGCTCTAAAGCCTTTTACTGGTGGCGCTGTGCCACTGATTACAAATGAGCTCTGGCTTCACTTATTGGCTGTCACAGATGGAAACAGGAAAACACATTCAACATTCAGCGATGAGTCCACACAGTAAGATGGGGAGGAATTGTGGGGTGGGGGGGGAGAGAGGCACAGCAGATTGTGGAGAATGGGAACGTTGTGTTGCAGCCAGAAGCTAAGTGGTGCTCCTGCCACCATCCCAGAAAATTTGGTGCCCACTGACAGAAAGCGGACTTATGAGAATTGTATGCCACATGCCACTGAGCACTTTGTCTGACAGTTTTCGCAGTGGACATTAAAGGCCTGTTGCACTTTAAAAACTTATGGATTTCAAGACAATTTTAGTATGTTGGCTGGAGTTAAAAGAATGATGAAAACAAAACCAAATTCACAGCTGAGAGCTGATCCCAATTAATGGTGCTATTTAAAATTGCACATTACCCAGTCCTCAACAAGCAGTTTACACAAGCCCACACCAGATTCCTGCAGGGTTGTCCTCTTCCGGGAAAGCAGATGTGTGTCTGATGTTTCTGCCAAGGTCAGGTTTCCTTGTTTTCTTGCATATTTATTTTCCCAGTGCAGCATCTCTAAAGCTTTGTGTTCTATCTCACGCTGCCTTGTGAATCCATCTTCCAGATGTTTTGCTCCGGATCCTGTCCATTGCTTGGAGCCCAATGTATTCATTTTTCATCACTTAAGTGCAGCATAGCTCATATGTCACCGTGATTCTGAACAGCTTTTAGGCAAAGAGCATATATTAATTCACTTAAGGGGTAAAATCTGTTCACAATTAGGACTCAGCAGAGACTTTGCAGCTAAGAGCTGGACAGCTGTAGGCAGGAAACAATGAAATCCTACTGAACAGACAACTATACTTGTGACTGGGTGGACAGGGAATTGTGTGGGATGGGAAAACAAATGCAAAAAAGGTTGTTACTGGATGTAGAACAAGAGGGTTGATATAGTCATACCGATAATACATGTGGTTATTTGGATTATTGCTCTGCTATAAATGGAAGCAATTAGCTTCCTGTTATATCCAGCCAAATAAAATAAACCTATACCTTCTGAACAGGAAGTATGAAGTCAAATCGGAGACTCAGCGTTGTAACAAGATGTGTGGTATCAGCAATCCCTTGCATTAGCTTTATTTGCAATTATCCCACTTCTTACTTAGGGAGAAGCTAGGGAGAATTAAATTACAGCCCACTGTTTCTGCTGGCAAGGCGTGTGAGGGCAGTGATTTTTTTCTTCTTCAATGCAGCTGAAATCTATGAACTCCTGCTGCTGAGGACAATGTAGAGCATATCAGTCTTGATGAATCAGCCCATCTGTTCACTGGTAATGAACAATGTTGTATTGAGGTCATGCACCATACGTCAGTAGGTACAATAGTCAAGAAAAAATATAAAATCAGAATCGTGAAAATGGTATTATGATTTTACATAATAAAAATTACCATGATGTGGATTATTTTTATTTTTTCAAAACGAACAAAGAATGAGAATTTCTGAGAATGTTGCCTGGGAGAATGGGGCTGTGTTTGGAAAGCAAAAAAAGTTTGGAAAGCATAATTATTTGCAAGTTTTGCCTGATACTCAACAAAAGCTCAACACATAATAAATATAATAATAATAAATGCAGTGTTATTCACTATGAGTTCATTTAGATATTCAACTAAGATGTTTCAGACCGTGACCATGCTTTAAAAGTAATCATGATACATAAGGCACATTTAAATTAATCCAATAAAAATGCTAATCTGTTTTATGCTAAATTGATGTGCATGTTAGAGGGTGGCATGGTTGTCTCCTTAACAACCAGCTGTTCATCTGGTTTCTGTCACCTTGTAATAAAAGTTGAGGTGCTCTCAATGGGATGTTGCAGTATAATGGATGGAGCAAGCAGACCTAAAAAGTTCCCTTGCCATGATCAAATTCTATTTCTTTATGTAATGCAATGAAAACTACAATACTGTAGTGCTATAATTAAACTCATTTTAATTTTCCTGCTGATTCTACCTTAAACTCATCCTCTTATAGATTACTTATGCTTGCTGCTGCTGTCAAGGGCAGGAGAGTCTGTTTGGATTCCCTGCTAACAGAGGAATGACACAGCATGCTAATGCTCTCAATCCGCTTTTCAGCAGCACAGTGGGAACCTGTCCTGAGCTTGGGCCAGTTATTAAAATGGCATTCTATCTCATCTCATTACGAGAAGAAAGCAGGTGGCACTGTACTCTTGAGTGGCTTTAGCTGGTAATTTGGTGAGGATGAAGTTAATTGAGTTAATGTCAAAATTTTATTTGGGGTGAGGTGAAAGCTGTAGGAAGACTAGGGAATAGGGAAACCATTATCCTTTTAGAAGATTTGAAGGCCCTCTTAATCATGTTATAGCCAGAACTGTCATTTAATTAAGCTAACTATACACTGGGATTTCCAGCAATGGCAGTAACTGTATAATTTTAATACCATTACAGAAAAATAAACATTCTATATAAATATTCATACCTGTCCAATCCTCCTAATATATTTGATGATTTATTTTTAATTAAATGAGCAGAAATGTTTATTTGTGATGCGTACCAATTATTCATAAGAGACTCACATTTCATGTACAGCTTTATATATGAGCAGACATTAATGTTTTTATTTTCAGTTTGTTGAGTGTTCTCTTACAATACATAAACACATAATCGAATCAACATAATAATTAAACTAAAATCCATTAAGACTGCTAAGTGCGCTGTAGAAATATTTGAACTTGGCAATAGTGTAGTGGTGTCTCCAGGACACAAGGTGCCTATTGCTCTGCTGCAATTTGTCAAAATGTCCCAATGGAACAGGTCTGTTGCTGCATTCTCAGGACCATTTGCATGGTCTTGGCACCTCTCTGGGATGTCAGTAGGTTATTGTACAGTTTTCTTTGCCGCTCTTCTTCCTTTTAAAACTCCCCACTGTCACGTTCTGCGTTAAGTTGTCTCTTAAGTTCACTCTCAGGAATAATTAGTGCTCCATTTATTTTGCGGACAGTGTGAAAGTGGGTTCTCTGTAATGGTGTCTCAAGGTTTACCTGAGGACGGGTTCCATTAGTTTGGAGAGGACATACTGTGAGAGCCTATTGTGAATAGCACAGATACAGTAACATTGAGTGGAGAAATGAATCATATGAAATCATGTGCATCTTTAATTTACACTGCAGAACAGCCACCCTTGCAGAACATTTCTGTCCAATCACTCTGTGTATTTAACCCGCCTTGTTTCCCTTAGTATTTGCCAGATATGTGTTAACCATTCTCTTTATTGTCCTGTTCCATGTAGCCCGACCTCCACTTTTTGGATTACTCTTCTGTTCTTGGTTTGACTTTGTGTTACCGGCTTTTGCTTGGACTTACGACTTACGATTCTCGGATCACGTTTTGTACTCTCGGCTGTTCGGATTGCCTTACTCTGTTTGGACTCTCGCTAGTGACTTTGAGGCTTGTTTACCTCTGCCATACTAGTCTACCTGTGTTTGACCATGGCCTGCCTTACATGTCATTTATTTCATAACAGCACTTATTCCATTTATTTCTGGGTTGCAATTGGTTCCTTGTTCCTGCTGCCTGACATGTGGATTATTTGTAGATATTACGCTATGCCAATGACTCATGCTTCATTAAGATTTCAAGACCATGCAATATGTGTGGTGTGTGTGACTGAATTTAGTTTTATTATGGCCCTTGACATTAGCGCTGTGATTGGTGCGGTGATGTGGGTTTTTCATTTGCATTGTCAGCAATGATTAATCCTCATCCTCCGGGAATTCCGTGGGTTTGTAGAACGATAGTATTTTTTATGGATTGATTGGCAGAGTGACACATCAGGAAGAGGAAGAAACTTCTCTGGAGAGCAGGAAGCTGCAGTGACAACAGCAGAAACAGGTTGTAAATGGGATCTCCATTCCGCCAGCGCCCTATGGAGATCGATTGTCGGATGCGCTGAATAAAGGGATGATAAATCCATCAAAGTGGCTTTATGAGTTTTTTTCCCCTTGCTGGGAGCTGTCAGGCTTCAAGAAGGCATATGGTGCATGTGCCAAGCAACAGATTTATAAAAGGGCATTTCTGGGCTTCAGAGATACTCCAACTGGTCTCTCTCTGCTGCGATTTGGCAACATTTTGAGACTCAAATGCTCATAATTAATTGGCCATTTTGAGAAAAAGCTTGTGCTCTCTCCGCTTTGATAGGCATTGATTACACTGCTATCTAGAATGTGATCTTGTTTTATGTTCACTTACAGTAGGTCTCGATTTATTTTCCTTAACTTTGTGTTAATCTTTACTGTTTTGTGTATTTTAATATGCACATTACTGCTTTTTGTAGATGCATAAAATAAGTAATGAGATTAACTGTAAGAACTCGCGGTTAAGTAACCATATTGACATCAGGTACTGTAAATATGAACAACTTAAAATGATCAAAGGCTATTCATCAGGACTGATTTCACATTTTAAATGATGAATGTTAGTGTTTGCGATTGTGTATTTGCATTTCAGGCAACTGACATTTCAGGCATGCTTTAAAAAACCACAAAGTGCTGCAAGTGATATGACGATAAGAATTTTCCTTGACTTTCAGTAATGTCAGTGCAGCAACTTCATGTAAATTGACTGTCTCGTACAAGTCAATTTTAAGACATTAAAAGTTCTTTACACCCATATGTCGCTGTGAAGATATAGACAAAAGCAATCTCTTGAAAAGGCAATTATAAAGTGGGAAGATTTTCGGTAATTTGCAGTACTGGTAGTTATGTCTCTCTGTCTTCCTGAATTGACAACTGAAAGAAAGCTAATTAACATTCAGTATGCATTGTTCTGAGGAGAGCAGTGCAAGGAGTCAAGTGGAAGAAAGAGGAGAGAGAGAGTGTGTGTGTGTGTATGCATATGTGAGTGCGTGTGCCTGCATGTATTTGGAAAAGAAGGGGCAGACAACAGCGATATTGTATGCCTATCATCACAGTGCTGGCCACATTGGAACTAGTAACATCATCTGATATTAAGTATTGACAGAACATCGACAGAAAATAGATTTGTGGGAATTGATTTGATTAATTTGCACAAAAACAGAAGAAGATAAGATTGATCATCATACATAAGATGCAGGACAATTCATGCAGGAGAAGAAGTCCACCATATGGGGCTTATGGAGTCCCCCCTAAATTATAAACATGCAGAAAAGAAAAACCAAATGAAAACACAAAAAGGTGAATATGAACTTTAGTATTGACTACATAAGAAAAAGATTAAATAAGAAAAATCGCAGATACAGTGAGGGGGAAATGAAGAGGGAATAGAAGGGGTATGTAATGTACTATGCCCAACCATACATGCACACAGAATACTGGGTGCTTACACACAATATGCAGTTGTATCATTCCAGTTGATAGGTTCCCGGTTTTACTATTACTAGCTGTATTGGTATCTCACACACACACACACACACACACACACACACACACACACACATATATGTATGCATGTGTGTATTCTTCTGATATGACTATTTTCTGTAAATTGTCTGTCTCTGTATACCACTTGAATAGTGTCTGCAGCAGGGGATGTCACACATCCTTGTTAAATGGCTCAACCAGAGTCTCCTACGGAGAGTCAAGACCACACGCCTCTGGCCGGCCACTTCCCAACCCTTTGATATGCATGACCGTGAACTGTATTTCAACAGACCACACACACTAGTTGGGTAGATATTCTCAGAACAGACTGCCTGAATGTTCTGTGTTTGTCTCTCCCTTGCGCATTGTATTAAACCTGAAAACTCTTAAGAGAAGTTGTACGTGTGTTCTTCATCTTCCTGCATTTCATCCCACGGAAAAGGGCAAAATATCCTAACACAGTGCATAAAAGAAAGTTGCACTGATACTGCTTGACAGGATTTCTTCTCTTTTTCACCTGAACTGGTAACATCAGAGTACAGTGACCATGCCTAAGAAGAACGGAAAATATCAGGCCTGTTTTTAATCTGCAAAAGTGCAAGACCTTGAATAAAACATTGTATTACCAATATTTTTCAGTCCAGCAAATAACCTCAAGACCAGGAGATGCAGGTCAGCTTGAGATGAGATTTTTTTTTTTTTTCCAGTGTTAGTCACATCTGGGCTACTGTCTGTCTCCTTTGGGTGTTTTCAACCCAACAGAGACGACAGGCAGTAAATGCTAGTAATAAGTAAGACTAAATGCATTGTAATTAAGTTAAGACTTTAATCTTTTGAGTCTTAAAGGTATTTAACTCTCCAATTTTCAGATTGAATTAATATGGTGTCAAACGATAAAGTTATATAGAGAAAATAAGAAATAGGCAAGAACCCTTTTATAGAAATGTTGTTGGTAGCATTTTAAATACATCAGTACTCCTTTTCCTGGGATGGCTTGTTAATCCTTTTCAAGTATTAATCATGGTAGCCATAAGTGTCTAAATATTGATTACTGGGTAATGTCTATTCAAACAGACATCTAGGCATCCTGATTCTCCAACACCTTCACCCACTCACTGTGCACCTGCCCTAATTGGCTGATTGAGCTCCACTATCAACACTGTCAGAGCAAATAAATAAAACTCATTAACCAGCGACCACCTGCTGCCAAATGATCTTAAGCAGATGGGATTTGTTGTCTGAAGTTTTGCCATCGTAGTAGTGTGCCTAAACATGAGAGATTAACACAAACATGGGTGAAAATAGTCACAGCGCTGAACGGAGGGCAGGGTGAGGTGTTGTGCTGTGAAAACTCTTGAGATGCATTAATTTTTCACAAACAATTCAGATTGAGTGACAATGACATAAGTGTGAATCACTGTATGGGCTTTTGAGGATTCTCATTCTCTTTCATAGGAGTCTCGTCCTCGTTAAATGTTCATATAAATGTAGAGAGGGAAAGTGAACAAATACATGCATTTCCTAAGAGAGTGGAGCATACAGTACAGCATGGCAACTGATTGACATGAAGAAGATAGAATGAACATGCAAAGATATGAAATGGGAAACTATTTCTTTTGAATGTACACTTTGTAAGACACTCCTTGAAGCTTCATTGTTCTATAAAAAGGTGCTCATGAGCATTCCTGGGTGGTCTGCGGTGGTGTTTTGATGTGAGAAGAGGGAAAGTCGCCCACAGGCATGAAGAAGTCCCCAGCAGCTGCTGCATGTGGTCAAGGTTTAGGACATTGGATTGGCAGGGTGTCAAAGGAGGAGGACTGGGCCTTTGAACCTTTGATAACAGGCTGCTCAGCCCACTCGCTGTGGGAATAACAGGGCAGCATCAGTGCAATCCACAGTGCTGGGAGTCTGCTTACGGGAAAGAGCGCTCAGAGAAAGAGCAGAGTTCTTTCTGGAAGATTCCATGGTGCACAGCAGCTTTGGGTTGTCACAGTAAGGGTTTCTTTATTTTAAATCAAAGCAGTACAATCCTGTTCCTGAAGATCTACCATACTGTAGATTTTCACTTCAACTCTTATTCTGCACACTTGACCCTCGTGTTGTCTTAAGGGTCAAAAATGACCCACCACTATGTTTAACAGCAGCAAATACCCCTGAATGATATTTTTCAACTTGAAATTTGATGACAAAGTTTCAATTACAGGTTATTGCTTCATGGAAAATAGATTAGGGTTTAAAATTCAATTAAGCTGCTTTATTTAAGGGGTTCTGTGAAGGCGGGTCATTTTTTACCCTTAGGACAAGGGGAGTATAGAGAATGTTAAGACTCCACAAAGGTTAAAAGGCAGCTTGGTGAGATCTCTAGCTGTTGAATGAGGTGGCTTTGTTTGGATTGGAGTGAAAACCTACAGGGCAGTATCTCCAGGAAAAGGGTCTGGCAGCCCTGGTCTTAATTACAAAGAAATGGGAGGCCCGAATGAGACATGCAGCTGACATTCCCATCTAATGTTCTTTGTTTGTACATTATGCTAAGCACCTGTTAGTAGTTTTAAAGACAGTTTAATGTAGATCTAGTGAGAAATATATAGTTGTTATGTGACCACTGAAAATAGTATACTGTACCATGAGGTCTCAGGGCTGTGAATTATAGCAACTATCAGTTTTTCTGACAACCTCTCTAATTCTCACATTTACATGGTTACTGGATTTCTACACTCCCTGTGAGGAGATGAAAAGAATAGATAATTCTAACAAACCAGGGCTGCATGGACAGGGGTGGTGCAGCATGATTTCTGCTTTCAATAAAAACTGCATACTCCAGAAATAGTGATGGAATTGCAGTTCCAAAATAAGCCATGATTTCATGGAAGATATTAGCAATGCAATTTTAGGTTTGTGCTGGTCCATATTTAATATAACCCTGTCTCACCAATGTTTTAACTGAAGAGCCAAAATCAGTAGTCTACATCAGTAGCAGTTTCTGGCATAGTCTACGTAGGCAGTTGCCTTGGGCGACATGTGCTGAGGGGGCGCATGCACGCGCACTTCCCGAAGATACTATCAAACGCCAAATGGGTCAGAATTCGCCTGGCTATATCTGTGTGCTTGACACAAAAACAAAAACTGTTGGGGTGTCAGACGTGTCCAAAATGGTGCTGCATGACTTCCCCCTCCCACTTCTGCTGCCGTCTCCTCACCTGAGAGAGGAAAGGAGGCAGCTGCTCAGACAGCCCTTCCTCCCTCTCCTCTATCACTCTCACCCTCTCATTCAAACAACTAACTGTCTAGTAGCTATGGCAAATAATCAGATTTGTTGTGTAGTAAACCCACTGCTGTGATCAGATAGGGTTTAATATCTAGACTGTCATGATGTTAAAACCACCAAAATTGCAATAGTATGGTAATATGCTGGGTACACTACTTGCAAAGGAGACTTTGGTTTCAATGTCTTTTCCCTGATTAAATAGACTGTAGGTCTAAGGACTTACATTGTATAGTATAAGGCTTTATAAATGAAGAAAGTAATACTAACTTGATCAACAATTATGAAACATGCATTTTAGTCTTATTATACTTCCATTTCATATCTGCTCTGAATGCGAGGTAAGGGAACAAGGTGACATCACTACATCCAATAACCTTTCATTTAGGCTAAAAAACAAAAAGCTAACAACGTTAATCTAAATGCTAAATATGACATGAGTCATAAAAGAGTGGTCACATTACAAAGGAAATGTGAAATTTGTGTGTTGTTTCTCATATTATTTTCTTATTATCTTGGATAACAGGCTCTTATTTTTTGTTTTTATTTTTTTATTTTAAATAAATTATTTTGTGTGGGCACCCTATGTGATCTTGCCTAGAGCACAAAATGAGCCAGAACCACCTCTAGTCTACGTGGCTCCTTTTTGCATTTATTAAATATAATGAAAGGATTGATTGATCTAATACACAGATAGCACCAGATATATGTTATCAGAATGTTTCAACTTAAGATGCAATACTACAGAAAACTAGACGCAGTAGTAGCAATTTAAGTAAGAAAACATGGTACTGTTTGTTATGATGGTTAAATTAAAGGTCTGGCACATATGAGTTGCATTGACTGTTATTTTTTTTTTATTCTATCAAACTTGAAATGGGAATTATTGATTTTCCAAGGAGACAAGCAACAAATTGTTTTGATTGATGACAGATAATAAGCAAGTAGGTTTGTCTTACGTTTTGTTTAGAATGCTTTGTTGAAACATTGTTAAATGTTAACATTTAATCTATATTGCGGTGCATGCATAGACTCATTACTGTCTATTTGCTCTATTAGCGAACCACTGTGTGGTTTCCACAAATTGCCTGTCATCTACCCCGTGTGAATGTATCAGAATAAAGATTGAACAAAATGATTTTGGTTTTGAAAGATTGGTCAACTTTAAAACATGATTGCCAGATGCCCTTAACCCCTTAAGTCTCACCGGCCCAGGGCTGAGCGAGTGTGGGTTTTTAAAAATTTATCCTGTTTTTATAATGCAATTTCCAATCACTATGGTAACAGGATATACTGCTTGAAAGTGTTAAAACTCACGCTTCACTCTGGATAACCTATTTTCATTTTTGTATTTTGTAACATGTGGGTTGCAAAACAAGCGTGGGGGGACCTTGCCTTCTCTGCATCTTGGACATCCATGTACTACACTAAATAAGGTAATGTCAGTGTAATTTTCACAGCAAGGGTCCAGCTAACAAAATGCATAAAAATACAATTCTAATAACATGCTAACTCGGAGAAACGTCTAAAATTATAAATGGCCATTGTTATAATTTCTCTGGAGTAATCATCATTGTTGTCCATTTTGCTGCTGCAAACGTCGACAAAAGTAGTTTTGTATAGGCTCACTGGAACAAGAAGAGCTGTACAGTAAAGGTGTGATCCCCATTCATGAGTAAGAAATACGGTATAACTTCAGCTGAACCTAGAACTGGCTACTGGTATGGTACTGAAATAATGACTAAGAAGCATTTTAGCGAATGCCATTACATTTCCAACCGTGTATTGTTTGTGAGGCTTTCATGAAACAGCACTGTTACACTTCGCCAAAAACTGTTCTTGTGATTTTATGGCCAAAAAGGTTGACGTTTTACAACAAATGTTTAAATATAGGACTTCCTTTTGGGGACTTCCAAGGAATCTCTCATCTCTCTAGCCTCACGAGTATTCTTGAGTGAATATTTGAGGAAGACAGTGAAAACACCTTTGGCTCCACAATAGAGGGCATGTTCATTGTCATGACCCCATTTTATCAGTGATCATCTAAATACAAAGACACTTGGAGGGGCATAACAGGGCATTGCTGCAAAAGAGCATACATGCTCAGTCAACTTACTCTATATAAATAAAGGTTAATAAAAAATACATTCTCAAAATAGTATATTATTACTCAGTATGCTTATAAATAAGCTTTTGAATAATAAATTGTGGAATGTGTTTGACTCGTTGATGGAGGTTCGGTATTTGACAAAACCATCAATCGATGGACATCAATGAATCCATTAGTATACAAGATGTTATTATTGTGATTATTACACTAATTTTGTGACAATCTTCTTGACTTGTTGTTATCTGAGGAGAGCACAAGGGGAGGTAGGGGGAGGGTGACAGGCACTTTTTATTATTTCACAATAAAAAGTGTTGTATACTTTAGAAAGCAAAATAAAGTATTTTACACATTATAAGACACATGATTTAGTTTCCATGTGTCCTTTTGGAGTCTCCAAATGTCCTTTTTGGAAAACCGCCCAGACATAGCTTGAAGAAAAATGATGCAGAATGCTCATTTTTGGTGATATTGTCATCAAATTTGAAAGGTGACTTGTCCAGTGTTTTGGCTGTGGCCAGGCACTGCCACAATAATCTGTATCCACTCAAAAACAGTAAATCTTTTCAGTGAGAAAAAATATTCCTCTTCCACTGTGTCTGAGCTTATGTAACTTTGATTTAGTAATTGCTTGGAAAACAAACCCCAAAGGGTTACCTTTCAGGGTTCAGGAATAGTAGGCATTTTATTTTGGGTAGTCATTTTCAAGAAAAGGGGTGATACTTAATGGGTTAACCAAGACAAAACATTCATAATACAGATCATCTACAAATAAATACAGATCATTCAATAAATACAATTTCAGTGCTTATGAAGTAGTGCCCATTAAAAATATATCAGCACACTACTACAGAACATTTACAAACAAAAACTCATAGCCTAGATCTTGACCGTGGTTCATTTCATTTTCACCAAATGTCTGTAGTGTTTCCTGAATGTTCTTGGGTGGGTTGCAGAACATGTGGTTTGTTTAAAACCATGTTTAGTTTCTGTTATGCAATGATAATTACAGCACTAATACATTTTGCATCTTTGAGCAAGCAATAGATTATTTAAGCGCTGAAGTGGGTGTTTGTGTGGGTTTGTCTTTGACTGAAGAGAGGTTGTTGGCTTGACTAAGGTAAATTATAAGCTATGATTGTCATGCGAAGCATTTTTATTTTCATGTTGCCGGTTTTCAGATCTCGGCATAAATTCATTTTTATCTCTGAAATGGTTGCTCTTTTGTCCATATTCATGCCCCGTCTCTTGAAACTGCTCGCTTTACAGCAATGCATACAGTATTCTGCCTACAACATTATGATCACAGTCCTCTTCTTTACAATCTTATTATATGCCTTATTCATTTTCATGCTTAGCTTCAGATTTGAAATGTTGCCTCTGCTTTTGCTTTAAAATTGACTCCTTTTTGAGAATCATCAAAACTGTATTTTCTTCATCACGGTGATACATTGGAAATATGTTTAAAATCACTGTGGTAATTTAAGTGCAGAGGAAAATAACAAGTATTTAACATGACAGAAATTGAGTATTTTACAAGTGCACTCTGTGGAATTGGAGATCCAGTCTGCCGATATAGGAGCAGGCTGTCGATTTAAGCTTTATTTCAGCCACCCAATTGATGCTATTAGTCTGTAAATATTGCTATTTTAAGTATCACCAAGCGCGTTAGAGCTCCAGCTTTTATTCTGACCACTGGTATTGTATCAGAGCTGCAGTACATTTGTTCTGCCAACTGTCTTTGTTTAAGGCAGGCAAACAATAGCAGCTTCCATGTCATTGGCAAAAACACATCACATGATCACAGGGAAGCTGTATAAAGTTGCTGTTGTTTGGCTGTCAATTCAATTTCACTTTGCTTCTGAAAGGCAAGACAGCACATGGTGATCGTTACTGCGCTCAAAATATATTCAGTTAATATTTTTACTGAATGATTACTGAACGAGTATATCGCCCAGCCCTAGTTCAGTGTGAATTTTATGGATTTTCATTACTGCTCCATACAAAACAAGTTTGCTATAGATCACAAACACTGAGGGCCAGATTTACCAAAGAACTGCAACTGCTTTTCAGACGTAAGAACCAGCCGCGATAAGGTCGCAATATTTATATGGGATTTACTAAAGGGTCGCAATGGGTCAAAGCCGCTAGTAGGATGTAATTTGCCGGGATTGGATCACTTGCCGACTTTTCTGTTGATGCATAGTTAAATATGTTCATGCATATGTATGCCTGGAGTGAAGGCGTAAAACAGGGTGGATATTATTTAAATAAGTAGTATTCTGTCTGATTTAATAAGGCACAGATTAATTGTGACTTCCTTGTGTGGGAATTTTTAGAACTCTGAAAGCAGGCGGTATTTTTTAACAGCTCACACGCATGATGCCAGAGAAGGGTACTCAGCTGTAGGCTACGCACATCCACCACAGCATGAGCAGAGGCACCGGAACACTCCAGAAAGGAGACAGAATTTCTACTACTCTCTTGTAATGTATTTTCAGAAACAATGTGAAATTATCTTTGGAAGGACGCAAGACTTCCATTGAAGTCAGCTAGCAGTCAGTATAAAAAACGCTGTTCTGAATTCAAACAACTGTTCTGCATACGCGTTCAGGGTATAGGGTATATTATGAATTGTGAATAGTTTTACCTTCTCCCATTGCAAGTTTTTTGTGTCTTTCCGCACCCCTCGACTTTCTCTTTTGCAGGAGTTTTTCCACCTGTTGTTCTATCACTGTTAATATTATTTCCTTAGTCGGACCACCACCTTTTTTTAAATTAAGTTTTTATTTTCTATGCTGCCATGGCAGTGTTGACATTTTTCTCTTCAAACTCAAGCATTACTGTAGAAACTGAATACATTTTTCAAGATTTAATTTCACTTTAAATTACTGAACTAATATTTAGATCCATAACCATTGTTTTTGATAACTGCTGCCCATCTGTGTTACATCGAGTCAACCAACTTCTGGCACCTAGAAACAGGTATTTCAGCCCAGGATGAACTAACTACATTCCACAGTTCCTGTGAATTTTGGGGTTTTTCTTCAGTAACTGCATTTTTATTGTCACCCCACAAGTTTTCAATGGGGTTGAGGTTGGAGGATTGAGCTGGCCACTCTATTACCTCAATCCTTTTTGTCTGGAACCAAGATGTTCCTCGCTCACTCGTGTGTTTGGGGTCGTTGTCTTGTTGAAACACCCAATTCAGGGGCATTTCCTCTTTGGCATATGGCAACATACAGTGCATCCGGAAAATATGCACAGCGCTTCAATTTTCCCACATTTTGTTATGTTACAGCCTAAAATTGAATAAATTCATTTTTTTCCTCAAAATTCTACACACAACAAACCATAATGACAACATGAAATAAGTATTTTTGAAATTTTTTCAAAATAAGAAACTAAGAAATCACATGTACATAAGTATTCACAACCATTGCTCAATACTTTGTTGATGCACCTTTGGCAGCAATTACAGCCTCAAGTCTTTTTGAATATGATGCCACAAGCTTGGCACACCTATCTTTGGGCAGTTCCGCCCATTCCTCTTTGTAGCACCTCTCAAGCTCCATCAGGTTGGATGGGGAGCGTCGGTGCACAGCCATTTTCAGATCTCTCCAGAGATGTTCGATCGGATTCAAGTCTGGGCTCTGGCTGGGCCACTCAAGGACATTCACAGAGTTGTCCTGAAGCCACTCCTTTGATATCTTGGCTGTGTGCTTAAGGTCATTGTCCTGCTGAAAGATGAACCGTCACCCCAGTCTGAGCAGGTTTTCATCCAGGATGTCTCTGTACATTGCTGCATTCATCTTTCCCTCAATCCTGACTAGTCTCTCAGTTCCTGCCGCTGAAAAACATCCCCACAGCATGATGCTGCCACCACCATGCTTCACTGTAGGGATGGTATTGGCCAGGTGATGAGCGGTGCCTGGTTTCCTCCAAACATGACGCCTGGCATTCACGCCAAAGAGTTCAATCTTTGTCTCATCAGACCAGAGAATTTTGTTTCTCATGGTATGGGAGTCCTTCAGGTGCCTTTTGGCAAACTCCAGGCGGGCAGCCATGTGCCTTTTACTAAGGAGTGGCTTCCGTCTGGACACTCTACCATACAGGCCTGATTGGTGGATTGCTGCAGAGATGGTTGTCCTTCTGGAAGGTTCTCCTCTCTCCACAGAGCAATGCTGGAGCTCTGACAGAGTGACCATCGGGTTCTTGGTCACCTCCCTGACTAAGGCCCTTCTCCCCCGATTGCTCAGTTTAGACGGGTGGCCAGCTCTAGGAAGAGTCCTGGTGGTTCCGAACTTCTTCCATTTATGGACGATGGAGGCCACTGTGCTCATTGGGACCTTCAAAGCAGCAGAAATCTTTCTGTACCCTTCCCCAGATTTGTGCCTCGAGACAATCCTGTCTCGGAGGTCTACAGACAATTTCTTTGACTTCATGCTTGGTTTGTGCTCTGTCAACTGTGGGATCAGGATGCACCTGAGCTAAATTTTGAGCTTCATGGCAAAGGCTGTGAATACTTATGTACATGTCATTTCTTTTTATTTTATTTTATAAATTTGCAAAAATTCCCCAAAAACCTTTTTCACGTTGTCATTATGGGGTATTGTGTGTAGAATTTGGAGGAAAAAAAAGAATGTAATCAATTTTGGAATAAGGCTGTAACATAACAAAATGTGGAAAAAGTGAAGCGCTGTGAATACTTTCTGGATGCACTGTAATCTCTACAAGTATTTAGATGTATTCAAAGTGATCCATGATCCCTGGTACACAAACCGAACCCCGTAGTATGAAAAACATCCCCATGTCATGATTTTTTACAGGGAATTGTAGATCATCGTTGATCATTCTGAAGCTGATGAATGGCTGAATCTTTGCCATTGTGATTATTCTTCGATCCCTTTTAACAGTAGTTGCTCGTTTTCTTCCATGTTTCGGGTTTTTGTTGCCATTTTGAAGCATTTGAGATAATTTCAGCTGAGCATCCTATAATTTCTTATTATTCTTTATACATTTTCCGCTCTCCAATCAAGTTTTTAATCAAATGATGTTTGGAACGGCCCATTTTACTTAGCAATTCAGAAGGAAATATATTTTAAAACAATGTGTGAAGCATTTGCTTCCCTTCTTCCTTAATGAAGGACAATTAATGACGCCTGTTTTTTCACAGAATTAAATAATTCTCTAATTAAACTCCACACTGCTATTATTTTGAACACGCCCCTTTCAATGAACGAGTCAATTACTCAGAACAAGCAGCATGCATGTCATGACAGTTGGGTCTGTTGTTTTTCTATTACAAGTAAATTATTTGCCATGCACGACATTTCATAACACAACTGTATCTATAATACATTTCCTGAATGTCAGTGTTCTTTTTCTTGTGGTAGCTCCATACCCATTTCTCAGCACCGTATAATCATGTATGCATCTGAGGTTTTATGGGCGTTCCCTAACACAAAATTGGGAATGAGGGCGTTTCATTTTTTCAACTGCATAATTAGTAACAGTCCTAGTAAATCAGTTGTTGATTCAGTTGTGAATGTTTTTGCTTTGGGACTGTTTCCTTAGTAAATCTGGTCCTGAGAGTGTGGATACAGTTGAGCCCTTTGGCCCATAGCCTCAAGCCAATCGCTTTGAGGTATACATGGATTTAAAATTGATACATCCATAGTACATAATATATCACTGGAATCAATGTGACAGTGCTTAAGTTTGTTTATGAAATAATCAGTCGTGTCTTTTAAATATGAGGACAATGTATGTATCAAGTCTTTGATGTGGAAGGCTATTAACTCAAAGAGGGACTCTGTAAGTGAACCATTTCTAGATACTATTGGACAACCTAGTAGGTTCATTAAATTCTCATGAATTTTTGAAAGAGTGTGTAGTACAGGCCATATTGGATTCTCGTGCACCATATATTTTTATTCATTGTCAGTGATGTATCCATCCCACAAGGCCCGCCTCAAGACTGACTTAATTTCTTCCCCAAACCGTATGGTTGGGTCTGAGTCTGAAGGGATGTAGACAGACCTGTCACTTAATTGTCTTTCTATTTCACTCGGATATATACCACTGGACTACTACTAAAGCCCTGCCTTTATATTATACAAGTCATATTATAATGTCAGCTTTGACAGAGCTCTTCTCTCAGACTCCAAAAGGTTTGAATGTAATATTCCCACAGTTCTGTGTCTCTCTCCAACAGTCAGCCAGTCAGTTTGCATTCAAACTTGGTTTCTAACCACATCTCTTGTAGAAAAATCTTTCAGTCTGATATCTCTGAAAAACTATTCCACTCTAGCTGTGAAAGCATCTACTTTTCTAGAGGGAACAAATGAAAGCCCTTTTGATAATAGATTACATTGATTGTTGCTAAGCTCCATACTTGAAATTTTGATCATATTGGAATCTCCCGTTTCCCTTGACCTGGACCTTTTCCTCCTCCTCTCATCTTCCTCCTTGTCTTGGTTGAGGGCCAGGGTGCGATATTTCTTGGGCATAAAAAATGGATGCTGAAAGATTCTGTATCTGTGCTTTGGCCTTTTGACTATGTGCTTATAGAGCCCTGTCTAAGGTGCTAGGGCTTCTTAGTGTATCCCTGAGCAAGCCACAGATATACATGGTTATTGTGCTAATCACAGGTATCTTGTCGGTATTTGTCCATCTTGCGCATCTCCAGTTTTCGTTTGTAGATTACAATCTTCTTATTAGAGTCTTCGGTCATGCTCTGCAGTTTATCGCTTGGCAATTTCTTTTCCATTTCCTGTTGTAAGCGAGCAGCAATTTTAGTGCATATTTTAGCTAACTTCACATTCTTTGATTGAAATCTACTTATTTTTATATCAGCAGAAGGAAATACAAACCAAATTAACATAAAATAATAAATAAATATACATTGATAAATTAGTGAATGAATACACAAATAGTTAATAAGGTCTGTAGTTATTTGCATATTTGTTTTTCAGTTTGAATCAATCAATTTTGGATATTGATTTAATGATTTCTCGATTTATTATTCATGCATAGTTTTGGTAGGAAAAAGTCTCCATACACCCACAACATGTATATACTACTGTTTCTTTATCTTAGGCATACATATTGTACAGTAAATTCAATTATGCCATTCTATCAGTCCAGGCATTTTTATTACTCTGCCATTTCTATATAAAAAGGAAAATCTAAAACAATCATTTCCCATTATTGTTTCAAAGCTATCTTTTGTTCTGAATGCAAAGGAAAGTGTTCTGCCGGAAGAGAAATGCATTTGTCTTATCTTGTGTTTCAATTGAGGAGTGAAAAGACACTTTAAAGTTTTCTTTTTTTCTGTCCTTCCTCATAGTCACTTATCCTCTCCTCTGCATTCATACACGACTCTTCATCAGCAGGGCTGGACAGCTTCACTATTCCTTTTCTTGAAAAAGTCATACATTTTGGTGCTATTTCACATTTCCAATTGGGTATACAGCAAGTGCATTGCTCAAATCCCTCTGTTTGCCATTTTCTATCACGACACAGTAATCACACTGACATTTCAAAGACAACATCTGCCCTGGTTATGCACGTTTTACTAGGCATTTCCAGAATGAAAAACTTTTGCTTTTGAATTTCATTACCTTAGAACATAATTTCCTCATCTAACTTTTTGCTTTTACTGCTTATATAATCCTTATTACATTGTGAACTTCATTTGTCCTTTATTGGTCACACTGTCACTGAGTACACTGTCCCCTGAAGAGCATAGCTGAGAATGGATTTGATTGACTAGCTAATTGTATTGGACTTCTACTGCTAATTTCCCTACCTTTTCAGCTGTACTGATGGGCAATCAGAGAAGAAGTCAACGAGAGGTGAACTGCCCTAATCTTGGTCCAATTTTGATTACCTAAGCAGAGGGTGATTAGAACCAAAGACAGGCACTAGATTGCCATTAACCTTTGCTAACCTTGTTTGCCTTTCCTATGACAGTGATTTATCATATTACCATTTATAAGCATACAGAGTATCTTCATCAGGTAAAATTAAACAATACCCCTGAAATAGCATTGTCGAACTTTATTATCTCTCTCTCTCTCTCAAAATTTTTTTTTTGATCACGTAAAAAATACATTTTTCCAATAGCTTTGATGAAACTTTTGTTGACAGGACTTGCTGGCAATTTTACTTTCATCAGCATGCGTTTACCATCTAAGTGGCACTACAAATGTGGAACTTTTTTCCATTCATCCGAAGCACCATCTGAATAATTTAAGTTACATTTTCTTACAGGATGTGTGTTAGGGGTGATCCGAATACTGTTGTACAAGTAATTGGATCGTTATCCGTGACTGGAGAATTGGCCCGCTTTATTTCTTTTTTTTTTATATTGGCTGCAGTAGCTGTACATCAGTGATGAATGCGTTAACACTGTTTTGTGAAAGGCCAGTTCCTCCCTGGTTCCTCCCCCATAGATTAGTAAAAATGACTGCCTGCAGCCATTTTCCTCACTTCTCTCTTGTGCATGTCAAGAGCCTGTTGTGTGAACTGGTTCCGATCATAGATTAAGGATATAACTACTTAACTAGTATCTTGTCATAGTATGACCAGAGGCGTGTTCAAGATCGCAAACGTTAGTGAACATATTCAAACTTTTGAATATGACTGTTATATTTGGCTGTTATAATACACTTTAATGAATGTGATATTTGTTCTTACCTTAAAAAATACATCACAAAAAGGCAAGAATTCAGCTAGCTGGCATTATTAGATGTAAGTCGCATCCATTTGTATTAAATGCGTTGGTGGCAAACTAAATGGAATGTTCAGGGTTGTTAAAGAAATCAATTGTACTGGTAAGCACAGTGTTTTAAGGATCATGTCAATTTATACATTTTTACCTCTGTTTATTGTAACCTTAGACAGTGGTTGGTAGTCTAGCCGGCTACTTTAGGCTGACTATACTGTCATGTGGGTGACGGATAGACATAACCCAACAGCAAGGTATGGGACAGATTTATTTCAACAATACTTATTTTTAAACGTACCAATAAATCCATGTGAGCCCAGTGTATTGAATGAGGTGTATTGAGAGTTAGTGGTCCAGGGATCTGGATGGGAATGTGGATGCTGGTTACACAAGTGTTTGTGATTTATGGTATGTTATTTCAGTGATTTTTATCTGCATTATTTTATTCATGTACAAACTGTGACGGATGTGTTACTTAAGTGTATAGTGCTTTAGCACAATGTGGTTTAAGGGCGGGTGTGACGGCAGTGTGGATAGTGGTGCTGATACGAACGGGCAGGCTTATAGGGCTCAGCCAAAAGTGTTCCTAACATTGTTAATACACAGCACTTCCGGGTTACATTCCCATGTCCGGGTTGTGTTACGCCCACTTCCGAGTATGAGTAGCCTACGGATACGGATTATTTAGTTGGTTGAACAGATTTGGATACAGATACAGATAATGCAGTACTCGCTCACCCCTAATGTGTGTGTGTGTGTGTGTGTGCATGCTCGTGTGTGCGTGAGCTCCTAATAAATAACAGTTTTCAGTTTTTGAAGACAGTGTTATATTCTAACATCTTCTAGTGAAAGTCTGTAAATAATAACCTTCCTGTTTTCTTTCTCCCTGATATTCATTCTCCCATTTCGCTTTTTTAACAGGCTAAAAATCATGTTTACAATAGATATACATCTCAAGGTTTTTCCCGTCTCCTGCAGATGGTCATATTAATGAGACAAACATTAATTTACATGCTTGGGCAGGGAGCTTTCTTGTGTATTCCCTGAGCAAGCTGTTGATAAGCCGTTCAGTTCCACCCTACCTCACGCACATTGATTAATGGTCTGAGTTTAAATGCATGACTGTAAAAGCCTATTGCTCTTCTCTTTCCCCATCAATAAAATATATATGTAATTTTGCAGGGGTTTGAAACCACCAGTAAAGTCGAAAGAAAATACATTATTATGATCTTGGCTGAGGACGTAATTCATTCTTAGTGCCTCCCGCTCAATATTCGGAGTTTTCAGAAGTGCAGTAGGGTGAGATCACTGCACAAATACCCTGAAAGGCAAAATGGTGTTTGAGAGGCTTTGGAAACTCTCTGAAAAAGTTATTTTCAATATATTTTTGAACACTGTTGGCTCAGTTGCTCATATTTCTTTGTCTGTCTTGGTTTTCACCCTTTTTTCCAGCTATATTTTCATTCTGAAATCATTGGACTGAGAGTACACATTATTTCTGCATTTCATTTTAATTGGCAAACATCAGCGGATTGGAACAGGTCAATTAAAACCCTTTGGGCAGGAATCAGATAGTAGAATTCTTATCATTAATGAGTGAAATTACAAGTAATGTATCAAGTATGGAACCAATTATGGAGTATGAAATTTTAAACATCTACATTACCTGCATGTTAAAAACAGCAAAGCATTTACAAAAAAATATTCTTTAAGAGTTTGTGTTTTGTATGGTGCATATTTTACCTTTGAATTAAAGATCATATATCTTTGTAGGGGAGACCGGGGACAATTGTAACATGTTTTTCTCTGACATGTATAACTCAATGAATGTTTATTTTAGAGCTCTCAAACTTTGATGTAAGCTACCCATTACATTACATTACATTATTGGCATTTGGCAGACGCTCTTATCCAGAGCGACGTACAGTTGATTAGACTAAGCAGGAGACAATCCTCCCCTGGAGCAATGCAGGGTTAAGGGCCTTGCTCAAGGGCCCAACGGCTGTGCGGATCTTATTGGCCGCCCCCAATTTATCTGCTACAAATACCAGTCAGTACCTCAGAAAGTGTGCGTTAATGTCAAATACAAAGAGTGCCAACTTACAACTTACCCCTCTACTGGTCTCCCACACTGCAAGGACATAACTGTAGCTTCTTTATCAGCCTCAACAAAAACACCTAACAGACGTTCATTTTATGAATGTCTGCACTATTATTATTAAAAATTGAAGGAAGTATTTCAGTTGAAATATAATATGTATGTGTTTGGTGAAGAAGAGAACAGAGTGTGTGTGACATTTAACCACAAGCTTGGTTTCTACATAAGTCAGTGAATGCCCCCAAGCAACTACACTTCACTGTCAGTGTGAAGGGGAAGACATTTCAATCTGATTGAAAGTTCAGTGACAGTTCACTTTGCTTGTGGACTCACAAAGGTGGAAATACAAATCAATATGTTTCTCTGCACTTCTACCCCTCTGACTAAAAGTGGTTCACTTTAATATTTCTTGACAGACTAACATAATAAGAAGAGGGTGGGAGAGAGCTGTCATGCTTCATCTATTTTCTGAAGTGAATTCTTCAGACATTTTGCTGTTGTTTTACTCCTACTTCTACAGATAAAGTTTCAGCTGGTATGGTCTGCACATACTGAAGCATCCCTTTTGGCATATATTCAAGCACTCACACGAGCATGCAGCCAATGGTGTGAGCAATGCTGTTGAAAAAGCCACTGTAAAATATTCACCATCTCTCCTACAACATGTATGTAGGGTCAGGTGACACTGGTTGGATGGTTTCCTGTGAATAACCTGCCACATTAACAGATGCTCCTTTTATTACACAATGTAAGCAAATCTGGACTGGAGTTTGTTGAAAGAGTATCCCATAACACTGTTGTCTTTGGTTTCCTGTCATGGGACTTCTAGTATCTGATCTTCTGTGGTGCTATGTATTGTAACTGGTAGATCCATGAAGGTTATTATTAAACAGGACTGTGGTGGGTTTCCCGAAAGCCTCTAAATGCTAAATACCTCTCCAAGTGCATCTTACGATTGCTCTGAAAATAACGTGGGGTTCCTGAGCTGAAAGTACTGAAAGCATCTCTTTCGTCCCCTCTTAATAATGAATGATCAAGATAACTTGTTCTCAGCAACAAACCTCATTAAGATACTGCTCACAGCTGCCCTCTCTGGCAGTAATATGCTTCTGCTTTCTGTGCATTTTTGCCTACAATAGCCTAAAGAGTGTAGTCGCCTCATCGTCTATTCTTTGTCATGTAGCCTACATTGAGAGTAAATATCATAACAATATTAAATGTCTAGCCTACCCATAAAAATACCCGATTATTATTAATCCAAACATGATAACAGAATAATAAAAATGATTATTTAATTGTGTTCCATTAATACAATTAAATGCTGCACCTGTATGCTTGTATATATCACTTTTTTAAATGTACGATAGTCTCCAGAAACGTCAAACAGAGAATGCCGAGATTACAAACGCTTTTAATTAAATTACCTGTGGTAGCCTACTTTGAAAGCAGTATGTAATTGTCTTCTTTTCTGATAATATGCAAAGATTGCTGGGCAACACGTGACTGTTGTCAAGTGTAAGTTTTTTCCGATGATGCAGAATGATGAAGCTAACTGGAGGTAGTTTTCACATTGAAGTATGAACGTCAGCAACAGCTAGAAAATAGCAAAGACAGGTGAGCTACAGCCAAGCAAATTAAAATGGCTTAAAACACAAAAGTGATCTCTAGAGAAAACGGACCAGCAGAAAAGGTAGCCAAGAAAACCTCTGTACAGCAGGCTACTATTGTTAGTAACTTCAATTCAGCATCCCCATGCTCACCTGTTAACATTCAGGGACTTTTTAGAGCTGATGCCCTTCAAATGAGTGAGTTTTTCAAGGGAACTGGAGTGGGCTTTCCATATTCTAACGGGCTGCTGAGCCAGCTAGCTATGCATTCTTTATCATGTGTTTTGTCACAGATACTGTTGGATGTATGTAGAACAATGATGCAAGTGAGTTACACTAAAATAAGGTACTAAACTCACGGACGGTTACTTTTTGTTCTACATTAATGTTTTTGTAAGTGCTTAATACATCATAAATAATTGTTATACTATTTACATAATTACATTTAAAGTGGATATGAATGTGCACTTTTAAAAATGGATATTATGCGCCCCGGGTCTGTACAATGTCTAAACACGCCCTTGCTCCACACAGTAAAATGTCTAGTGTTAATTCAACTGTAACTGAGTTTATATGAGTCCAATAGGGACCAAATGTACACTGCAAGAGTTAATTTAACAGTGAACATTTTACTGTGCACATCTCTCACCTAGTGCATAGTTATGGAAGCGTCTAATGGGGCATTTCTCCACGTGAGGTCAATTTTGTACATCTTAATAAGTAAATGGGACCAGGCAGTTCAGATAATTTAGTGAGTTTGCACAGGAATCTGTGGATATGAAAAGCATATATCAAGGAGTATTAAGCAAGTCTCTTAAGTAAAGATTTTGGAACGAAATAAAATATTAATTAGACGCTGAGGGGAAGTCTTTAATACAAACATCGCATTGCCAAAAGTAACAATAGAACAGAAAAAAAACATAGTGTGCTGTGTTAAAACTGCATCATTAGTGGCAAGGCATACCTGGGCAGAGTGGCGCTCACATTGTTTTGTATAATAGGGAAAGAGAGTATTGAATTGGTCCCACTAAAGCAGTGGTGCTGTCGGGAGTTGTTGATTTATGTCCTCGTCTGTGCCCTTTCTCCCAGAGCTTCTTTAAGAATGCAAAGCACAACTAGCCTGCGGCTGTTCAAGCCAGGACGCCTGTATGTGTGCATGCGGGTGAGTGTGCTTGTGTATGTGTCTGCATGTGTGTGTATGCGTGTATGTGCACACGTGTTTGTATGTGTACATGAATCTGAGCATGTATTCATATGTATGCAAATGTGTATCTCTGTATATATGAGTGTGTGTGTGTGTGTGCATTTTTATGCAAGTGTGTTGTCATTATTGTGTATACAGTTCATGTGTTTATATATATGTTCATGTACATGTTTGTGTATGTACAAACATGACTGGGCCAAGGCTGTATTTCACATGGCCAGTCCGTGGAGCTCTTTTCCAGATGAAACATCACCGTGGCCTGAGGCTGTAAAGGCCAGAGCCCTGCTGGCCCCATGTCACTCCATTTCCTTTGGTCTTGTTTCCCATGCTACACATGGGCACAGCTGCTTGTGTACCTACCATGGGATCCAAGTTCATAGGCAGATTTATCTGAAATTGTGGGTGTTAGGCTCTTTAAAACTGTTGGGAGCTCATTTGAATGGTATTTAAGTCATGCCTGGATAAATAGAATAAGATCCAACCGCTATACATGTAACTATATACAGTATAACATTAGAGGCTTGTGTTCTATAATTGTTAAAACATGTTAAAAATGTTTTTATCATGATACTTATAGATAAAAATATACTGTATTATATTTTTTCTCAGATACTGCTTAGAAGAACAATTGTCAAAAACATGAACGCATGAGAATTATTATGCAAATAATGCACTCTTGAGAGAGGCAGGAATATACTTTCAGAAACTCGGAAAAATTATGAATTGTGAACAAAGAGGATACAGATATCAAGATATGATCAATTATTCTCTTTATTTAAACAAACATCATTTCTGTGCATTATTAAAGTATGATGAAGCAACCATTATGGAGGACATGCTCATTTACGATCAAAAAATAAAATAATGTTGGCCTGAAAAGTGGAATATTATTATGATGCATTATGTTTAAACTGGGTGTCTTCACAAATTAAGTGTCTTTGTTTTGGAAGCAAATTCTAACTATACAACACCATCAATATTTTCTAATGCCTTGAGCTTGCAAGAGATGTGTCACGCCATCTTGCTTTCTTAAAGAGCATTGATATATTAATTTATGAAACAACCATACATTCCAAGGTATTGATTTTGGACAGAAGCCTCCTTTTGGACATCTGGCTGTAAAATCTGGTTGCACAAAATTATACATGCATGAACAAATATGAAATTTCTATCCTGAGGAGCGCATGCATTTCCCAAGGCACGCTGTTATTTTTCCACACCTAATTGTTTTCATTGCATGGATATGGAGCCACAATGGGGTTGGCCTGGGAGAGAATTAAGAGGGTAATTATCCTGAGGCAGACTGTGTTTGCTGCATCTGGGATGCCTGGGGTGGTCGTGGCCAGGGGACACAGCAAGGCGAGAATGGGAAGGCTCAGATAAGCAGTGCTGGTTCAGTCTAATCCATGGAAAAAAGCTCCCTGTAACCTGGGCCACACGGAAATGTACATTGTATTGCTGTTGTGAATATCAACACATTTCATAAATATTTTAAATTATTGAAATAGTAGTAATTTATTATGTGATTTTGGGACCAAAGTGAATTCATGTATTAGCATTGGTAACATCAGTGAACTCACTTCACAATATTTTGTGTTGGCAAGGTATTTACTGGTTTCGTCTATATTCTATATTAACTTGACATTCCAAGTCAAGTGCATGTTAAAATGAATTAACTGTGTTTTTCCTTGTGCATACAATAATCAAAATCCAGTAACTCTTAAAGTATGTGCCATAATTTGCCAACCCTTGATATGAGATAAATAAAGAAAAACTCAACACATCATTTAACACACAGGAAATTAAATTCTACCTGGAACAATGGCCTCAATGCTTTGAGTCAGATCCTCCACTGTATTAGTGGTGTTTAACCATAAATAGAGGCAATTTGGAGAGTCATATGGCCAGAAATGTGTTGTTCAGTTTCCCTCTGTAAGGGGAGGGGGTTGTTGGAGAGAATGTTTGCGCTTCCATTTTCCATGCCAAATTGAGAAATGCAGTTTCTGCCTAACCACATGTGCATTCCCTTGATAACGGCTGCTTTCAAACATACTAATTCATCTGCTGAGGATATTGCAGGAGCTGGTGCACTTGATTTTGATATACTGCATGTATATGAATGCTGAACCTCTTGACCATATCTGCATGCTTTTATGAATGTGATTGGCTGATTAGATATTTGCATTACAGAGCTGGTGTTAAGGCGTACCTATAAACTGGCCTCTGAGTATACATATATCTTGCATATATTATATGCCTGTTAGTAATTATCCTACATAGATTAATTCATCACAAATAATAGCATCCATTCTTGATTCAATGGTCTTCTCACACACAACTGCATTTTCCCTTTTTTTTTGCAAAATCTAATTTTAGCACCCCAATCTCAAAAGCATTATTTAGCCAAAGTCTATATACAATAACAAATAACAAAAAATACAAGCAACGTATTGCTTCCCAATACATACTATACAGCAAAAACAATATATGATGAATCAGTTTTTGTGCAACTGAAGTACACATACATATTGGAGTGCTTGGAATTATTACTAGGCTATTTTTATGTGTTAATGAAAAATAAATAACTGTGCTGATCTAAAAACATTGCGCTGTTCTATATGATTTTTAAACTTCAGTTGTTTATCTCACTTTTAAATAGTAAATATCCGCAATTGTTTAGGGACCTTTCATCTCTTGAATAGTACAATGTGATGATGTTGAAAAGAACTGAATCATAATTTTTCCGAGGCAACCTGTTATTTAAATCCTTGAAGGAAAAACGCTGTGCTATTGTGATAATTTCATACCCCTTAATGATGCTAATGGGAAAACAGGTGATATTATTTAATGATGCATAACCTCAATTATGAAAAGGTATTGATGCTGAAAACAAAAATTGTAAATTGTACAGACCTGACTTTGGTCATATTGCCCAAAAACATTTACATCTCAGAGTTTTTGTTTACTCACAGAGGAGAATTTAAATATTCTATCTGTAATTGCTCAGTTAAAAAATAATTAATCCATGGTTGAAATTATCTATGCAAGTCAAACTGTGAAGTGGGTGCACATATTATTTCCCTTGAACGTCTGGGGTGACACCTTGTCTAACCTTTATTTAACCAGGTATTTCAACTGAGAACTGAAGTCTCTTCCGAATGATGACCTGGGAAATCAATGTGGTGAGAAAATTAAAGGGACTGTGTAGCCAATCAGGTGCAAAGAGCAACTGAATGGCCAGATGAAGAGAGGTAGTTTTTGTGGGAATTCAACCAGGGCACTGAGGTTAACACCCCACTCCTTTGAAAAGCGTCATGGGATTTTAATGACCACAGTGAGTCAAGACCTTGGTTTAATATTTCATCTTCTAGAGCACATTGTCCCATTCACCGTACTGGTGGAAATAAATAAATAAATACAATTTAAAAAACAAGAGACGACATGTCCGCAATCTAAATTTGTCTGCCAATCGCCTTTTTTCATAATAATTTTATCAGAAACAAAGTATAGTTTCAGGAAATAAGACCCAAGTATTTTACACTGAGGTAGTACATGCTTTTATGCAAAACTGTCGATTATTATCAGTTTCTGAAACTCACAGACAAGTAAGTTCTAGTGCAGTGCAAATGATTATGATTTTTTTATGTACCATTTCTTCTCCATATTCCCTCTATCAAAAATAAAAATCACTTCAGCAGATCGAATTCTCTAACTAAATTGCATTTTTTCCCTCTATATCATTAGTCAAAATGGATATCCATTATGAAACTAGATGCCATTATTGATTGACTTTTACGCTGGCACTTCACGCCTCTGAAATTGATTGTATGAAAATTGTATGACTATGTTCATGTCTTTGGAGGCCAGAGGTTGTTGACATGTTGACTGAAACACGTTAGATTCATGTGGATATTTTCAGATAATATATTTGTATCACTTTCTGTTGAGATTTGTACATTTATAGAATGAAACAGAAATGCACTGGCAAACTATTTTGGGTATAGGAACACATTCTGATGGTTCAATGGTGGTCGAATGAGAACTGGAAAGACTTCAACTTGATTGATTTGCTGTCAATGTGGAGATTCTGTTTCCATTTCCCTACATTATGGGAATTTGAGATGTTTGTCTTGTTTGCTGCAATATGAATTATCTGTCTGTGATCTGAGTGAGAGATGCAAACTGGCTGAGTGCAGACTAGTGCAGACGACAGGACTTTTGAAAATGTAGGAGACCCCACACAGAAAAATCAGATTTAGCTGATTTTTGGTATTTCAGTCGTCAGAAAGCGCACACTAGACGATTTGGCCAAGATAGAGCATTATACATTTAATGATTACACTCATGATCAATCAGAGTCCTATTTCTCAGAACCTTAGGTCTCGCAGAAACTTGTATGATCCAATGTGACCTTGGATGGCAGCCTGTAGCTTAGTGGCTGAGGTGCATGACTGGGACCCCGAAGGTGGATGGCTGAAGCCCCTGTGTAGCTGCGATAAGATCTGCACAGCTGTTGGGCCAATGAGCAAGGCCCTTAACCCCACATTGCTCCAGGGAGGATTGTCCAATGCTTAGTCTAATCAACTGTAAGTCGGATAAAAGCATCAGCTAAATACCTGTAATGTAAGAGCAAAACAAATATGGATGCGGACACAACTACAGAACTGTGGACACAACCTGTTTTGTGTTATGTGTGTGCATTAAATAAGAATTCATACTATTTCATAATTCTACCTCCATGTCTTCCATTCCTTCTGTCCACCAGGCTCAAGAACAGTAAAACTATTTGATTGCTTTGAATTTGCCACCAAATGTCTGTTTTCCGAATTTCTGTTGTTGTGAATTCTGCATATCGCTTTGCAGTCAGCTTTGCTGTCATTGGCTGTTGCGGGTTTGGATTTGACATTCCATTACTGTTGCCCTCACGCTACAGAACTTTGTGTTGTAGATATTGAGCTGATCGGGAGGGCTACAATTCAGTCTGTAAACACCTTACATTAATACAGATAACATAGATAATCTGGATAGATCAGATCAGTTCAGACCAGCCTCATGTCTGGAACACCCCACGATGGGTGAACCGGCCCTAACATCGGTCCGATTATCCTGTAGTGTGCACCAGGCTTAATGCTCCATGTCTCCTTATGTACATGGCTATGGGTGGCTGAATTTGTTAATATTTAGCAGGAAATTAAACTTAAATTAATTATCTTCAGTACCACTGCTTATCAGATCCATATTAATCCAACAGAAATGTATTACAGAAGTCATAATTCATTTCCTCCTTCAGCTAATAAGCCCACGACAAACATTTATTGTCAGTGGTTTCTTTTATGTGATGCCTAATGTATAATAATGGGCAAAGCAGATTGAATAAGGATGACACCGTACTGTGTAATGATAAAATGTGGTCCCTGGTCTAAATGAAAATAGCTGTCAAGGTGAAAAATATAACTTCAAGATAGAATCACTCTTCATTAAGATAAAGGCAAAGAGGGGGGAAACATTCAAATGTATTTTATGAGTGGGAATCGAATAGTGCCATTCAAAATTATTGTCATTGATTCACAAAGGGGAAGGGTGATTCAATTTCTCAGTGTAAAAAAGCTGTATAAAATATACATTAAAAGCAAGAAAGTGTAAAATGGATGACCGCTACACATATTGTTCCCAAAATGTAATCAAAAGCATTCAGCCAGTTTAAGTGCATACGCTATTCGATAAGACTGTTTGCTGTTTGTTTTTTTAAGGACCGAAAAACCACCGAATGGGAATATGTACGGCTTGAAAGGAGGGACATGGCATGGAGCAGCATGGAGGTGGCACCTCTTTTAAAGGGACCATGTACATATAATCAATTCCCAAATCATGCCGTCTTGAAAAATAAGACAAACATAGCAGTTATGATACTGTGATGGTTCAGGGGCCTCCACAGTGCCAGACTCTTGGCTGCTGGAGGGGCAGTGGAACACCTACATACTATAACAGCAGGCCTTATGTTGCATATTTTGGCGTACTGATATGCCTATGAGGCAAATGTGAGTCTAATCATGATGAAATTCATTAGAATGCTGGCAGTTGATATCTGGGAACTGCCTGCAGAGTAAAATTTCACATAACCTCAGCATTTGCTTCCCCATTTTGCCTCATGCCCATGGCATCTTATATTAGGTTTGACTTTTTAATCGCAAGTTGGGGCGATTCACAGGAATGTGGTAACGTCAGTTCAATCAGAAAGTTCCTCAGTCCACACTATCGCTGCATGTGCCAGACAGCAGGTTCCACACCAAAACCCAAATTAGGGACATTCAGCCCAGCGATGGTGTCTTCCAAGTTTCAGGGCAGTGTTTGGTCACCTACCAGCCCAAACTGTGTGGCAGCTGCCTTAGTTTTTACAAGCAGCCTGATGTTTTGCCATTTTTTCCTTGCCAGTTCTTCTGCAATCCCCTGGAGGCACAGACATTGCACAAAATTAAAAGACAAATGAAACCTGCCAACAAAAAAAGTTTGTTCCATATAAATACGCTATGGAGCCCAACACATTGTTTCATGTTAAGTAGCTATGGGCTGAATTTCTTTACTCACAATATATGCAAGAAATGTGTGCCCCCTGCATAAACAGATTTGTGAATTCAGAAGTCACAAAGGTTAATGAAAGCGTTTATGTACGCCTTTGGTGTCCATGACTGTTGAGAGCAGATACTGTAGGTGTTGCAGCACCCTGTTATTTTTGGGAAAATGACATATGGTGATTAAGGGAAGCCTATTTTCACTGTATATCATTTAACAGGTGTTTTCTCACACCAATAACTTCACCATTTATCTCTGATTACACTGCATAACCCATTTGTTTTGCTTTGTGGAAGAATTTTGCAACAATTGCCAAAATGGATAATAGACATCTGTACGCATTTTGTCCATTTGAATTGAATAATGAAATCTTATATCATTAAAAAAACCCAAACAAACAGGTTTAGCATGAAATGTCACGTATGGCAATAGAATGACCAATCACATGCAAAACACTGGCTTAATGTCTTGGTGAAGACAAATTTTCATTGGCTAGACCTTCTTACATCCAGCACCATAGCAGCAAAAGGCGACCTCATGGGGACACGGTGCTGGGTTAATCCAGGGAAAGGTTAGGATTGATTGAACTGTTTATGTCCTTAAACTGGATTAGTGTCTTTAAATCTACCCGTTTTACAAACAAACATCTAACTTGACCTTATTCACCTTTGCAGGCTTGTGAAATTATGACCTTTAGGTCAGATCATAAAAAACATATTTGAATAGTAAAAAATAAAGCGTGTCATTATAGATGGGCAATTTCATCTGAAACACGCAGTCCCCACATTATTAATGAAAGAAAAAAACCAACAATTTAGCCCCTTTGAAATGGCATTGCTTCTCTGGGCACCCAGAGAATCTCTCTTTAAACATTTTCTTCAAAGCATATTGGCTTTTTCCCTCGTCCTCCGTGATGGTCCTTACCTCTAATTCAGTGGCATTTGGGGATCTTTGAGGTAGGTTTACTTAGATAAGATTTTTTTTTAAACTAGAAACTGTCTTCATGTTCTTTGTTCCCTTTCATCTCTTCTTTCAGCTCTGCACTTTGAAGGATGCTCAGCACACTAGCAGGATGAACAGAGCATCGCTGAGTTTAATTTGAAAATTCTTAAACCGGTATGTGCAAGGGTTATATGACACCGAGGCAATAGCTGTTATATCTGTTTGACAAATGTAACCCTAGGGGCAGTATTCAAGGTAATCATATCGCTCTTCGAAGTTTCAATGACAAATCTTTGTTGTAAATGCATCAACTAGCTAATTAATTATAAGAATTAATGCATTAAAAATGCAACTATTTTTCTTAATGAAAATGTGCTATATGTGCTTCATTATTAGTGCTGTGCTATTTGTTCCTTTTTTGCTTTGGGAGATTCCTACTCCAAGAATTCCATGAATCATAGTGAATTATCTCAATTTATTTCAATTCAAAGGCCTACAGTGAGGTCTGTAAGTATTTGGACCGTGGTACAAATGCTTGTGCCTCTGTCGGACAGGTATTTGGGGGTTTTTCTTCGTTTTGGTGAACTTTTTGGTCATCCTTGTGTATCAGGTTACAAGTTACTGATTACTAACAAACCCCCTAACTAGCGAATAGGCTAGGTTAAAGTGCATTCCGGTTTCTGGTTTGCTGACGCGCAGATCAATAATTTCTGGGGGCCTATAATAAGGCTGCAGTAACCAGTAACAAGGAAATGCCTTACCTGTTTGGGGTTCCCCCCTTTCCTGTATGCAAGTTCCTGTCTGACTTCAAGGTATGTTGCAGTTTGCTTTGTTACTTGCAGCCATGTAATGTTCCAGTTAAGCCTGATGAGAATTTTTATTGTTGGTCGCCATAGACGAGGTGGTGGAGCTTGAGACTCTGCACGTGCATAGCCTATTGAGGACATTGCTAGCTGCTGTTTTGCCGACATTAGTAATTTGCGTTTATCGCGTAGTCTCATTAATGAGCTATGGAACATAGCCACGCCAGTTCTATTAATACGCCGGTAACTGGCTACCTGGAGCTCCCACCATTTGTGTTTTTAAACTGTGTTGTACCGCCTTTTCCCTGGGGTTCCATATTTGTTTGTGTTTCTTAAATATCCGTACTACTGACAAACCAACTGTTGATCGAGTTGGGGCTTTGGGGTGGCTCACTGGTTACGTTGCAGTGCGTGGTTTGGGATTTCGTTGGCGTGGCGGTCGCTACAGCGCTGTCGGAAGTGGTGCCGTTCTTTTCACTGCATGTCATAGCGTGTGTGTAGTAGTAGAATATTTGTGATTCACCATGTCCATATCTCACTGCTGTGTTTGTATGTCTGCTGGCACCTTCACGAGTGAGTGACCCGTACCCGCATGCACCCAGTAGCACCCCAAGCGGGGGGAAGACCTACCGGCTAATTTTTTACGTTTGGGGATCTTGTGGGTTTTTGTGTGGGTTTTCTACTGTGTTTTTAGGATTGTAACAAATCAACTCTGTTTTTATTATTGAATCCACGTCTCTGCTTGTTCATTTACTTGAACATATGTGGGGATTGATCACCAATCCTCGATTCTTAAACTATTTCCTTGGGCATAATTCCCAAGGTGGCGTAATCGAGTGGTGTTATGCCAGGTCGCACTTGGCCTACCAGGCCCTTTAGCATTACTGAGCTCCAGTGTGCTCTTTATTCTTAATAGTGTTGCTAAGAGATTTTCGTAAGCCTGAGGTTTGACCTCATAATGACTTCCTTGACTTTCAGTGGCACAACTCATAATGACTTCCTTGACTTTCAGTGGCACAACTCTGGTTGGCCTGTTACTCCAAAACTCCAAAAACAATCAAAAGCCTAGAAAAGTTATCTTTGTCACTGTCTCTTCACCATTGCAGGTATTAGAAAGCTTTCAATATCTTGTCTTGATTCTAGGCTTTTGATTGTCTTTGGAGTGTTATTGGCTTTTATCAACATGAAGACCAGAGTTGCACCAATGGAAGTCAAGGAAGCCATTATGAGGCTGAGAAAAAAAACAAAAAAAACATTAGGCCAAACATTAGGCTAACCAAAATAAACTGTTCAGTCTATATTCAGTCTATATTTTTCCACACGTAGTGTGTAGCAATGAACTGAAATGGTTCTTTGAATACAAGCAATTCCCACTGGATCAGGAATGCGTTAAGTACTATCACAGCCACAGGGACCCACCAGATGACCCCACACTGTGCAGAGCATCTGTTTCCCGACAACCTACTGAACAGTGAGCCCTAGGTTACCACAGCTGTTCGCATCACGTTTGACAGCATCTGCAGTGGCCTCCATGGGAGGAGAGGGAGGGGGTGCTCCGATTCAGGGCCTGCCATCCAAACACCCCATTGTTTTTGCAACTTAAGGCCAATAGATTGCAATCTGTTCTCATGGCTCCAAGATTACAGCCTAGCCATCTCAATTTATGCTTAACTTTTGCACTTAAATCATGGAGCTCCGTATGAATAGGTTACATAGCATATAGAGGGTTATAATCTTTTTATCCCAAATTGCCAGGCCTTTCAGAGTTATCTACATTGCATTTACCTGTGCCGTTGCTGGTTGAGTCTGTGTCTCTTAACACCTTTTGTATTAATATAGTAGTAATAATGATTTCTCTCATGACTGCAATAATATCAAGTTACCTTGATTCATGTGTTCACAGAGATTATGTACACCAATAATGTGTGTGGACAAACTCCATTTATGGGTTGCATATTGTATTTAAACTGTATTTTTTTGGCAAAGACAACCTATGTATATTCATATTGGCCAGCAACAATATGTAAATGCCATGTAAACACATTTTATTTTGGTGGATATCAGTTTACTTTGTACCGCTTAATATTTATATTTATATTTGTATTTATATTTTTTTTAATGACTGCTTCCTACCCAATTCCACAAAAGTGTCCTCTGTAATGCTGCTAACATTGGCAACAATGGTGCCAGAAGCAGTTTTCTACTTCCTATGCGAATGAGTTGATAACTGGCATATGTCACCTTCCACAGCTTTTTTTTTTCACCCCGGAATCCTGATTTTTGCTTTACATCATGAATATGAATATGTGGTCCAGAGATTATTGCCCAGAAGATACCGGTTACAGTAATAATTTGTCTCTAATCAAATGCAAGATTTTCTTTTGGCAAAAATTTTTGGAATCTAGTCGATTAGCAATGATGAAATTTTCACAAAATTAACAAACACTGCAGCATGACCTGACACATAGTAAGTTGGAGATATATTAAAATGGCATTTTGTGTTGGTTAGTGCATGGCCATTCTGTGTGAAGTTTGCATGGTCTCCCTGTGTCTGCGTTGGTCTCATCCAGGTACTGCTACAGTCCAAAGATATGCAGGTGTGTCCATGCAAGGTGTATATCCTTGCCTCACGCCCAGTGCATGCTGGGATAGGCTCTAGCACACCCCGTAACCAACCAGGGATATGTGGGCTAGATAGAGGATGAATCTATTGGTTCGGCCCTATTCTACTGTATATCTTTGTATACTGTTCTTGGCCTACTTGATTTTTCTTATGGTTTACTGAACTTTTTTATGACTGCACTAGTCTCCCCAGGAAGAGTCTGAAAACATGAAGTTGAGCTCTAAATGTTAAATGCCTAAATGAAGCAAGTACAAGTACTTGCTAAGAAAAAATGATTTTAAGATCCAAACGATATTTTTCTGCAAATACCAAATGAAAAACAAAGCTCATGGATGTTACTAATCTGAAGCCATATAATTTAATGTGGGCGATATGTACAGTCAGTTCTAAATGTTTTGTTGTTCAAAGCTATTAGAGTTTAATGCCATTGCACATTAGAAAGAAATGAAATCAGATGGGGACCAGAGATCAAATGTCTACAAGCATTTGAAATGCTCCATTATAATGCCTTGAAAGCCATTGCTTTGAAAGTGTAAAAGGAGCCTGCTGCTAATGTTCCTGATTTTGAGGAGCACAGTTCAGGATCAATGCGCTTCATGGGATAATGTAAATCCTAGACACTATCCCCAAATCATTACCTCGTGCCAAACTTATCTCTCATACTATGCCATGCTTATATCGTTCTATGCAGGGTGGAAGGACATGATAGTATTGTTTCTTGAATAATCATTAAAAATATAGTTTTTGTGTTATTTGAAAAACTGTATTTAGTTATTGCAACTGTGACATTTTGAAATAGATTGTAAGAAGTTGTAATCATTCATCATTCTAAAATGACTTGTTTATACCCCTCATTAGGAAAAGAAATACAGATATAATATGTTGTATTTTATAAATAGATAAATTAACTGCGTTTCTTGTTCTGCTCCTATGATTTTCTATGAAAGAAGTAATCAAAAGGAAACAACAAAGCCGACAACATCTTAATGCAATTTTCATTAACCATGGCCCATCACATTATAAGATCATGAGATCTTATAATGTTATCCGGATGCCAACAAGAGGCTTCATTAGTTGTCATTAGCGGCTCCTCTGGGTCTCGGTTACTGTATCCGCACACTAAGACAACACAATTGACCCCGCATGTGAGTCTTATGTTTTTATGTCCTACCTCCTGTCGCTTCTTCTTCAGCTCAGAGGCAATCATTTGCATACATACTGTACGCATATAAAAGTAAAAAACTCCTGTGGCTTTAGAGAGCAGACTGTTAACTGCAAAGCTTTAGCCTTAGAATGAATCAACATGTATTATGTCATGTTCAGGCTCTTGCAATTTATCAGCAATTAACGCATCTCGAGGAAAAGGCCTCTCTTGACTAGAGCAGAAAAAGATCAGCATGGAGCTATCAATATTCATCCGGGGAGCTGGAGGCCTTTTGCATTGTGTCCATCCGTTTTCATAAGCTAAGCCATCCCCAATGTGCCAGCAGTGCGATGTAAAAGGTGTAAAGGGCCTTCTCATTTGTCATTTCTCCAGGTTGGCCGTCATTGTTCACTGTTCTCAGCATCTTGCGTATTCATTTCCCAGTGCTGGGCTGCCATTTTGCCGAATCTCACAGTCATACTGAGCTGGTGGTCTGCCGAGACATGGCAAAGGAACAGTTCAGCTATTCAGGAAGTTGTGTTTTCATCTCACCATCATGGCAGGGTTTGTTTGAGAAAATTACAGATGATCAATTATGTACATGAAATGTTCAGGCAAAAAGGTTATTCTTCAATAAAAGCTTACAATTGTATTTTAAAATGTCAGAGACAGCTTAGTTCATGTACTAACTGGTGTGTTACAGATCAATAGTTTATGAAATATACTGTCAATGTCTTTATCATGTTACACACAGCTCTAGAGCTTGTATCTGTCTTCAAAATGTAGGAAATGCCAAATAGATACCTTGTATTTCCATGGATACCATTTACTTTCTATAGTTATACTTTCAGAATGTCAGAATGATTATTTTGCTTTTCTTTAATGGTCCATGAGGGAGTGTTAAATCTGAGAAAATGGACAGCCCTGTTATTAATTGCCAATGAGTCATGCTGTATTGATGCTTTGGTTTTAGGACCTTCAAAGCCCCAGAAAACAGAATGGTCCACAGCCACGGTATGATTCCATCAGTCTTTTTGCTGCTGCAGATCAAAGCTGTAATAAACCTGGTGAAATGTCTATATGATATTATGACACTTGACTGAAATATAAATGATATTATGAAGAAATCGATCCACCACTGACAAAGACAATAACCAAATGCCAAACTACCATATGGCAACACTGAACTGAAATTTTCCACAGATCCACATGTTTTGGAAGTTGGAATTTGTTTAGGACTGCTTGAAATTTCCTTTCCTAGTGTCTTTTCCTTCCATATTTTACATTGGTAGTCTGAAAGTACATGAGACTAGACTTTATACATTGTCTTTTAGAGCTGTTCATAGAGAAAGCAGCAAAATTCTAGAGTGCCTGTTTTTAGAGCCAGTCGGGATTATATTGCTCACAGCATGTTTGTATATCAATAGGTCAACTAAAGCACCAGAAAACTCACATTGTATTACGGTCTCCTCCCTTGGGATAGGGCAATAGAGAACTTTGACCTAGAACCAATTTTGTTTGGGTAACATGCATTGAAATAAAGGCTTTAATTTGTTACAAAATTACCAAGGGATAGGAAATTATGGTTTGCATTAGCCATTCGTACAAAATGAAAAACCGTAAAGGAGTACAGTATATACAGTAAACAGCTAGGAATGCAGTACATGATCATTGCAAAACTGGAATTTTTGCATTATTCTTGTTTACTTGTGTATGTAAAAGATTATTTGTACCTGTTGCGCCCAAATGCTTTCTCATTTTTTTATTTTTGACCTTTGAGCCTTTTTAAGCACCCTGACATTTCAGTTTATTGCAATAATGAAGATTCTGATAGATGTCACCAGTGAATGGCACTGTTCTTAGTTGACTGCTGTAGCTGTTTGACATAATACAAGTTTCTCAAATTCAGAGCATAAGTAAAAGAACCCATCCTAATTTTCATTTTGTTTACTGAATCAACATGCCAAGTTCATGGCTTGGTCCTAATTCCTAGCGAAATAACCCGTTTTAATCTTAATTCCAAATGAATTTAGTAGTGTTACTAGTTGACTAGACAAAGCAGGGGCCAATCCTGCCTGAAGCATTGTGGTCATTTTGTGTCAGTGTAGGCATTGCTGGGAAAGGCTTTGCCAGGCTCAGTTGTAGTTATGTTTACAGGTTTGATATGGAGGTAATTTATTCTGCCAGCCTCCCAAAATGTTGATTGCCTATTGCTATATCACAGAGGAAAGTACAGTCCTTTTATCATTTGTGAATAGCTATTGTGTCACACATGTATTTTTACCTCCATATTATGTTGTTATTTTAAAATGTTGAAGACATTTAAATGAGCAATTTAGTCAGGGGGCTTTTTCAGTCTCCCAGTCTTTTGTTTCCTAGTTCCGCTGTGACTCAGAATGTGTTCCTTTTTCAGTCACTCCTGATTAAATTACACAAGTCTACTTTATATTGCTAGAAAACTTTTTTTTGCAAGAATTTTACGAGACTTGAGGCAGTTGATGATCATTTGCATCTTCAATCTACCCAAATGAAACAAACAAACATTAAAGGCAGTATAATGTTTTTGTTCATGTTTGCTATTTTGCCTTGAAGACACACACACACGCACACATGCACGCAATGAGCCATATCTGAAAAGTGTAATTAATTTGTTTCAAATTGCTCACCTTTGGAACTTGGATTGGATGTGGGTGTTATGGCCAGATCAGATAAAACATTTAGCTTTTTGTCCACACACACTGGAGGTGGTTTGGCATTGGAAGGAGAGTATTACCCAAGGTGACATTTGGTTATGGATCTTTGATTGTATGAGATTGTATTACATAAACTGGTCCTGGTGGTGTGTTGTCAAGGTCAATGGAATAACCTTCTGCAAATACCAAAAACTTGGTATCCCTCCACCAGGTAGCTCATATCTTTAATTACAAACCTTTTTGCAATGGTCATCTCCTTCTACGTATCTGTTTGGTTTGAATTGAAGAGGTCAGTCCACATGTGCAGCCTGAAGTGTCTGAAGGATCTTTAAAATTCTGTATCAAGTAGCCATCATGTTGATAAACATATTTTTTTCAAGTTATCTATACAATCATCCTTGGTGAGTAGCCTAGGCAAATATTTATTATTACCTGTAGTATACAGTATACTGTAGACACCAAATAGAGTGTTGATTGTCCAACAGTGCATGCAATGTATTAATTAATGTCCACATTACCAGAGCTTGGCTTGTGATGCCTATGTTTTTTTTTATTTATGCAATGTTCGGTTCTTAAGAGTTATGGATAACCCCTATGGATTTTATAGCCCTTTGTCCAAAGTGGCAGAAGAAAATAAATCTACACAATGATGATGAGTGATGTAATGATGTGCCTTACAAATGTAATCTTTTGTACATATGATTTGAGGTATTTGGAAAGTTATACATTCAAAAAGTAGAAACAGAAAAGAATGAGCTGTCGAATGTAGAATTTGGCAGCCGTGTTGAAAGTAATTCCACTTTACTCAGAGGAAGCTAGAAGACAGGACAGGGTGAGGAAATAGCATTTATTGGCAGTGCAGAGAGTTCTTCTGCCAGTTCCTTTTATCCATGCACCATCTCTCTAGTCACCCTAACAGTTTCATACTCCTCAGTTATTGTCATTTCTTGACTGAAATATAAGTTGGCGTTTCAGTAAAATCTGGACTTTTATGCTAGATCCCAAGCAATAGTGTTTGGGTAAACAAACACATTGTTATTGTGGATGATAGTTGAAGCTAATGTGGTCCATGTTCTTTGAAGGCTGCGGACGGGGGACTATTGACCCTGCTGTGGGTAAATCATTGGGAATCTTCTTTGTATTCCAATATAAATTGAGAGTACAGGGCACATGAAGATTTCAGTATATCAGACTTTGTAAAGTTAACTCCGCCAGAACTTTATAACTCATAATAGGAGTTAGACTGAGTTAGTGTCATGTGGACTATCACCACTGGCCATTTAAACATGTAGTTCTGGATTTCCTTTCTCATTAAAGCACAGTGGGATGTTACTCTATGGCTCAAAAGGCCAATTAGATTTAATAGTTACAGTATATTGAAATTCTTTATCAAGGGTGGTGTTAGATTTCTTTCAGATGGTATTTTAAAGCTAATTGTGTTCAGAGACTGTAGATTTTCATAAAAAATATTTTTTTTTACTTTATTCAAAAAGAAGATTCTGAACTCATTATTGTGAATTGTGTAGGATGGTTTACTTTCTTCTGCTATGCCATTACTGCTTGGTCATTAATGTTCATATGAAAATACTGTATAATCCATTTCTGAAATATACCGTCATTTTGTGATATCCCTTTAATATGAGACTCTCAGTTCAAGTGGTAATAAAACTGACTCTATTAAAACATCTATTTGTAAACCTATGTCATTAAGGTGCATTATAAAAATGATATGGTAGGCTGTATAGCCAAATGAAGTCTGCCTCCCCCTCCAGCACTACAACAATCATAGACAGTGCATCAATATCAACTTTCTCTGGATCCAGGGATCAATGCCCTGCACATATGTAGCAATTTTCATCCTGTTCCACCCTCATATCAGAGCACCACAGTGGGAATTTGGCATGTGCATCCATGTGGAAATTACTAATGGCTTTCAGTAAAAAGTTTTACTTACTCAGTATGTGCACCTTTATGTTGTAATTTTCTCTAAAGAAAAAAGTATTTTGACTTCAGTGTGCTAAACTTTCCCCATTAAAGGAGCTGAATTTCAGTTTGCCCTTGCTGTTGAAAGTTTACTGCTTAGCTCTGACAGTCGAGTCAACGCTCGAATCAATCGCACCCTTGTAATTGCTCATATTAGGGTGGAGTGCCGAAACATAATGATTGCATTATCACTCCTTTGTGGCAATGATGTTTACACTTGCAGTGAGTTATCCTTTGAATGCTTGATAAAGAGTGCGCTTGGGCTCTGTGGGAATCTTCTCTTCAAATCTAGAAATCATGCATTCCCTGAAATTAATCCTTTGCTGACCTGAGGATGCAGTGTACTGCACAAAACAAAAATGAGACTTTTACCCTGGGCTTTAGTCTTTCAGATCCCTCCAACATCTCCCCGGTTTAGATTTGTAAATCCCTGTGATCAAATATTTATTTACGGCGCAGGCTCGTGGCTCTCCGTCATCTGAGTGGATAAAATGCCCAGCAGGTCACCTGATCACCAGCTTCCACTCGGCCAGGCTTCTGAGGGCTAATCTTACATCAAGGCTGTGTCAGCATGCGCTACGTGCCACTGTCTTTTACGCCTCCCGGGAACACGTTCAGTGGCACTGTTCTTCCAGCAGGGACAATAGGCAGTTTTACCTTGTATATGATTATAGACTGCTGCCTTTCTCTTTCCAGAACAGCTGTCAGGCATCTGCCTTGATTACATCTTAGCTGTCATCTTCCATATTTTTTCCCCCCTCAATATAGCCGTCTTCCTTTTCCCTAATACATTTTGAATGATGGCGAATAGCTTCATGGAGATAAATGATCACAGAACACTTTCCCTGCATCCAGTCTGTGTTAAATTTGAGTTCAATTTTGATAAAGTTTATTACATTGGAGAAAAAAGGGCAACAAGATTTTGTCAGATACCCTAAAGAAATAAAACGATAGTGCATTACCAAAACCCAAGAACACTGCGTGGGTGAGTGTTTCTGCTTGTTGAAATGATTTGACAACTGGTGTGGCCCAATGTTGGGTACTAACGGATGCTTGTGGCTCTGTGCCGTCAAAGATCTGAGTGAAATAATGAGAAATTAGTTTGAGGATTGTATTTATATACAATTATTGTGTGGTAGCAGTGCAATGCAACACTGTAGATATGGGTCAGGAGCTTCAGTTAAGGTTCACATCAACCATAAGAATTGGTAACAAATGTGATCTAAGTGACTTTGACTGTGGATTGATTGTTGATGGCAGACAGGGTGGTTTGAGTATCTCAGAAACTGCTGATCTCCTGGGATTTTCTCGCAGAACAGTCTCCAGAGTTTGCAAAGAATGGTGCGAAAAACAAAAAAACACCCAGTGAGCAGCAGTTCTATGGGAAGAAATGCAGTGTTAATGAGAGAGGTCAGAGGAGAATGACCAGACTGGTCAAAGCTGACAGGAAGGTGACAGTATCGCAAACAACCACACATTACAGCAGTGATATGCAGAAGAGCATCGCTGAATACACAATGCGTCAAACCTCTAAGTGGATAGGCTATAGCAGCAGAAGGCCAGTAAGTCTAATAAATACCTAATAAAGTGCCTACTGAATGTATATATAATATAGATATGGACAATAACAACATTCGGGGCCAGTTCTAGGCCATGTCGACTATCATGCGTTGAGTCCATGATAGTTGACCGCAGCAGCGACAGTGGCATAGAGTAGGTCAAAAGCATCGATGCACAAATAGCTACCACAAAAAGTGGTAGCTTCAGTCAATCTTATGGTTATTCCTGTTGTGGTTAATCGAATCAATGTTCTTCATTCAGATGGACTGAAACAAGGGAAAGATGCACAGGCTTTTGCAACTATAATTACTTGGAAATATAGATTTTTAACGGTCATTGTCTATCAGAAATAAATGTACACACTTCATTGTTGTTATACTGGAGGTCATCAGTTTAAAAATATTAAATTAGAACATTAACTATTGAGCTATAACTATTACATTACTATATTGATAACAGTAATGGAGGATGCAGTCATACAAAACACTTGTGCTGAGAGAGAATTACCAAGAGAGGTTGAAACTTGGTAAGAAAATACAACACAATTTCTGAACACATTGCATTACATTGAAATTGGACTTAGTGCTAGGACAATATTAATACAAAACACAGACTACTGTATGTACCCTAGAGTCAGCTACACATTTTTTTTCCTCCAGAAGAGAATATAGGTTTCAAAATCTCAATAGACCGTGCTGCTTTCTCATGAAGAAATATAAGGAGAGAGTCAATCCAAACAATGATGCTTCAACATGAATTGGTTAAAAAATTCAAGTGACAGGAACATAACTATCATGTCGTTTGAGACAGCACATGACGGCACATCCAGGGATCAATTCAAGGACTGGAAAGTACCTTTGGTGACAGGAGTTGTGCAAAGCTGGCATATACTGTAAATATAATCAAAGTTAAAGTTGCAGCAAAGTTATTTAAAAAATGTTTTTTTCTTTTTGGCACAATATGTCTCTTTTTCTTCTTGGACACACTGGTAACGTAAAGCAAATGAGACAAAGCAGAATGCATATATTGTGGCTGTAAAATACAATTCTGGACAGTAATGTTGATTAAATATAAGCTGTAAAGAGAAAAGGCTGTAGGCTGATTATAAATCAAGAAAGGTTATAATAAGGTTGTAAAATTGTTCATTGTAACCCAGATGAGAGCACACTGCTATGGGCGAGAAAGACAAGTCCAGGTAGTAAAATGTAATTGACTTCGACAGATTGAGGTGGGCATAATATAACTTTCTAATATCTTAAAAGTGTGGCAGACACATTGAAGCTACCGTTTATGGTTTTGATGCTGACTCACTGGAATTACAACTATTTGAGGTGCAGGAATATCACAGGGACCTTCAACACAATTATGTCCTTGAAAAATAATAGACATGGCACTGACATTTTGATATTTACATTTTGTTACTTTTTATCTTAACACCTTAATTTCTTTTGAACATACAGTATCATTGTTTGTCATATATTGTATTGTGAAGTAACGTATGTTTTAATGTTTACATCAATTGACTGTACAACTGTTTCATATACGCACAGTATGTAATGTAAAAAACCTGTGGCGTAGTGGTTAAGGTACATGACTGGGACCTGCAAGATTGGTGGTTCGATCCCCGGTGTAGCCAAAATAAGATCCACACAGCTGTTGGGCCCTTGAGCATGGCCCTTAACTCTGCATTGCTCCAGGGGAGGATTGTCTCCTGCTTAGTCTAATCAACTCTGGATAAGAGTGTCTGCCAAATGCCATTAATGTAATGAATCTGTACATTGTGTACATCGATAATGTTATATTTTTCTGGAAAAACCTTTTTTGGAAATAAAACTTGAAATAGGTGAAAAGCTGTCTTTCTTCTGTTTTTCTTGTTCTACAAGTTATACACTTGAGAGCAGGCAGTTATTGTAAAGTGGACCTTTTTTATTACTCAATATGAAATTAAATTAACACTTAAAATAACATTTTCACATGCTATGGGCAATAAATGCTGTTATGCCTGGTTCAAGTGAACCTCTTCAGACAAGCCATCTTTGTGTTCAGATGTCTTAATAGTGGGTCCTCTCGGTCCATTACCTTCATGACCTGGAGCACCTACTAAAGGGGTCTTGCCTCAATGACAGTCAAATTCATTAAAGTTCAGTACATTAATTACAAGCTGGATGTTCAGAAAAATTTGTTAAACTCTGAAATGATGATAATAACTTTCTGAAGAGAATTTGGCCTATTTAAAATAAGACAAAATTGGGAGACCAATTAATGCCATGAGCAGGCAGAGCAAGCAAATGTATAGGAGTTAATGTAAGAGGATTTTCTTAACAAGAATTCACAGGCTGAAGCAATGCAATCGTTTCCCTTCTCAAGATAATAAGAACAGACCTTGAGCCCTGCACCCAAAGGTCTCCGCCACAGCCTGCAACAACAAAAAGCTTCCCCCCACTACAGTGTGTTAATCTCAGCTCTGCTCTGTGAGATTGGCTTCAGCGTATGACTTTTCAACAAGATTCTTCCCACACACTGCCCTCCAATGTGAGATGTGTCTCATCCAGGAAGAGTTAAAGACATAATTACATTCAGTTCCCCAACTACGAGAAAAACGAAATGGAGGAAAGTTTTTTTCATATTTTTTCAACATTGTTGAGAAAATTTCCCCAGTGAAACTGCCTAAAATTGATCCGTTTTCTATCGATTTGCCATTGAAAAACAAAAATGGTTCCAGAAAAAGAAAATCCAGATACTGCATGAGTGTAGGTTGTGCTTGTTGAACAACTGAAAAATCAGTATCTGGTGAAGTGAGACACGACTTGGCAACCTTACACTTAAACCTGTGTTATTAGCAGTTAGAGCAACAGAGAATCCTGCCTGTAATGTCACTACCTGCCTTTTCAGCAGACTGTATTCAGTGAGCTTCTTATGTTACTAAATTTCCATTTGTCATTTTATTATGTATTTACCCAGGGATCATGTCTGCCTAAAGCCAATGCAAGTTCAGCAAAAACATGAGGCCAGGCATACAGCTCAACTTCTGTAAGGTTCAACTTCTCTATTTTTCATGTACTTAAAAGATGGAAAAGCCCTTACATAATGTCAGAAATGCGAGGAGGATGGAAGGCAGACTCACTCTTTTAATTGGCAGTTTAATGGAGGTTGTGGGATGCGATCACACATAGTTTGGCTTGTTAGTCGGAGATAAAAGTGTTTTTTGCTGCATTGATTGAAAGGGCAAAGCACTGCTCTAAGACTAAAGTCAAATTCACTTATTCTACATTCTCCACAAGCAGGGGAAGAGGTGGGGCTGGTTGTACCACTGGTACCATGTACAAACTGTTCACAAATGAATCATTTTTACATGAAACATGCTGTGTAACCTTTATCTTCCCCCGTACTGCAAGCAGTATTTTAGAATGTATTGACGAAAGTGAAATACTCAAATAATTAAGTCACACAAACCTATGCATTCAGCTTTCTTTCTGAAAAGTGAATGGGTTGACTGTGAAGAAAGTACAAAAATTGCAGTGTACTTGCATTATTGGATTGCAGTTATTAAAGTTATTGTTTTTGCAAAGTGTGTTAATGCAGAAAAGATGGACAGCATAAGTTTGCTAGTGATGGATCTATAGCTACTGGGTAATTGTTTTAATTTGTGTTTTTATATTTTCATATTTTGCATCTTTTTATATTGTCTTTGCCTGAAAACAAAAACTGAAAGGCGAAAGCTTTTCTCTCTTTATATAATGTTTGAGCACACATTATTACATGAACAGTATATAAAGTTAAATGCCTTTTCCAAAGTGTTGGGTGGTTTACGGAAGTGTGTACCTTATCACACCCCCAAAGGAGCACAGACTGTGTTTACAGTGTTGACAATGAGTCTGCAAGGTTTGATAAAGAGACGGTGTGATAGTCCCATTCTGCCAGCTTCCACCGTGTTTACAGTGCTGACAGGGAGTCAGCCAGGTTTGATATAGAGACGGTGCAATCATTCTGCTGCCTCTGCGCACAACTACTGAGTTGAATACAGTAGCATTATTTAAACCTTAGGTTTTCCTTATACAGTGTAATTATGTTTGCTGGTGTTGGAAAGCTGATGTCATGGGGAAGAAGTTTGTGTCATTGACGGTGTGCTGCACTGGGCGCTGAAAAATCATTGAAAAGTGGGGAATACAAGTTTGCTATGAGTCAGTGGCCAGGTACTGCCGTTTCGTGATTGTGTATATTTGATTATTTGGGGTCTTAGAACGATATAGGGGGAATATAGTTCAAAGAAATATACACTATATAGGGGGAAAAGTGGAATGATTTTGGGAGACCTAAATACAACCTCCTGTGTGCCATTTGCGCATCATCATTTCATATACCAAGAAAGAAAAAGGCTGGCAGAAAGAGTCTATAGTCCCTCATTTATCCATATGTAACTGGTTACAAGTTACTAATTACTTTGCTGATATGCGTATCAATCATTTCTGGGGGGCTATAAATAGGTTGCAACAACTAGGTACAAGGAAATGCCTTATCTTTTGGGGTTCTTGTTCTTCCCTGCTTGTGTGCAGGTTCCTGTCTGGCTTCAAGGTATGTTGCAGTTTGCTCTGTTACTTGCAGCCACGTAATGTTCCATGTAAGCCTGATGAAAATTGTTATTGTAGGTCACCATCCACAAAGTGGTGGAACTTGAGGCTCTGCACGAACATAGCCTGTTGAGGTATTTATTTTAATCTTTTAATCATTTAGCTTCCGAGGTAATATCATGGTTAAAATGCGCGACAATATTGCGCTTACAAGAACGCCACACCGCATGTGCACTAACAAATATTTTCTGCCATTATAGGACATTGCTAGCTGCTGTTTTGCTGACATTGCGTTTATCGCGTAGTCTCATTATAGGGCTAAGGAACGCGGATAGCGGGGCTCCAGTTATATTAACACACCGGTAACTGGCTGTTTGTGTTTATGAACTGTTGTACCCGCCTTTTCCCTGGGATTCCATATTTATTTCTAGTTTTAATATTCGTACTTCTGACAAACCAACTGTTGATCGAGTTGGGGCTTTGGGGTGGCTCACTGGTTACGTTGCAGTGCGTGGTTTGGGATTTCGTTGACGTGGCGGTTGCTACAGCGCCGTCGGAAGTGGTGCTGTTCTTTTCACTGCATGTCATAGCGTGTGTGTAGTAGTAGAATATTTGATTCACCGTGTCCGTATCTCACCGCTTTACAATGTTTGTATGTCTGCTGGCACCGGTAGGCCCTCAACGGACCCGTACCCGCACGCGCTCAGTAGCGCCCCTAGTGGCGGGGAAGACCTTCTGGCTGATTTTAGAATTTTGCGGATTGTGTGGGTTCTACTGTTGTTGGATTGTAACGAATAAACTGTTTGTATTATTGAATCCACGTCTCTGCTTGTTCATTTAGTTGAACATACCTATTTGGGGATTGTTCACCAATCCCTGATTCTTACAAAGTATTTCCTTGGGTGTAATTCCCAAAGTGGCATAATCAAGTGTTATGCCAGGTCACACATGTAATTTGCATATAACATTTCTTCATAAAATTAACTGGTAGTGTCATTTTGGGCAGTTGTAGAGCTTTCTTCAATAATTTTTGACATTCCTTTTACATTTAACCCAATGCTGCAATTTAAAATTTTGTATGTATCCACAGAAGAATGTTTGTCAAGACCATTTCCTCTGGAAATTGGACAAGTATTGCAATCTTACACCAGCATATTTCTGAAGCTTTGAGTTTCAGGAGTATCGCTGATCTGTGATCAGGGACCTTCCACAATTGGAGCAGCCATAGCTGCTCTTCAATACCAGTTCAGCTCAATATGCACAGCGTGCTCAATAAGCGTTCTGAGACCAGCATAGCATCTGAGTTCATTGGGTAGAACACCTATCTGGCCTCCAATTAATGAGCACCCTTTGGCCTCTCCCTAATAAAGGAAGATACTCACAATGCATGGAGCAATTTTGGTCCACCTCTGTGCACTGGGAGAAATTCTCAGCTTACTTTCAAACTGCTTTCCTCATGTTGGACACTATATTAAGGCTCTTTTTCTCACGTTCAGTTGCAATGTAAAGTATTAATTTGGAATATATAAGTCCACCTTAGCTAGAACTACTCCATAGTCACAAATTATGCTAAATAAATAATAATAAAAAATACACCTGTGTTCTACTAAAATTGCATTGTGGGTATCTCTATTAACTTCAGTTGAGAAAATTATTTGGTGATGTATGCAGACTGATCTTGATTGCAAGAAATTAATATGAAAATAGATCACTTGAATCACAACAGACACAACTCTACTGAGAATCCTTTTTTAAACATGATCAATACTTATATTTCTTTCCTGAGCTTTTCATTTATTGATTGATACTTTATCATCACAATGAGGGCTCCAAAGAACAATTTAAAGCTCTAGACCAGAAAGTTTGTATGAACTCCCACCTCGATTAAACATTTGGGGAGCCCTCCTTAATGTGTTACAGATACTACAGACAGGATCAAATGAAGGGTGGTCTACTTGCTGTGGCTTGGGGCTGGAGGAGTGCCCTATGGTTAGTCATTGTTTTGCACAGAGAGGGGAGTGGCCCCTGCTCATCACACACAATCACTACAGCTCCTCCACTTGATTAAGGGCCTCCCTGTGCCTGCAATCTACCTGCATGCACAGCATAGCCCTTCAGAACTTCATTCTTACCGCAAGGACATTAGTCATATCTCATATTTTGAAATTGATTTTTGGTTTTGATTTGACATTCAAATCAGGAAAAATAAATAAATATATAATTCGTGATTAAGGTTAGATGGATTTTAAATGTATAGTTGCTGATTACTCCAAATAATTTTGCCTGGAAGGCTGTGCTCAGCCCTGACTGTACACATTAATAAATGCTAATTACTGAAAGAGATATCATTGAAGATGGTAGTGATGGATGACGGTCTAAACTCGGATCAAATTTCCTGTCATTAATTGGCTTCACCATGGCCCCCTCTGGAATCCCAGTGTCTGTCATGTCGAAGGCAGAAAACATCTGAAAGACTTCATTAGGCTCTAATATCATCCCACGCAGTGTCTGTGTGTGTGTGTGTGTGTGTGTGTGTGTGTGTTTGTGTATGAACTTATATATTATGCAGAATGCACTGACTTTTCCAATTAAGTATGATCCACATACACATACAGTACAGTAGATCTATGCGTGTTCCGGACGTATGTTTACTCTGGGATATTGTCCCATCCTTTCAGGTTTAATATGCCCATACACAGACAGTGTACATGTCAGTGAATACTTTATATTGCTTCAGTTGGGGAAACGCAATGGAAAATTGAAGTTAAAAATTAATTCTACATTTGCTCAATGTACCTGAAGATCAAATGGATCAAATGCTATCTTTTTCCAGATGCATTAAAACTCACTGTATCTTCTCAGTGGATAAGTTCCATGAAGTCAGAGTGTGGTGTATCCCTTGTATTAGATCATGGATTATTATCATTCATATCTTGTTTTAGTCGTCCTGCATGTTAGCAGATGGAATTATTGTTTGCTCTTCCCATTGTAAGTTGTGGGCTTCTGCAGTGTGAATGCTTCGGACTTCACTGAGTGTTTGGATCAAAAAAATAAATCCTCTTGAGCAGCAGTAATCTATATGGCACATAATTGAAGTGTTGCTTAAGCCAAGGGTGTCAATCCCAATTCCTGGAGGGCCTTGTATGTGCTAGTGTTTCTACCAACCTTTCCTTTATGTTTAATTATGTGTCCAATACTCAAGAAACAATTAATAAGGTGTCCTTGCGAAATGCATTGGAGTAAATATAGTCAACTAATGAACTCACTCGAGTATTTTACTCGAATAAAGTAAAATAAAGCAAAAAATAATTGGTCAGAAAGAAATAAGCAAACAAAGGAATTGAGTTAGGCAACCTTTGTTTAAGCAGTCAGAACTCACTTGCTTTATTGCTTAGCTGAAGTGACATTGTACCGAGTCAGTACAAACTTTACAAAAGAGTAAAGCCCTCAGTAATCAATGCATTGTTATGTTCTGCCAGGGTTTCACACTCAAACGTATTCTCTAACCTAACTAGCCACCATCTTGCGCTGTTCAGAATGAAGATGTTGATGATGAGTTCTGTAGATTCTGATGTGAAAAAGCACTGTTCCTGCAGAATAGAGTTGGGAAACCATCTCTAATGCAGAGAAAGCCTTTGATTTCTTATACGTTATTTGAATGACGAAACAGTAAGTCCTCAATAAAAATTGTGTAAATTCAGAGCGGCTAATCCCTTTGTGTTCCCAAGAATTGCATAAATATTGAACAGTATGTGGAATTGATGTGGCTGTCTTGAATGTGCTCTTTGTGTGTTCATTCTGAGAGTGAACATTAATGAAGGAGCTGATGCCAGAGCACAACGAAAGCTCTGAATGTGCACGTCCTGACCTGAGAACTGTAGTGATCTAGGCCAGACCCAACTGCATCTGACCTGTCCGATGCATACACCTTTTAATATAATGTCCTTATTTTTAAACAGTAAAAATGTATTAGAATGCAGTTACTATTGTGGAATTTAATTCATTTTTAAAGATTAGAGTGCCACTGGAAGTCTTTTTTATATTTTATCTATGAAAAAGTCAAACATTATAATTTTTGTTGTCTAGAGCAGAAACAAAAATGAATGGAGGGAATTTGAATTAGCTGTCATATAATACATAAAAAAGAAGATAAGAAATATTCATAACAGATTCATAAATGAAATGGAATTGTCCAGCTGTCAAAGAATTCAAACATGGTCCAATTAAATATGCCTAAGGGTCAGACTTTAAACCAGCAGTCATTTTGAAAGAGCCACAGTACAATCCTAGGATTTTAATTCTGATTAACTCCAATTAATAGGACCTAATCAAGCGTCTAATTAAAATGAAAACTCAGAGGTACACTGAATCTTGCTGCAAATAGCAAATCTTTCTGAAGTTGGGATGAAACTAGAAGATTTCTGGCATTGCCTATAAATTATTCATCGTGAATACCTCCTGTAAGGCCTGTAGTTAAATTTGGATTGATCTGCAAGTAATTTGTTCCACTAGCATAGCGCTTCTGCCTAAACATTTGCAGAACTGTTCTGGGTTTGCTGGGTGCACAGCAATGCATATTATCACCGTAGGGGAAAGTGTACTAGCATGATGCACAAGCACAAACAAAATTGATCCAAATACAAATACGGACTGCAGCTATGCATCTTTGATTAATTCAACGGGCACAACTCTGCCTTGGCTACCATTCACATCCCCCACATTCATTCTCATTGGTCACATCTTTCTTCTTCTTTCATTTGTAGTGCATATTTTGTGTGCGTGCATTACCATTGACCTTGGCAAATCTGGAGCTGTCAGAGCACCCTCTGACATAGCAATTAGGGACAACACTGCGTTTCAAGGGATTCTTCCTTAATCTGGCAAGTCAAGATCAGTGGGTTCATTGCCTGAAGATATTTCACTTTCAACCCCAGGGTTTTTTCAGCAGACTCCAATTAATATTGTAACATCGCTGCAGTCCCGTGGCTGATGTTTTGACAGTATTGTACATTATCTCGTCTCCTGAACTGTGCAATTCTTGTAATATGTGGAGTTCTTGAAGGAAATGAGATGGAGGCATCAAAAACAAAGATCTATAGTTACGAGACAGAATGCAAGACAAATTTAAGTCATATACTCTGTGCCATTGGCTATCAGTTTGTTTTTGCTTCTCTCATGGTTTCTCAGGACATACAGTACTGTGCAAAAGTCTTAGGCACCTGTATAACATTCTGTATAGATAAGATTCTTTCAAAAATTATTAAATGAAAGGTCCTAAATAAATGTACTATACATTTTACATTACATTTTAGTAATTTGGCAGAATAGTTAAAAACTGAATCAAATCAAAAAATGTTGTGACCACCCTACGGTGATAAAACTGCATCACTTCTCTGAGACGCTGTCCTGCAGCTCTATAAGACAATCAGCAGGGAGGTTGTTCCAAGCATGTTGGAGAACTTGCCACAGTTCTTCTGCAGACTTTGGTTGCTCCTTGCTTCTGATCTCAGGCAGCCTTGATCAAGTTTTTATGTAACTTTTTAAAATTAAATACAAATGTCTCCATAAAATTAAATCTTTTGGAAAATGATTATTTGGAAATCTCAAATGTGTTCTTTTATACTAACACACACAAAAATGAACGTATTTAATGAAGTCTAGGGTGCAAGACTTCTGCACAGTATTGTATAATAAAAGGTTCTTTTTGTGTGGTTTACTCCACTCATTACTTTGAATTGTGAAAAAATGTTTTACTTTGTATGTGTGCATATACTGTACATGTATGTGTCTGTGAGTTAGAATGTTGGTTTATAGCTGCTATCAATTTTGTCATAGTAATTGTCAGAGCATTACAGCTTTCCAGGAATAGTGTTAACTTGTTTTAGTTTAAATAAAATCTGTATTTCTTAAAGTTCACATCCAAGTCATTTAGCTGAATAATTATTGCATGTGGGATTCTTGTAAAATATACACACAAGTTATGTGTCTCACCACAGCTTGAACAGTGTCTGTGGAGAGAGGAGATAACTGTATCAAAGGAAGAATGATGCTCAAACTAAAAGGCTAGCCTCACTTCTGATGCAGAGCTGCCATAGAAGTCACTGGTGAAGACCCTAACCCTCACTATGAATATGTGCTGATACCTCTGAATAATGTTATTTTATTGGGGAGAATATGTCAAGGACACACATTTCCTCCTTCCTCTTGTGTTTGGCTAATCAGCTCCTCATTTGTGTGCCGAATAAGGCATCCAGAATATATCATCATTTGGCCATTTCCCAGTCATGAGCCACCCTTTGCTTTGGCAGACAATGCTTTTATCCTCATGGAAATATTACATTCAGAACCAATGCTCTCTTATAATTTTGGGCAAGTTCAAAAGCTATCAAGATTGTTTTTTGGAGATGTTGCTTGTATTTTGGTGATTTGATATTTACATTATTCTGCTCAATTCCAGATAAGAAAATGTTTGTAAAAGTTCTCTGTGCACCCATAAATGAGGGCAACTTATTTACTTTGGTTAACTTTTGTGGCTGGAAAGTATTGAAAATAATGATCTAGTGATCTCAGTATGCTATTATCATTTTTTCAACCTTAACCTAACCACATTCTGTTTTCACAGAGAAGTTATTGTCAAACAGTGCATGGTTTGTTTATGATGAACCTTACATTTAATTTTCATAAATATTCATTCAGTGCATAACTGAACACTTGACAGAGAAGGTCATGTGTTTCATTTAAAAATAATGCAAACATGCCAAAAATGTATGATGCATCATTTGTTTGTGATGTTTGAATTTTACTAACATATATTGATATACTGATGAAATTATGCTGAATGGTGCAATTGTTGTGTTTTTGTTTATTATCATGATCAAGCATTTTAATGTGAAAGAACTGACCTAATAAATACAACAATTATTTCTAGAAAGGATACTTACTTAAGTGTAAAAAAATCTGCCTATTGTTGATAATATTTTAAAAGCTTGGTTGGCATCATTTAAAATGAGTCCTCACTGACTATCAATGAATCGAGTAAGAAAATGAATCTTTGCAGGACGGGTTCTAGCAGGAGTCGAGATCACAGATACATGTTGGGAGTAAGATACTTTTCTGTATTGTGTCCAAGAACCTGAAGTGAATTTAATATTATTATCCCTGCTTTTCTTCTTTTCTTCACCCTATATGCTTTTCTTCCCCTTTGTTGCTCTGTGGGTGTTTGTGTTCCTGCTATTATCAACATCTCACGCATCTCATTGCAGCTGTTGGTAATCTGATCTGATTCAAATGAAACCGGATGGAGTCTAACTGCATTTAATCGAGCTTACCCAAAGACCTGAGCTTAGGCAAGCAGCCAGTGTGTGCAAACTCTGACAGATAATGTCACAGACTGCGCAGAGTAACCGTCTCCCTCTTTTGGCACAGCATTTGGGTGGTTGTCATTATCTGCGTTTGATTCAGACAGCAGCTGCATTTTCAGAAGAGTCACATATCCAGTTAAGCTTACAAATGTGCCTCCAAACCCCACCCCAGCGAAGAGACACAACAGCTCAATGACAGACGGTAAGAATGCATCACCTGTGGAGGTATACATCACTGCACAGCCTGCAGCCTTGGCAAGGATGAGGAGCCCTGATAAAGGGACACAGGCAGGCTTTATATAGCATAGTAGCTGTTTGGAGAAGGGAGCATAGCGAGGAGAAACATTGCTTCTGAGACTCATTTTTATCTCCATTGTTGAAGAGCACAGGAAGTCCTATTTTGACAAAATTGTTTAATATGGGAAAAGGGTTGTGTTTTGCAAGAAGCGATTTGCAATTGTTTCAAAAGCAAAGCTGTAATTTCTTGTACGTGTTGCAGTCAACCTGTTAAGAATGCGTTAACTTTTTTAATTTTTTGCATTAAAAAAGGTCTTATTTTTCAATAGAAGTATTGCAAGAATGTTCGTCTTGACCATTTGTCAAAGAATATTCAGTACTCTCCATATCAAGCTTTCCAGGCAATTTCAGCTGGTGCTTCTGCCCTCAAGACAATGTAATTATTTATTTTTAATTCTCTTGATGCGTATCACCTCTCACCATATTTGCCACTCAACTATTATTAAATACAGCCCCTGGAATATAAAGCCACATTTCTCTTAACAGAAACATGGCTCTCACAAGAGAACACAGTCTACTCTTTTTCCCACACACCCCGAACCACTGGCAGAGGAGGCGGCACAGGTCTCCTAATCTCATCCTCATGGAGATCTAATGTCTTCTCCTCATCCTTCTCCTCTTTTGAATTTCATGCGGTTTCTGTTACTTTCCTATGCAAACTCTTTATTATTGTTGTTTATGCAAACTCTTTATTATCGCCCCCTGAGTCCTCTGGGGAGATTCTTGGATGAGATGGACATCCTCCTTAGCTCCTCACCAGACAATGGCACTCCCCTGATCCTCCTGGGTGACTTCAACCTGAACTCAGAGTCTACCTTTCTCTCCCTCCTTTCTTCTTTTGACCTTACCCTCACTCATTCCCCTCCCACCCACAAAGCAGACAACCTTCTTGACCTGGTCTTCACAAGGAGCTGCACAACAACCAACCTATCTGTAACACCACTCCATATCTGACCACTCAGGGGGCGACTCAGGGGGGCGACTCGGGGGCGACTCAGGGGCGACATGGCTCAGAGAGCAGTCGTCTGGCAGTCGGAGGGTTGCCAGTTCGATCCCCCGCCCGGGCTGTGTTGAAGTGTCCGTGAGCAAGACACCTAACCCCCAAATGCTCCTGACGAGCTGGTCGGCGCCTTGCATGGCAGCCAATTGCCGTCGGTGTGTGAGTGTGTGTATGAATGGGTGAATGAGAAGCATCAATTGTACAGCGCTTTGGATAAAGGTGCTATATAAATGCCAACCATTTACCATTTACCATTCACTCCTTCATCTCTCCTCGCTTCTGCCCCCCCCCCATCACTCACACCTGATGACTTTGTCTCCTTCTTTGAAAAGAAGGTAGATGCCGTCCGCAATTCCTTCTTCTGAAGAGGGCTAGAGTCACTCCCCTGCTCATAAAACCCCTCTGCTCTGAACAACTACCAGCCTGTCTCTCTTCTGCGACCTGCTCCCAACTGTCCACTTATCTTCTCCAGAACAATCTCCACGATCCCAACCAGTCCGGCTTTAAGAGTGGCCACTCCACTGAGACTGCCCTACTCGCGGTCACTGAAGCACTCCACTCTGCTGAAGCCAAATCCCTCTTCTGTCCTCATCTTACTTGACCTGTCGGCTGCCTTCGATACAGTCAACCATGATATTCTGCTCTCATCACTGACTGGGATGGGTGTCACAGGATCTTCACTCCCATCCATCCCTCCTACCTCTCTGGTCATTCCTACCAGCTGACTTCGATGGGTCTCTGACCCTCACCGCCTACAAACTGGGGTCCCGCAGGGCTCAGTTCTTGGTCCTCTCTTCTTCTCTCTATACACCATGTCTCTTGGTTCTGTTATCTCTTCCCATAGCTTTTCTTACCATTCTTATGCCAATGACACTGAACTCTTTCTTTCCTTCCCCCCCAATACCCAGGTCACCACACAGATCTCTGCCTGCTTGGCTGATATTGTTGCGTGGAAGACTTCCCACCACCTGAAGCTTACTCTTGCCAAGACTGAGCTTCTCTACACCCCTGCTAAGTCCTCTCCGACAATCGACCTCTCACTGATTGTTGAGGACTTTGTAGTATCCTCCTCCCATACGGCCAAGAATCTTGGGGTGACTCTTGATAACCACCTCACCCTCGCTCTACATGTATCCTTCACTGCCAGAACCTGCAGGTTCTTCCTCTACAATATACGCCGTATCCGGCATCTCCTGACAGAGAAAGCCACCCAGCTCCTAGTCCAGGTACTCATTATTTCCCGCCTGGAGTACTATAACTCCCTCCTAGCTGGTCTCCCAGCTAGTGCCATCAAGCCCCTGCAGCTGGTCCAGAATGCTGCAGCCCACCTGATCACCAGTTAGCCCAGGTTGGCTCATGTCACCCTGCTTCTCATTGGCCTCCACTGGCTTCCTATTGCCGCACGCATCCGATTCAAGGCCCTAGTGTTGGCATCACAGGCTGCTAAGGGAACTGCCTCACTTTACATACAATCCTTAATCACTTCCCACTCGCCAGCAAGGCCACTCCAGTCCAGCTCTGGTCCCCTAGTGGTTCCCTCACTACAAGCACCTGGCGGTCGAGCTGCATGTTCAGGCCTGTTTTCCATTCTGGTTCCTCAGTAGTGGAATGACTTGCCTACCACTGTCAGGACAGCAGAATCCCTCCCCCTATTCCGACGCAGACTGAAAACACACCTTTTCAAACTATACCTTAGTCCTCCCTCCTGATGCCCCCCCCCCCCACCCCCAAACATCACCCACCCACCCCCCTCCCGGCCTTTCCGATATCACTTGTCTAACCCAAAAAAAAGAAAATAGCCCTTACAATGCATTTTTGTTTAGAGAAGCCCTTCATGTGTATTTTACTAGTTTTGGATTTGATGCTGTAACCTGTGGAATAACCTATGCACTTGTAAGTCGCTTTGGATTAAAGTTTCTGCCAAATGACAAAAATGTAAATGTAAATGTAACTGAACATACTGAGGAAAGTGTATTCCTATTTATCACCATTCTTTCTGTTCTGCATTCCAGTATACTATTTGTATGCTATTTTAAAGCTATGATGATCCGCTGTCAAAGAGAAATTTGAAATGAGTTTATCCTCACTGAAGTACAGTACAAGTTGGAGGAGCCTTTTTCGTTAGCTGAAATTGTGTGAAAACAAGTTCGCTCCATTCTTTCATTATTTTATTGCATTCTTTATTCTTTAAAAGTGACAATGCAATTGCTGCAACAAGGCACAAGCAGGCTCTGCCTGGAGATGTTTCAAATGGTTACACTGGCTTTCAACAAATGCTTTCCCCTGTTTATCTGGAGCACGGTGAGCCCATCTGGATTCACCACGTGGGTGAGTGGCTGTCAGAAAAGCCCAGCCCAATCCTTCAGAGGAACTAATTAATGGAGGTATACATCACAGGGACGATCATACTAAAATAGTCTTTAAATGTAGTCAGTAATCCTCCGAACAACTGCATATTTATTTGCTCTTCTAATATCCGAATTAACATTTCATTATTTCATAAGCTCTTTATTTGATAGTGACAAATGTTAATGAAAGTTCGACATAACAGAAGTGGAGGTGCAAGTATTCAGAGTCAAGGTTGCACATTTAATTCCTATCCCGGTTGGGGCTTGTAATTGCTACGTGAAAGTTTAAACTACAGTAGACTGGAGTGAAAATGGAAATATATGGTACATGATTGCATGACAGAAACATGAATGGGCTGGCTCATTTACATGATTACAGGTTTGATGTTGACTCATTTTCTAATCTTGGAAGCCCTCAGCATGCTTGTTACATTTTACATGCATTTCTTCCATATGTGGCAAAGCACGTACACGTATGCGCACGCACACTCACACACACACTCACACACACACTTGCATGCATGTATGCTTACTGTATGAAAGCAAATATAGTATAGGTTACAGTGTATAGCTGCATAGCTGAAGCAGAGCTACATATAGGATACATAGCGATGTGTTGTAAAATTGGTTCAGAAATATGAGGGAATTTGCTATAGAATCTACTGGAAGCAATTATCTTTCATTAGAACGAATGGGAAGGCTAATGTAATGCAAGAATAGAAAGTACACATTTTATGAGTATATGGCTATGTGAGCTTTCTGTTCATAATGCTTGAAGAGTTTATGTTACTTTAAATGTGATGTTGTATGTCTCGGATTTTTATATGAACCTGTTATGATTCTAAGCACCAGAATTCTGGGAGGTGTTAAGAATACAGCATCTAAATTGTCTACCAATTCGATCTAGCGGAGGAGTTGGTCTAACAGCTTAAATTGAATTCAGTGTTTCTTTTATTTCTCAGGGGAGGTGAGTTGACAGTTTGGAACTGGCCCGGTAGTTTTCCAGGAAAAGTGTTCAGTTTGGGTACCGTAGCTACTTTAATGACATGAAACTTGATGTAATACCGTCTGATTAGTAGTCAAATGGCTGCTTTACTGCCATCACAGCAGTACACAACAAGCAAAGATGAATTTGATTAAATAACATAAAATAGCATCTGGTTATTTGTTTGAAATGAGATTATTATTTGAAATATGCTTAACAGACTGTTGGAAGTTGGGTTTTATAGCAATCAGTTGCAACAGGAATTAGGGGGTGGAGCTGGGTTAGTGCAGAAATAGGGTATCCCTGTATATGACTGGTATTTTTGCACTATGGCAGCCTGCATAACAACAAGCTGGCAGAGGCTCTGGGGGAAGAGAAGATGGGTGTAGTTTTGGTGTCTAGGTTTCATTTAATGTAATTGGCTGTAGTGCTATGTCTTTTGGGAGCTTCAATTTTATTCCTCTGAATGTGCTTGCATCTACTAATGTAAAAACACATTATAAAACAAAGCTATGGAAACTGACAGAAAGTTAATTGATTTTGTTTCATAAACTCATCCAATGGCCAGCAAAAAGTATTTCATAAAATCCAAATGAAAATGTGCAATTGAATCAGAATGTGTTTTACATGTTATGGGGGTAATGGACCACAGGAGTATATAATGAACTTTAACAGAATTTCCAAGAATTGTCAGAACACTAAATCAAACTACAATGAATTTGGTACTACAGTACACTGCATGAATTACTCTCATATGCCAAACCACATTGTGTTGAAGAAATGTTTAGGATTTATTTTCTGAATTAGTGTGTTTAGGCCAGAGAAGTGTATACCTATATATGACATTTCTCCTTTTGGAAAGTCTTTGATACCGATTAGAGTAAAATTAATGTATTTTAGACTAAATGTAAAGGTAAAGGTAAAGTTGCCAATAAAGCAAAACTTGGACCTTTGAGAGAATTGATTCTAGACCTCCATGTTTAACCCAGCCCAGAGTCGACTACATTTCCATGTGCCCTTAAGAAAACATTAGGATGTGTGAGTGCCATTGTGACATATGTGACATATCAAGTTTATCACACTAATCAGAAAGTAAATGTGTTGCTTGCATAACCCATAACCCTTCCAAAAGTGCAAGATGAACTGAAACCACTCATCAGATTTTACTTGGTGAACTTCTACAGCTAACTCGGCTTGTGGGACACTCCCTGGTCAGAGATTTGAAATAGCTCATCCCAGCAGAAACGAAAGCGTTCAATTAGCTCACTATCCCCATACATGCAGAGAGGATTTGTCAGATATTTCAGACATGAGGATATTCTCTCGTGTCTGAAAGTGTGCTGGATGTGCAATCTATAAAGGAGACCCGCCATATTCAGAGGTTGTTGCTGTTGCTTTTAATTTAGCAAACAGCTTTGGAGAATAGTCTGAAAGCTTCACTTACACCTGCCCCGTAGTAGGTGTAGGATTGAAACCCTGACTTAGCTTTACACCCAGTTGGTGCAACAGGTGCTTCTTTTAAGTATAGCTTTGTGCACATTCTACGTCGAACATAATGTAAAGACCAGGCATACACCCGGTTGGTGCAACCGCCCCCCGTGTTTAGGCCTATACCAGGAAGGCAAGTACTGGGGAATTGAACCACCCTTGCTTCCCTCACCCTTGAATGCCAGCGTACTGTCAATAGTGTTAATGTTATTCAGCACCATGTTCTGTAAAACGTAACTGAAGACTCAATGACGGTACTACCACTTATGACCGTATCCAACAATTATTCTAAAATTATTAACTCTGCTAACAATTAGTAAAATACATGTCATATTAAAATCCACTTTGATAACCAATATTTAGTTCATCAGTGGATAGAAAACTAAAGTTAGCATTGTGCATCACTGGGTGAGCTTGGATCATGCTGAGAATTCACTGTTTGATCATTATTGCACTAATGGCATCTTGGGTGAAAGCATAAGTGAAGGTTCATTGTTTCATGAAGTGACTGTATGTTTTACATTCATATCAATATAATCTTTCCATTGCAAGCTGTAAGTATATGAGAAATACTCACAATGCTGGCTTGTTTTCTGTCTTGAAGCTACAGCAATTCATTTGACGATGTAGAGGCATACTACTGGGTCTTGGCATTTGGACTCTTCCTCACCACTCTGCTTGCAGAGAGTTTTAACTCCAGTGTGATCTGAGCTTGATGTAGTGGAAGCTCTGTATCAAAAATACGAGAGTGTTCCATATATCTTTGAGAGAAACATGTTTATTCAGTACAAGCAAAGGTCAAGCTCGCAAAGCCTCACATTGCCGAATGGTAAGTCAAAGCAATTTTTATAAAGCGCAGCTGCTTATCACTGTCTAGGTATAGGATTCATTTCAGTTCAGCAGACCCAGTTTCCTCTCCAGTTCCTTTCTTCAAATCAATAGTTCATGGGGTCTTGTGCAGGATCCAGGCTCAGATTGCATGATGAATGTGGAATACAAAACAGTTAACTATCCAGTACTCAGATCCATTCAAAGTTTAATGTACCTACTCTTAATGAAACCACAAAATGTTTCTGTGAAAAAAATATCACTGCCCAAATATAGTATTACACTGTATGTGTGTATTATTCTGTACATTGGATGACATTCACGGCCACTGAATGGATTGATGAGTATGAAAACAATGTGAGTCATGTACTATGGCTTTCACAGTCAGCAGATCTCAACCCAATTGAACACTTATGGGAGTGGACTGATGTTTTAAGCAGAGCTCTCCACCACCACCATCAAAACACCAAATGAGGGAATATATTTTGGAAGAATGGTGTTCCATTCCTCCAGGATAGTTCCAGAGACTTCTTCCAGAGGCTTGTGGTCACCCAACACCTTACAAAGACCATTCTACCAAGCAAGCTGATTGACATAGATTGACATTCACTATGGTTACAGATTGTGCAGGTAAATCCTTCTTTTGATTCCATGGGGGTATAAAACAAATCTTGATGTGATGAGCATAGATGGGCTGAATACTCATAATATATGGCATAATATATTCTTATGTTATGTTCATATTTGTTTTAATTGCTTCTTGTAGAGGTTTGTTAACGCATGGGGGATGCAAAACGGACAACATTGCATTTCCTGAAGATACAGTTATGATAGTTATATTACCATTTCATGTAATTTCAAGTTTTTGTTTTATGTCAGTCAGTGTGGCTGAAATGCAAATACTTATTCCTAAATAAATTCTGTTATTCAACATTTTCTAATCAGAATGGACAAAAATATTAAAATATTTAACCAAAGTGGTAATTTGTCAGTTGCTTTTTTTAAATGTATTTATTTATTTAAGTATGTATGCATTTGATAGACACTAATGTCTGTGATTAAATGTGGGAATCTTAAATGCCTAACTAAATTGCATTAAAAGACTGATCTTGTTATGAACAGTGTGTACATGAACAAACCATGATTATAGTATACTTAATGCCTGAGAAGAGACTACTTGTGATACCCTCCTATGGAAGTCCTGATACTATAAAATATAGTTTTTGTTCTACCAATACTTTACAATACAATAATAACATTTATGATGTGATATAGCCCTTATTTGGATGAATTCATTGAAGTGGCCATGAACTCAATTTATTTCCTGTTGGACCAAATAAATTATTCTAAATTGTGACCTAGATGGATGATGACTAGGCATTCCTGATCTACATTGTTGAGTTCATCAACTGATCAATAAAACCCACCAATTCAGTCTGTACTTTTATGTATTCTATTTTATGTATTCTATTGCTTTGTGTTGGTATGGCATGTTAATGGTTGGTAATATGCTGATGGAAAAATATCTGCAATTTTATTCTGAAATGGAATGTTTTGCTTGAAGGATTTCATCATTTTCATAAAACAATTGGATAATGTGTGATAATATATATTCCAGGAAATGAAGTCATTTAATACTTTTAACTTTCATTATATGAAACATGTCTCATATGTAGAAAGATGTCTAATGGATGTATAGTCTATCCATGATTTCAATAAAAGGTTGCATGCATAACTAAGGTTATTGTACTACATTAATATTCAGTGTATTTATCCATTCTGTGCTATGACTAATTTGAAAGTCAAATAATAAAAACATTTTAGCAGACAGACATACAGTGTAATTCCCTCCTTCCCTTTAAATGTTCATCATGATTGGCATTGACATTAATTTCCAAATTATGTAAGGTAAAATGTGCTAGAGGATTGAAAACATCCCTCTGCTGCTGTTTGTGTTTTGTTCCTGTTATTTCAGGCATCATTGTTACTCGCTCAATATTGTGCAGCTGCACTGGCTTGGCAGTGCATTTAGTCCCAGTTCACTAGTTGCCTAGCAATCGCTAAGCATGTTCCATAAGCCCTGTGCAGAAGAATGGCAAGCTGAGTTCATTAGCAGTTGCTTACGGCTGAACTCATTATTTAACTCCAATAGCAGGTAATGTTATTTAGCCCATAGCATATTGATCGCAAATAAACATAGATTAATTACTTCCTGTATGAGATTGTAAAACTATTCCACCTCTTAAGACAGTGTAGCCATTGTTTTTAAGCCTGTATATGTGTGTGCATATCAACCCTCAGCCTTCCCACGCCACTGTTATCAAAATATCCTCAGTTGGTTTCCGTCTTCATCTCTTTTTTGTTAGCTGAGGTTTAATAATGTTTACCCCTAATTTACTGAAACCAGTTGATGTGCGAAAACCTTACATCCTTGGGGCATTTTAATCAGCGTTTCCAGGTCTAATTCAAAAAAGACAAAGTAAATGATCTGACATTGATCTTTGGATAAAACTGTTTTAAGGTTAAAGCGTGCCTTCCATCTGCACCTCAGTGTGGCATGCCTGGCAGTCCTCACATGCCTGCCTTTTGTGCTACCCTAATTTTTGCCTTGCATACTGTTCTGGATAAGAGCATCTGCTACGTAAATTCCAGAAAAGTAAAAAGGAAAGTGTTTCATCAAAATTATCAGAGGCTGGATCTTTGCCCTTTCATGTACTCTCATAGCCTGCCGAAGTACACTTCCATTTTTCTATTCTTGTTGTCTGTTTGTGTGTCTAACTCAAGTTGCACTCAAATTATTATTGTGAATTATTTTTTGCTCTGTCTCTCATTCATCTACAAGCTAGAGGGGTACCTTGAGTATATCATGTGTTGAAGTACTTCCAGGGAAACTACATTCATTATATTTTTTGAAGACAATGGAATTTTTGCGTGACAGAAAATGAAACTGCACTGTACTCACTTATCCAAGAACAATTTTGTTTCGAACTCTTTACCTAGAAATGAATCCTTAGTAATAGAGATTAAAGGAATCATATAAAAGTTGTTATTCCTGACTTCTCATTTTTGCACCTACAATTCTGTGAGATTGCTGTTATGTGCAGTCATGATTCATAGCTGCTATCCCCCAAAGATTTCTGAAATGTAGTAGTGTTGTCATACATCATTACCCCCATTCTGACATTGAAATATGCAATATGCAATGTGAGCAGATTTGCTTTCTTTTTAATTTTTCTTTCTATCATTGAATTCAGTAATTCCTTTAGCATCCACTTCAGTGCATTCAACCATCTTATCTCCATTTTGGTGAGAACTTAGGTTGAATGCTGTTTCAACCTCAATCAGCTATGTCAACCTCTGTCATCACCATATTGCATCACCTGTTGATGGTATGCAAACCTCCAGTCTTCAGAAAGCAGATTTCCTCCGTTTCAAAGCAGGACTTATTCTATAACCCAATATTTTGACTTTTGGCACTTTTATTATTTGATACTTTCGGAAAAAGTCCATCATCTGATCACGATAGTTAACAGGACCTAAAAGGATAGCTGAGTATGGGATAACATTCTCCTAACAGTTCAACACTGAAATAAATAATTACAAATACAAAAAAAAATACAAAAACAAAAAATATGATTACAAAGCATTATAATGAAAGTGATAATGATTAGTAGGAATCAATCTCAAAACTATCTATAACCACACCAGCTGTAAATATATTGTAGCTAGCTGTGTGGTTTGCATGATATACTATATCCATACTGCATGTACACGTACCTGTGGTCCCAATGCAGCACTATCGAATCAGGGTTAAATGTACACCGTGATCCTGGTCTCACAGGAATGGATCGTGTCTATGTCGTTTGGGATGCTGTTTGGTTCTTGGGGTTGTCAGATTGACTGGTTTATGTTTTTTCTTTTTCATGTTCATAATACTCTGACTGCTGATAATACCCACCCCCCCAGTCTTTTTTTCCCAATAAGATTTAAGAACACGTTTTTAGACAATAAATATCAGTCCTGCGGTCTCTCTCTTTCTCTATTTCTCTCTGTCTGTCTCTTCCCCCTCTCTCTTCCCCTCCCCCACCCTGTCATTCTCCTCAGCATCTTTATGGCCTTCAGCTGAGTAAGAACTGGTTCTCATATCTCCACTGAAACTGACTGAGGGACATTTCCATTGCAGATAAGTCCGAAGAACTAACACTTTTAATTAGATTTAGAAAAAAGAATCTTATCTATGTAATTAGATTCTTTTTCTTCCCCCCTCCCTCCCCACACTAACCCCCCTGTTTCTTGCCCTTTGATTAATATTTTTCACATAAGATGCGGAACAAAATAGTCTGGAATCCATTTACTTTTTCATATCTCTACCTCACACTATGCTTCCATTCAATAGCTGTAATGTCCTTTCACGTTAAATTTTACACATTGACTTCAAAATGTTCCAGTCATGAGTATTGTACCTACCACCCAAAACCTCTAGAATTATTCGAAAGATAATGTCCCTGAGAGAATATTATCTAGGAATAAATACCTTATGTTTTCAGGAAACCAATACAGTAGGACATGTTAAATGTCTCCGGTTTGTATGTGACCTGTCCTAGAGGTTGAGTCAGTGAAGAATCATAATAAACACTCCTGTCCACTCAGCAACACTGGTCCTTCCCTCTGACTCTTTTGCAATTGTTTGTTTATTATCTCTATGGCTGTAAGCTAAACCTGATGAAACATTTTGTTGCTAATAAACGGTAGTGCCCAATAACGTCCCCCAGAGTAGGGCTGAAGACTAGGTTTTATGTACTTTTAAAGAATGTTTGAATGACGATTGATTGTTTTGTATCAAAGCAGTTTATTTCATAAAAGCCAAGACTAGCTAGCTTGCTAGTAACATTAACAAACAAGAGTGCAAGAAGAAAACAGTAGCTAGCAAGCTAACCTAGCTAGAGAGAAACTGACAAGTAATGTTAGGTGCATTCAGAACAAGTGGGGAGATCAAAGGGAGAGACAAACACTAACGTCCTTATGTGTGCAGTAACTTTCAGTGATGTAGGGTTCCTGTCAGTCATGTAGCGACATTGACTCAGGCGGTAAGTGCAGTCGTCTGGCTGTCGAAGTGTCTCTGAGCAAGACACCCAAATGCTTCTGACGAGCTGGTTGGTGTATTGCATGGCAACCAATATTTGTTCAATATTAATTTGAAATAGCCAAAGTTTGGAAAATAAATATCTATTTCCAGTAGATGGATATATACTTTTTTTGAGTTACTGGAAGTTACTGGAAAAACAGACCAGGAGTAAAAGTAGAAAAACTGTGAAGAAGACAGAAAAAGAAGTCAGCATAACAACACAGGAGCCAGGTGATCATCAGATAGTAAATTTATTTGACAGATATATGCCTGCAAATGACAAGTTAGGCTACAGTAGACTGGTTAAAACCAGGGGTGTTGAAACAAGTAAGTAGATATTGCCCATGAAAGCCTGATAAATTGCTTAGATTGTTCCAACAATGACCATCTATTCTGTGAGAAATACATGATCGCTGATTATTGTCCACGCCTCACAGCAAGGAGGCCCTGGGTTCGAATCCCCGTCGGCCGGGGCCTCTCTGTGCGGAGTTTGCATGTTCTCCCCGTGTCTGCGTGGGTTTCCTCCGGGTACTCCGGTTTCCTCCCACAGTCCAAAGACATGCACGTTAGGCTGATTGGAGAGTCTAAATTGCCCGTAGGTATGAGTGTGTGAGTGAGTGGTGTGTGTGCCCTGAGATAGACTGGCGACCTGTCCAGGGTGTATTCCTGCCTTTCGCCCAATGTATGCTGGGATAGGCTCCAGCCCCCCTGCGACCCTGATCAGGATAAGCGGGTTCAGATAATGGATGGATGGATGGATGATTATTGTCCAAATCACCAGAAGTGGCCTTTAAAGGGTTATTTTCGAAAAACAATTTGACAATGTAACTACAATTCAGCCCCCATTCACATAAAATCCTAGAATCGCCCCTGAGTTTCAACCAGTTGCAGCTGTAAATATGTCATTTGTTATAAATATTTATTTGTTATAAAGTAATAGTAATCAAGAATTTTAATTGTACATTAAAACTAAAAAACTTTATTTTTAATTGTACCATTTCATTAAGAAACAAATTACAGTTCAATTAAACCAGAGGTGGAAAAACAACAGACTTTTATTTTCATTAAATTTAAAAAAGTGACATTTATAAAAAAAAAAATAATAATTAAATTTTTTCCAAATAAATTTCAAATGCTGTATATGTGCACTGTGAAACTGTGTACAAACCTTATTCAGAGTAGCCAATGACATGGGCTTATACACTCAGTGTGCAATTTATTTAGGTATTTATAATTTTTTTGACTTATTGGTCTTCTTCTGCTGTATCTAATCAGAGGTTTGACGCGTTATGTGTGTTCAGAGATGCTTGTCTGCATACTACTGTTGTAAGCATGGTTATTTGTGTTACTGTCACCTTCCTGTCAGCTTTGACCAGTCTGGCCCTTCTTCTCTGACCTCTTTCATTAACAATGCGTTTTTGCCCACAGAACTTATTCTCACTGGATGTTTTTTGTTTTTTGCACCATTCTCTGCAAAATCTAGAGACTGTTGTGCGTCCAACTCCCAGGAGATCAGCAGTTTCTGAGATACTCAAACCACCCTGTCTGGCACCAACATGTCTGGCACCATCATTCCACGGTCAAAGTCACTTAGATCACATTTATTCCCAATTCTGATATTTGGTCTGAAAAACAGCTGAACCTCTTGACCACGTCCGCATGCTTTAATGCATTTAGTTGCTGCCATATGATTGGCTGATTAAATATTTGCATTAACAAGCTGGTATACAGGGCTACCTAATAAATTGCTCACTGAGTCTGTACACTGACATGTGAACAAGGACCCCTGCGACCGTCCTGTCACAAAAATGAGTGGAGCATTAGTTTCCCAGTTTTGAATATCTTGCAATAAATAACTAACAAGCTAGGTGGATGAAAAACTAGCTTGCCTGAGGACACTAGTTTCCTTGTTAGCTACATATATATTCAAATAAGTATTTTCACAAATTTCATCACTGTAATTATGAAAATATCACTTATTTTGATCAATGATGTAAAAAATGTGGAGATTGCAATTGCAATGTCAACAATGGAGCAGAGAGTTCAGCCATTTACTGTGATGTGGTTTATTTCACACCAGCAAACCAATGTGTCATTGACAGTGCAGCTAGTTATTTCTTCTGTTTATAAATTTGATCAAAAACCAGATAGACAAAAAACAATATTACATACACACTGCACTTTTTGGTTCAGATCATTTTGATGACTATAAAATCCCACTGAGATTTTCACTCTCAGAACCCTGACTGGCTTAAGTCCATTATACCCCTGCTGAGACAAAGCAATTAGATCCTGCTGCTGCAGACTTGACGCGAAGCAGCCCAGATTTTAACTACCTGTGACTGCCGATTGAGACCTACTGTATCTGCCACAGTCATGCTGGGTGCCTTTATCAATGGAGCTTTGGAGCAAGAAAGAAAAGAAAGATTCAAATGTGAACAAAGTGTGACTTGACATAAGTCTATGACATGCACATCTTTTCATTCCTTTAGTTACCTTCTGAAGGAATTCATTGTAATTTCTGTTCTGCAATTAAAACCATTTAACAGAAAACGGGATTTTGCATATATTGTAGTGGACAAATGTAATGTAATAATAATAACCAGTGCACAGTACAGCATTCAGTATATACTGGTCATATGCCAGCTAATTCTACTGTATTCTATTCAAGGGCTGAATATTTGGCCTATTTGGAATCATCGTAGCTGCATTTCCTTCTTAACATGTCTGGTGCATGGTACAGGAAGAACATACATTTAATATGCCTGAAATGTACATGTGTATGTACAGTACTGTGCAAAAGTCTTAGGCACCTGTATAACATTCTGTACAGATAAGATTACACTTTAGTAATTTAGTAGTTACGAGACAGAATGCAAGACAAATTTAAGTCATATACTCTGTGCCATTGGCTATCAGTTTGTTTTTGCTTCGCTCATGGTTTCTCAGGACATACAGTACTGTGCAAAAGTCTTAGGCACCTGTATAACATTCTGTATAGATAAGATTCTTTCAAAAATTATTAAATGAAAGGTCCTAAATAAATGTACTATACATTTTACATTACATTTTAGTAATTTGGCAGAATAGTTAAAAACTGAATCAAATCAATATTTTTTGTGACCGCCCTTCGGTGTTAAAGCTGCATCACTGCTCTGAGATAGCCAACGCTGTCCTGCAGTTCTATAAGAAAATCAGCATTGAGGTTGTTCCAAACATGTTGGAGAACTTGCCACAGTTCTTCTGCAAGGTTAGCTCCTTGCTTCTGATCTCAGACAGCCTTGATCAAGTTTTTATGTAAAAAGTAGTCAATTGCTTACAGTTGCTTATGTTACTTTTTAAAATTAAATACAAAAATGTATCTGTAAAATTAAATATTTTGGAAAATGAATATTTGGAAATCTCAAATGTGTTCTTTTATACTGACACACGAAAAAAATAACATATATATAAGAAAGTCTAGGGTGCCTAAGACTTCTGCACAGTACAGTATGTCATAGTGGAGCAATGCAGGTCAATAAAATGTGATCATACTGTTGCCATAATCCACCCCTTTTTTTTGATAAACAAATAATACTTGTATGTCATTCATTTTATTCATTCATTTTGGTAAATTATTTTCTGTACAGAAAACAGGCATCATAAAACCATTGGTTGGTGTCTGGTTTTCTAGGTGTCTGGCCCTGTGTTCTCCTCATTCTGAGACGCCTGGCCTGGGAACTATTTATTAATTTATTTTCACAATAGATTGCATCACCGTTGGTCAACATTGTGAGCTGGCTTTGTTTTAGTCTATTTTAAGCGTGTTGTTGTATTGCTGTGCTGCGTAGCTAATGCTGCACAGAGGGACTTTTAATGAATGGAAATAACAATAATAATTTAAATTAATTTTAATAACTACATTATCCTATTAAGCTGAATGAATCATGTTTATACAGTCTCTTTCCTTTGTCCCTTGTGAGTAATTTAACTTTCATATTTTTGTGTGGCAGGGATTTGTTTTGCTGGAAGAAATATGCAAAAAAATAAGGAAAAAGACTGAAATGACATCCCATTACCCGATCCGTCTGATGAGATGTAAATGGGGGTGGCTTGGCTTGATAAGTGTTGGAGATCTCCTGGGAATAAACAGTGGTTACACCAGCATACTGTGTTCAGTCCGTGCGGGGCCTCTACTGAGTGAGATGTTAAAGAGAGATGCTCGCTAACCGTGGTCATGAAGGACCCCATGGCAATTATTTAAAGAGTAGGGGTGTTAATCCTGGTGCCTAGTTAAAATTCCCAAATTTACCATACCATCCTTCTCACTGCATTAGCTTCACAATCCCCTGAATTTCTTGCACACATTTATAACACATTAAATATTAAATGCAAATGGTTCATCTGTCTTAGCATTTGAGTGGGTTTCCTGATCTGATACTTTGGTATATTTTAAGTTGAAGCTTAAATTCAAGCTTAAAGAGAAGTTTACACTGTTACGGTATGCGTTTTTTAATGATTCTACAACTCCTCCCTCACAAGACATGTGCTTGCCTTTGATCCATCTCGCAAATGAACGTTCTTCTCCTCTCATTTAGCCCCACAACACAACAACGATATCAGAAATCGCCAGTCCACACTTGATCATGTGCTATATTTGAAGGCAATTCACCAAAGTTGCCCTGGAGCTTTCTTTCCAGTTGAGGCTGTATGACACTTCAGTGGTTCTTGTGCTCTAGTTTCAGGTACGTTGTTGAAGCTAAATTCATCATTCTTTTCAGGGTCACGTCCCTATGCGGAAGGCCCGTTGTGGCAGTGAGCAGGTCTGCTGTAGACTGCATTTCAGTTTTCTGCACTTCCATGAAAGACAAGCTAGGGCTTCATCAATCTGTGCTAAGCACCACCCCGCCCCCCCGCTCACCGCCTCGCCTCCCTTAGAGCCGCTTTCCCTCTTCCTTTGTGATGTTCCGACCCCAGGTTTCCGGAAGGCTCAACCTCTGCTCCTGCAGGGCCACCCCGGCTTTCAGACGGATTATCCATGATATTTGCCGATCCCCTCGGTGACCGCAGAGAGGAGAAACTCTTTTGTTCCTGGCTGTGTTTGGCGTGGCGTCTCTGCTGAGATTGCGCTGACGTCTTTATGCTTACCGTGGCTGTGCTTCACGTGCGCAGCATTATGCGGGAGCTGTTCTGCCTGACTTCATGTATCACACAGGAGACTCAGTAACAGAGGCCGCTACATGATGTTCAGCTGCTGCATATGTAACTTTGGAAGACCTGGGCTAGTGTGTATTCCCAACTGTGAGAATAGAGTCATACAACACTTCCCTAACAAGTTAAACAACATAGAAGGTGTGGAGTGGTGTGAATGGGACATAACCACATCACCAAAATGAAGAAGGCAGCTGTACAAATAAAAGCAGTTTTATTGATAAAGAAACAAGCACAACATTAGCATATCTTGATCTTACTGCAATCTACAAAGGTAGGTGACGTTAACATTGTTACAGTGCTGGGATATTTTTTTTTGTCCACATAGCATAGTTTGAACGCATGTTAAATCGATGTGTGACCCAATGCCCCAAAGGGGTAGAGTCGGTGCCAATACTTATGCCACAACACAAACTGTAAGGTTTATCTATAATATATAACTTCTGTACGTCCTCCTGTGGTGTCCTGCCACAATCCTGATGCCACTCGGTGTCAAAAGCCTTTAACTCCTTTTCTCCTTCCTTGTTTTTTCTCTCTCCTCTGCAGCACAGATTGTACATGATTGTCTTTGTGTATGCCAGAAGCCTCCATTTATCACAGAGACAAACCACACTGTTTACGCACACTCAGTTTGGTTAAAGACAATCAACGCACACGCACAATTCCATGAAAATAAGACTGTGGCCAATATACCCAGTGGAGGCAACACACAGATAATATTTTAGCAGAACAGCAAAGACTTTCATGTTACACTTTATTTTCTACGATAAAGACTTTATTGTCTTTTTGATGTGAGGCCATAATACCAAATAGAATCTGACAGCTCTGAATTTTCAAAGCACATCTTCAGTCTTTTAATACATACTTCCTTCAGTCTCATGCAAGAATTCCCCCTCCCCCATATCAGTGGGAATTAAGTTCATGCCTGACTACCCTGGCAGCTATGCTAAAGCAGACAGTAGTCAACTCCAGCACCTTTGCCCTGTATGCGTCTTAGGCATCACGCTAATGCATGATGGGACAAAAAACCTTTTTTTGCATGAATGGTCTCAATTTTAAAAGAAAAGTTAGAAGTAGGCACATTTTACAGAAAGAATCCTTGACATCCAACTTCACTTTTTTGTTGTGTAGTCAGATAAGGCAGCTGTCATCACTCCCTGTCACTTGCTGGAGAGTTTTGGATGTGTGTATTGTATGGCGTAAGAGTTTTAGGAACAAATCTTGGCAGCTTGATCTTCCCTCCCACATGTGGCGTTTATACTGTGTGTGGTTACGGTCGAGGCACACACTTTTGGGCAGTGTAGATTGCACAGCAGGAGCGTTGCAATGCAATTAGAGATCATTTTAAATAGTTCATAAAGACACTTCAGTGTGCCAGAGCCGTCTTCATTCAGACTAATATCCATCAGTTTAACACAACTCTACAAATTGCTGGCCATTCATTATTCAAGAGGATCTAGGGCAGGGATCATCAAATCACGGTCCTCCAGGGCTAAGAACTGCTGGTTTTCCACCCTCCCTTTACCTGGGAGTCAGGTTTGAAGACAGTCTGGCTGATTAGTAGCACTAATTGTTCAGTTAATTGGCTTGGATTTGAGGGTGAAATTGGATGATCCCTGATCCCTGATCCCCCAGGGTACTATAATACTGCATAACTTTTAATGCAGGTAAATTCAACCGATGTGAAGTTTCATCTGTATATCCTCAGCTGCTAAAAGACAGATAGCACTGAATGTATGTCTTAGTGTACTGGTAATATGACTGTATACATATACAATTTGGTAAAATATGAAAATTGCCGGAAAAAGGTGAAAATGATAGCAAAAATTAATGAACGATATAGGCAATTGAAACTACAACAGAAAATGAACCTACCGTGGTCAGGGTTGGAGACCAATGGTTTCATTTATTTATTACTGTCTCTAATGCACAGAGAGCAGAAATGTCTGCAACCATGACAACACAGGAAACCAGTCTCGAAAAGAACTCTTCTCTACAAGCAGCTGCTTTTACCGTAATGATAGTAGTTCAGTCATATTACATAATTACATCTAGTTGGGGGCTTAATTAATAAATAAGTGTTGGCCAGATACATTTCATATTTGTTGATAAAATTTGATTCCCAGTTCCATCGGTATAATTCAGCTACAATCTTGCATACCTATAAAAATATATCACATTTGCATTTAAATAGTTTTTTGAATATTTGTTTATATTTCATCCTGATCATTTCTATTTGGCCTTCACCGAACATAAGACAATGCCCTGTTTTATTTCTACCTAATCAACATTTTTGTGGTTTTAAATGCACAGCACAACATTTTTCACAACAAATCTAACAATTAAGAAAATCAACTCACTGTGCCAGGGTCACAACTGATAATTCTACATTCCCTATGCAAATAAGCATTTTGGGGCTTCTGTTACATTCTGAAAATATAGTGTATAGCAAATGAAATGAATACTGTATGACAAAATGATGCATTCTTCCATAACAAGGGCCTTCTGACAAACAGGAAATCAGACAAAGGACCCATTTGCCTGCTAAGACAGGGTAGTTCTCATTTTAGGGCTATTCTAAGTTCATTTCTTTTGCCCGTTGTGCAAACTGTCAGTCACAGTTCTTGACAGCAAAGGCAGGTTACCAATATCAAACTCACTTCTTCATAGCTAGCGTTATGCTGACTAGCTATTTTTATTTTTGGCCAATTTGCCAATATGGTGTTTTGATTTTGTCTTAGACATCAAATTAGATTTTAAAATTAAATCCATACTTAATTCCAATTCTCAATGTTCGTTTCCTGAATAATATGCTACGAAAACAATATACAGCATAGCCTGCATTAGCTAAGTGCATAAATGAAGATGAAAACATACCACGAAAAACAGTTATATCATTGAAAATGTGTTGATTTACTTAATTGTTCTTTTTATCGATACATTGTGTGGGCTTGTGTGGACCCCCTCAGTCCTGCCTCATGGCAAATTTTCTGCATCTGTGACAACCTGCCTGATTCCCATACCTAATGAGCAACATCTGTAAGTGATTATCTAATAGACACTTGAATTTATCTGCAGATGATCAAAATGGTTAGAAGCAAGTTCTTTAAGATCTAGTCTGTTGCTAAATAGATAGCCAGTTAGTAAGAATATTACAGGGTGCAGTTCATTCAATAAGTACTGTACATGTAAGCATTATTGAATTTATGATGGAATTTTTAGTAGATTAGTTTCAGTATTGAAATGTTTATACACATACAGATGTATGTGATGGAACTGAAAACATGCACATTTAATGCACAGATGCCTCAATTACAACCTACTGTACAATCAACCCATTTCTTTTTTGGCTGGCAGAACACATGAGAGTACTAAGATTTCATGTCCTGCAAAATGTTAAGTAATCAGCTAAGTTAGTGTTATTGACTCGACATTACATTTGGCTTTATATCATGGCTTTAAAGGATAACAATGCAGGCAAGCTAGTCCATCATATTCAATCTAAAAATATTATCTTTCCAAAGCAGCTGTGTTTTTTTTCCTTTTTTCAGTGCTGGAATTTCTATTTAAGAGTTAAGTCCAATGATATATTGTGAACCAGTACTGGGTTTTGAAATAGCCTGACCTTTTTTTGTTGTTTGTTTTGTCTATCAGCCTTGCCAGCGCCTGGCTTTTCTGAAACAGTATTGTGTGGCACCACTGAATTGGAGGAAGAAAAAAATCTAAAAGAGAGTAAGGCCACGCGATAGATTGCACACTATATTATACAACAACAATTTACTTTTGAAGCAAATGATGCTTTGTTTCATTGTCCCTGGAGCTTTGTTTCCTTGAATATGTTCAGTTTGTATAGGCAAAAAAAAAAAAAAAAAAAAACTATTACACATAATGACAGCCTACACCTAGCATTATTGGCACTGTCAGCCCAGTGCAATCACCACTGCTGTTCGGCTCCTTTGTTCTCTCTGAGCTCCCTTTGAGCTTGCACATCGCTGCCCTGTCTCTCAAACATTTTTAGTACATAAGAAATTACATCTGTACATTTGAAGGGAAACAATTTGTATCTATACTCACAGACAAAATTATACACAATGGCCAACTCCTGCCAACTTCCAACAATAACATATTTCCAGTGAGAACTTTGTCACACTTCAAAACTATCTTTTTTTAAAATCAATTTTTCTTTTTTTTCTTTTTCTTTTTTTCTTAGAATCTGTCAACAAAAAAAAGTACCAGAATAAAAGAGCTTGTAGGACATTTACAGTACCCACACAAATGTATACATTATGTCAACTGAATAAAAGTTCATCCCTAAAATCCTTTTTGAGTGATAGGTAATGAGAGCCGTTTTCCGTTATGGTTGAAAAAAAAAAAATTGCACACAACAGACAGAAAAGCAGGGGTGTATTTGCTGAAGGACAGCAGACCATTTGGATGTGAGAGAAGGAAGGCGGAGAGAGAGATGAACTTCTGCCGCCATGGGCCTGGGAGAAGAAGGGAAGGACGACGAGCCACCATCACCAGAGCAGCCTCTGCCAGTGGCTCAGAAGCGTGGCACGCGAGGAGACATGGCTTAGCGCTCCTCCGTCTGAGTATTAACGGGTCTACCAAGAGGCCTAGTGGAGAGCAGTTTTCAGAGTTATTCAGTTAGGTCTCGACTTTGGAATCTAGAGTCGGCGTCATCTATAACCATCGTTCTCTCTCTGCCACGTAAAAGCTTGCTGTGCAGCAGCCCTTGGTATGTTCCTCAGGAATCACTTCCGCCGTCATTGTCACCAGAGAAGAGAGAACTGCAGAGAGAGAGAGAGCGTGTGGTTTCTCAAGGTCCTTGATCCGGGGCTTGTTTATGCTTGTTTTCTTCAGGTTGTTGGTTAATGAGCGGATAGTGGTAGGTGTTTATAGAGCTAGCTTGAGCAGCATGTAGGACAGACAGACGATCGCTGCGCTCCCACTGATGCAGGAACAAGATCCCCATGTGGCGATGGAGGTCTCTGTGTTGGAATCCGGCTGAGGAAGGACACAAATGATTAAAGCCACAATTTACATACCTGGTTTCCCCTGTCTAGGAGCTTCGCTAGGTTGCTTCAATCGAAATTAGCCAACAAACTATGTTTGTTTGGTTTTCTTTCCTGGCATCATCGTCACACTAGATTGATTTTAAATAACAATGAAAACACATTAAATTCAACCTTACCACATTGATACTAAACTACTTACCTCACAGAAGTCGTTTTTGGAGAGATTACACTTTGGTCCATTTTCCTAAATGGTACATAAGAAGAAAATGCACAATCAAAATGTATTCTTATTTTATTTGGATTTATAATCACCACATCCTTCATGGGAACTGCAGTTACATTGAAAAGAGAAAGAGGTTCTTGTCTTGCTTTCTTAGCTATTGGGTAAGCCAGAGTACATTTATTCCTCGGATCTTAACTGAAGGTCTTATTCAGAACAGCTACAGAGGACTGCCTGCAGAGAACTACAGGCAACCCTTCAGGTTTATCACTCTCAATGGGTAGCCAAGCACTCCGTTAAGCATACAGCATGCCATGGTTTATTTTCAGTATCTACATCTACATCAATATATCACATATATTCAGAGCAAAAGGTTTTCTTTTCTAATTAGGACATTTTACACAATTTTACTTAAGTGTATTCATAAAATAACGGAATTCACACTGTGCCCATTTCACACATTTGTATTTATATTCAGCATGTCACCGCACAAAGGATTGAGTGGAGATGCGCTGCAATGTTGATGATATTGGTCTAAATTTAAATGAGAGACAGCAGACAAATTGCACTCTAAACACCAGACAGCATGATGTTTCCCATTAAAATAACCCCCTGCAGGACACTGGCCTTGAAATATCGCCAACCTCAGTCCAGAGGACTCACCATGACCCTTAGTCTTCATTAGTAAATACTCTCCACCAATCGAAACAAAGGGGTTCAAAAAGTTATTTTACCCAGCATACCTCATTTTGCCTTGTGGAAAAAATAATTAAGCCCAGCTATATTAATAAAATCCTCAATTCTCCATAATAGGACCAGCTACATTCTGCAGCTCTTGCTAAATTGCTGAGAAATCCACTGCATACCTATATTTCCCTGTGTATCAACACACATAGAATGGAATAAAATAGATTAAAACAAAACATATAAAGTACAGAATTGCAGTGACTAAAAGAATAAAAGATAATAATAATTACACCTCAATCCAAAGTAACTCACGCAGATAAACTCTAAACTCTTGTCAAAACAAGTCAGAAGTAAAAGTTCAGCCTGGAATAAGGGAGTTTTTAAAAGTATTCACAAAGCAAATATTTTGATAATACCCACTGTGCATAACAACATAATATGCATGTAGATATTTACTAACAATCTTTAAATGCAGCGACTACTATATTATATTTCTATTCTATTTTCCGTAATGATGCCATATGCCATGGGTATTAAAAATGTTGTATAAGCTTTAATAAACCATCTCATGAATACCCATCCAAATTTAAGCACATTCAAAGGCAGGTGGGTAAAAAAAAAAAAAATCACCCAACAGAACCTCCGGGCGCCCCTCTGGAGGGACAAATGTGCGGTGTTAAGCCAACAATTTACAGACTTTAACACACTTTATTACATTTACGACGCAGCTTTCTTCAGCACGAGTGCTTTCGGCGCAAACACGAGCGCATTATGTCTGAATATGTGCCGCGGTGGCCGTAATGTGGAAATATTGCACCGCGGCAGTCAGTGCTGCTCCGCGCTCCTGTGTTCTTCTTTTTTAAAGCCTGATTATTAGTCTCCAGATGAGCTGGTAAATGGCTGACCTCCCCCTCCACTCTCAAGCACATTATCAAAGCCCTGCAGACAGGAATATTATACAGTCGCTCGGGAAATAGCGTGTTTAATTTGTGTCTCTTGTAATGTACTTAGAAGCACAAGTGTTTCTCCGAAGGCAGTTATCCATCATAACGCTCCCACACAACTGCTTGTATCTGGTTAAAAGATAAATGATCATGCAATAAAACAGTTTAAATTGCACTTATTGTAAAGTGTGACAGAGTGTGTTGTTTGGATGGACATAGCACTCCTACAGTAGGCAGGGGTGTCATGAGAAAATGTATCTTTGAGTTACCACCAAACCTTTATTTTCTACATAATATTTAACCACCTTCAAAATGCATTTGCCGTGTGCATAATGAAATATTAAACAATTAATTTGCATTGTAATTATTTTAAATGGAACCTTCAGGTCAGCTCTATGAGGAATTTCACCTCAACCTTCCATTCAGTACATTATTTGGATGCATTTTAAAATAGACTTAGTATTTCTTGCTCTGCTTGACACTAAGGAGTTAATTTTCCTGACCACTCTGCCCCCCCCCCCTTCCTATTTTGCTCACAAATTTTTTAATGTGCATCATATCAACATCTTTAATTATAAACAGCATTGGTAAAATGCCAGGTTCTAGAAAGGCAGCAAGTCCAACAAAATGAGAAGGCAGAGAACACAACAGCAGCTAAAAGCCAATTAATTAGCAGGGGCAGCGATGTGTGACAGCAGCCTGCTGACACGGCGCCCGACACAATCCCCCACACGCAACCCCAACCTGAGCACAGAAACTGCCCGTCTACAAGACCCGATGGATTCACACACACACACACACACACACACACATTCCAGACACCCCACCCCAATCTCAACCCCACACACAACCCCAACCTGAGCACAGAAACTGCCCGTCTACAAGACCCGACGGATTCACACACACACACACACACACACACACACACACACACACACACACACACACACACACACATTCCAGACACCCCACCCCAACCCCACACCACACGCTACCCCAACCTGAGCAAAGAAACTGCCCATCTACAAGACCCGGCGGATTCACACACACACACACACACACACACACACACATTCCAGACATTCCAACCCCACACACAACCCCAACCTGAGCAAAGAAACCGGCCGCCTACAAGACTCAACGGATTCACACAGACACACAAACACATTCCAGACACCCCACACAACCCCAACCTGAGCAAAGAAACTGCCCGTAAACAAGACCCGGCACATTCATACACACACACACACACACATTCCAGACACCCCACCCCAACCCCACACACAACCCCAACCTGAGCAAAGAAACTGCCCGTCTACAAGACCCGGCGGATTCACACACACACATTCCGGACACCCCGACCTCAATTCAATCAACATTTGTCCATGACTTTCACCTACAAACAAATGCAAACACAGTCTGGCAGATTCATTTTGGTGATGGCTGGACTCACAGAGGTGTTTGTGAACTAAGCATTAGTGTATAATTGAGTTAAAGCTAGGGGGAAAATGATGATTGAACACAGATCACAGACAGAAAACTAGGAGGGATACCAATGCTAAGCAACTGGACTTTTTGGAATGGCCACAGCACTAGCAGATGGGTGCTACACATTGTGGAAGCTGCACTTGAAATTCATGAAAGGGGGCTATTTACATAAAATCCTGTTAATTATAGTTACATTCAATAACACTACTCTGCAGTGACACTGCAGTTTTACTTGGATCTTCTGGTCATTACCAGAAATGGTTATGAGCCTTTAAAATTAGCTAAGATTTCAGATAGCCTTCAAATGAAGAAGCTAGTGTTTGTGGCAGCACAGTGGTGCAGTGGATAGCACTGCCGCTTCAGTGTCCATGTGGGTTTCTTCCGGGTACTCCAGTTTCTCAAAAGCAGGTTAGGCTATTCATCTGGGAACACATTCTGTAGCTGTAGGTGCAGATCCTATGGAGGGTCATAGAAGCATTGTATAATGCATAACTTCCCCATAGATAAACTCCAATGAGTTCATAATTACAAATAGAATGTAACAGCCGTAGAATGGTCAGGTCTGGACCATATTTTAGATATGAGCTGTTTATGCTCATGCATGGCAAATGGCTTCATTCACTCAAAATACCAGTACTCCCTTGGGCCGCATGCCGATACAGAGGCCATTGGTTTTAAAGCAAACGGCAAGGTACAAAAGTGTTTGTAATTACACTGAGTAGATCCTTATTCATCTACTTGTGTCAATGCATTGTTCTTTATTATGGGTTAAGATATCATCCAATGTGCAGTCATACAGTCAAAGTGACACAAGCAAGCTCCTTTGCAAAATATGATGTTGGTCTTCATTAATACTACTAACTACTACTACTACTACTACTACTAATAATAATAATAATAATAAAAACACCCATGAGGCCCTTCAGTAGATGATAATAGGGATATACAGTAACTTGCAGTGGTGGTGGGGCTGTGATTTAGGGGATTTGGAGGTGATGCACCATGGCTGGGTACCAGGACACCTGATCCTTTGGCACGAGGACACGGGCATAATGCTGCCTCTTCCAGAGATTCTGTGGTAACACCGCTTTGACGAGATTTAATTGGCAGTCAATGTTGTTGGGACACGATGAAGCCCCCACAATGTTCCCCCTGGGCACACTCTAATTATAAACCACAAGCTTGAGTAATCACATGTCCTATGTTTCCTAATTACCATTTTTACAATAAATTAAGCATTTCAATTCAGTGTCAGAGGCACAGAATGCTGAATCAATATTGACATACAGTTTGAAAATCCTGGGCTATTGAAATTCCACCCACCTCCCAATCGCATTTTAGATGTACTACATTCAGGCATTCATGGAAGATATAAAAGCCTTCAATTATTAATCTTGAAAACCTTGAGAGTTGAGAGTTTTATATCTTAAATGACTGTTATGGCACGTATCACTGAACTTACACTTTTTGCTTTAGTTTGTTTTTAGAATCATTAACAGTTTCTTTGTGGGCATATAAATGAGGAATGTTTGAGTGATGAGCTAAGTTTTACTGCCCATTATGAACATCACACAAATGAACTGCATGAGAGAAACTGAAAAATAAAATCCCCTTTTCTGTAATCAGACTGGCAATGAGCACTTACAGACACACAAATTTGAGTTGTTCCTTGCTTTTATTATTATTTTTACTTATTTCCATTCCTACAGGGCCAGCATGTGTGCAGTTTTCTTGTCTCCAATAACAGTACCAAATTAACTACTTATCTGAATGCACTTATCTGAATGTTAAATATCAGTTGCTAAATGACTGGGCTAATAAAATAATTAAGAGCAGAATTTGGCATGAAACTGTGGAACAGACACAACCAATCCCAGGAGTATGTCATGTGTATCACTGCAGCATGCTCATTCCGGTGTGTAGCAGTAATAAGCCCAAAGACCCTGGCTGAAACTACAGCCCAGTCCTGTTTTCATTAGTAGTGCATGCTTCATAATATGATTTAAATGACTAGTCATTTAGTTTGTGTGTCCTATGTTAAAATACATGAAAACTTTACTGGTTAAGCAACTCGAGTGTGACTAAATGGAACATGACACCTAGCACTGCAATGTCAAAGCCATGGCAATGTCTTACAGTGCGTTTGTCTAGTGAACGCTTCCTTCCCTAATTGGTCTGAAATAGCTTTTACAGTCAGACATGTTGATTGTATGTAAAGGTCATTTAAAACATCCTGAAGACCAAGGTAATGACACTGTCAAAATAAATAACACTGAAATGACCTGAAACAACTGCCTGTGTAATTTGGATTAATGGGATGGCTTGGGCCAAATAACATACATACTGCAGGTATGTGGTGATTGAAAGAAGATGAAATGTAAAACCAAGCCTCAAGCCTACTAAAGCCAGCGACAGTCATGTGCATTACTGCTTTGGCGGAAAACAGAAATGTTAGGTTTCGTGTTTTTCATGTTCTGTATTCTGCCAATGTTGTTCGCGTTTTCATGTTTTTGTTACCCCCCTGCACACTGTAGTCTCCCTGTCACTTCATTCATTCATTTCACCTGATTCACTTCCTGATTGTTTCCCCACCTGATTCCCATTCCCTCTCATTACCTGTGTATAAAACCCTTGTTTGTGCAGTTAGTTGCCAGATTGTTATGTGTTTATTCCATACTCTCCAGCGTTTCTGTATTGATACCTCTTTTGACCTGTTTCGTCCCCGACCATCGGGTTTAGCTTATTCCTTCTGTCTTGTTCTGACCCGTAGTTTTTCGACCTGTTTCTGTTTATCGACTTTTGTTTCTGGATTGTGTTTCTGTCTAATTACCCCATTTGTTTTCGACCCATTGCCTGTGCCTGTGACCGCGACTATTCTTTGGATTATCCTCAATACATCTGTTTGCTGGAGATCTGACCCTTTGCCTGGACTATCGCTTACGAACTGCCTTATCCCTGCTATAACTGTTTGCTGGCTATTGACCCTCGTTGTACCAACCTACCCTGAGAAAATAAAGACCTTATTTTCTAAAGAACTTTCGTTGTGGTCTCGCTATTGGATCCCCCGTGCCTGATAAGAAATGCTTCCAGACAAATCTGTGTATTTATTATTCAGTGGCAGCCATGTTTTTATTCTAATGTTCATAGAAGATTCTGTGTGCTGTTCTTCATGAGAACCATATTGGTGGCTCATGGGATTTAATAATTATGCATATCATCTAAAATACATACAATGCTTCAAGTTTAAAAAAAACTTTTTCTTTAGATATGGCAAAGCATCAAACAATATAGGCATTTCAAATCAACTGGCACAATGGAATTGCAAAGAGTCATGCTGTTAAAGCACAGTCATTTATTTGAAAGTTCTTGCAAACAACTTTCATGTAAGTCCAAAATTTCACATAGCATCATTAATAGCAGTCATATCCTTTCTGGTCTTGTGGGCATACTTTTAAATATGAATCCAATAGAACTCTGCAGTCTTGCAAGCTTCAATTAAATGAGGAAAATATTGTACGTATGTATGGCAGTGGTTAGAAAACTGGGTCGAAATATAATTATCTCGACTCTCACAAACACAAGGGGCCAAAGCAGTCATACGCATATGCATAGACATAGATGGAGGGTGAGTGCAAAGGCACAATAAATTAGTTATTGTGTCTTTTACTGTACATTGGACTTCTTTGCAATGCAAATGTAGGTCCACATTCATATATTTCAAAAGGTACGCTCAAGGACTACCCTTGAAACTGCAGTAACTGACAAGAAACACAAAGAAATAAAATTAATTACCTCATCGCTGGGGGTTCGAAAAGGGGGGGAGGGTCCATGATGTCTCACCCTTGTTACAACTTACCTTTCCTAAAATGCTGTCCTCTTTGACACTTCATTTCAAAAGCTTTAATTACTTAACTGACTTAACTATGCATGAGGCCCACCTCTCTTAAGTGTATATGCACCAATGACATGCATCTATATACCATAGGGAGATGCCAATATGGATGTTTCCCAGTGATACCCAATCATTAAGAGGCATTAGCAGCCCTACCTTCAGGCTGGCGCAAGTGGCAAAGACACAGGCGTCATCTCCAGGCTTAATGTTGGGGTTCACCGAAGGCTTGGGTAAGCTCTCCGTCTCCAGATCAGGCCTTACTGAAGGGGTAGGCGGGACGGTCGCTGTTTTGGGAACCAGACTGGTGTCTGTTCCATATCCAAAGGCTTGAATGGCATTCCCTGTTGGAATACGGGAAAGAAAGGGAGAAAAAGGAAGGCGTGTCATCGTATCGGTTCCGCTGGCTTTCTCGGGAGGGTCTGAGAGTACTGTGTGTTCTGGCGAGTCAGTCTGCCAGGGCCTTTTTGATTCTCTGCCCAGATCCATCCTTAGCTTACACGGGGCTGAGGAGGCAGGTGCAGCTGAAGCAACAAGGGGCATGAAGTGAATCACCATTCAGGCTCAAGCCTCTGGAACATGCCATTTTTTTGTTTTCTCTTGGAAAAAAAAAAGATAAATATGCATTCATCCCCCTTCTCTATTCAGATACATGCTTTGTTACTCTCCATGCATAACACATACATGATAGTTTCAGTCCAGCCAATCTGAACAAGCTATTTAAAGACCTATTCACATGAAAACCTTAAAAAGTAGTATTACTCTATTCATTCAGCCTACATTTTAAATGTGGCAAAAATACAGGAAAGACTAAAGCCTCTGTTTTTTTCATAGGACTATAATTTCTTGTGCACACAATAGCTTCCTGTAACTCATTATGATGGGACTTAGTTATTTTCTTATGCTTCCGAATAAGCAGACTAATTATGCCATATGCTGTGCAGTCTGTTTGAAAGAAAAGTGATTGTTTAAAGTCTCCGGAAATTGGCTACATAAAAGAATGCATTCCTCCAGCCATTATAGAATCCTACTAATTTTCTTAGAGAAATTGGTATAATTTTATTGAGCAAACCCGCTTATAATCTGTTTTCAATAGCCTAATTCCTCCACATAAGCTATCCAAATGCAGCAGACACAGAGTGCAACTGAGCGCATCTGCATCCTCACAGTTGTATTGTAGAACCAGTTGCAGACAGTTTAAAGCCAGTTTAGAGCATCAACACTGCCCAGTAGATCAGGTTTTGATATTGGCCGTTGCTGTTCGAATGGATTAGATATTGTTATCAGTGCCAAAAATGTTTTTGCCTAGACTCAACTGAATTACATCTACACTCTTTTGTTTGAGCTAAAGCCCAAGCATTGCTTGAAAGGGGAGCATGTGTCAAGATCATTCGCTCTGACTGTCCTCAGGAAATGTAAAACATTTTCTTTTTTTACTTCTCCTACTCGCCCTCATAATTGCTCCTAATTTTAGAATCCCACAGCTTGAAATATGTATAGTATCAAAATATTGTCTTATAGAAAAAGAAAAAAAAAAGAAAAAAAGTAACAACAGGAAATGTTGGCAATCATCTTTTATGGTGAAAGATACTTCTCAGTCCAATTATCTAGTTATCGTCTCATCTCATATCGCGCAAGCAGAAGTTTCCATGGAAGCACACCAGTATTCTGGGGCAAAGTGTCTGTCGTCTTCATATCCGACATTGTCCTTGGCATAATTTTGCTCTCAGCTGGCTAACATGATGTACACTTTCATGTTTTCATATGCAAGCCAAGTGCCACAAACAGCCAGATAAAACACTCATCAAAACAACTGACAGGATACTGTGGTTTTGTTTACTGTGCTAAAATGGTTTTAATGCATTGTACTGTTTATAGAGTGGAAATCATTACAATCACAGATGTTTCAGGACTTAGCCACAGTCAGATATGAACTTTTCCATTCTCTTTCACTGAGCTACACTTCTCTGGACTACCCTCAGGAGAACACGCACAACAGTGGGCTTCAGAGCAAGCAGGGAACCTTTCCTGGATCAGTTGATATGGAACTCCAAGCTGCAATCCTAGACTTCCTACAGCTTATCATGTGTTAGTACTGTACTTGGGGAACCCGTGCTAATACACAGCTGTGTACTAAAAACTGAAGGCATGCTGCAATCGACCCCTTCAGCTTACACAGCTGTCAGTTTATAGTAGTAACAGAAGATCAAGTCTGACTACATTTGCATATAGTAGGAAAATCAACACTCCTTCAGTGATGAAGGAATGCGGCCTACTTTCATATTTTTTTAATGTAAGATTAGATATACCAACACACTCAGCCACCACATATTATTCTTATCTTTCTCTGGTGTGCCTTTAGTGTTTAGCTCTTTATCTTAATGGCACTATGAAAATGTAACATTCTGTAGATTTTAACTTGCTGTCCTTTCATCATGTTCTTATTAGATCACAAAAATGTCTTGAGACAGCAGCTTATGCATAATAATCATCTTCCCTGCTCTGGGTCCCACTCTTTCCCTTGCAGACTCAGCTATAAAATGCATGGTGACAGCATACAGTCATTTTCACAAATCTTTCCTTGAACACTGAAACATGTTCACACCAATGGATTTTTGTGTCATCAACATGGTACAGTGAGCTACAAAAGGGAGCCAAGAGGTTCTGATAACAAACTAATAATGGTTCCATAACAAGTAAGCTTTGGAATCGCATAGCATTTTACTTGATTTTACACAATTTTCGCACTTTCAGCACAAGTGGTTCCCAAATGTCTCCTGGAGGGCCCCCAGCTGGATCCAGGTATTGGATGTGTTCCTTCTCAAGTATACCCAAGGGTTTCCCTGGCTTATTGGAGGGCTTAGGTGCTGTGGTCTATTTTCTATAAAACTTATAGTTTCATAAACTGTACATAAAGTAAAAATACAGTCTTTTGCCTATATTGGCACGTTTTGATTACAGGATATGTATTTATGCAAGCAAATAAACATTTGACAACATGTTTATTTTAGCATGGTTAATTAGTTTATTTTTGTAAATAGTTGGCAGGTGGTGTTTTTTTAGCCCCCATTAAATCAATGTTATTTGTTTAGTTTTTGGCTAAGCTGAATATTATGTGATACTTAGCAAATGGCTAACGTAGAGTGAGCTAACTTATGCAAACTCAAGTACATCTCCCCGATTTATTACATAATTCCTGATGAGAAACTCAGCGATGAGAAACAAGTCTGAAAAATGAAAACTATCCCATTAATGTTAGCTAAAATTAGCTGACTAAAAGTATGGATCATATGAGCAATGAAAACTCTCCAAATGCAGATGGTTACAGAGACAAAAGATACTGATGTCCAGATAGTGATTATTTACACGTAATGTTAACTAGTTGATTTTAGAAAAATGGTGCTCCAGCTCAACTCAATAAAATTTAGCCCAGGGCATGATATATAGAGTTGCGACGAAGTTGCCAGGACTGGCGTGTGCCTGCCATCTACCGCCTAGGAGGCTGCACATTAACCGATTGTCAGACACTATAGGGGATACAGGTCAAATGTTTTTATGAGGTAGGTTTTTTTATTTAAAAAAGTTCCATATTTCCGTTCATTGGGCTCAGGTGCCGCGCTCTAAGGCACAGCGCCTAACTCTTATAATGGTAAGGAAAACCCTGATACCTGATGCAACTAATCAAGTACTGGGATCTGTAAGTGGATCACATCAAATACCTGGGATGTTTCCTTACAACAAGAATGCAAGAATGTACTTGTCATTCTCGGGAAGTATATTCATGGCAAATGTCCTTGACGAGAATGGTCTTGCAAGACGGCAAGGACAGAAAACGCTGTTCTATGCGCCTGAGATGCAACGTGTGCTTGTAACGTGTGGATATGCTGCTGCAACAAAATGAGCAGTAGCAGCCTTTCCTGATCATCTCCTCTACCTGTTGAATGACATTTCTTTAGCCGCTTTACTGGTTTGGGATATAATTTAATTCCAATTATAGACAAACTGTAGCCTTCCTAAAACATGAAAGTTTTTAGCACGCTAATGGATGTAGGTTGCTTCATTCATGTAACATTATCCACAAAAGTGTACCTAGCACTTATGAGTCAGCTGACTTGGCTTGGTTAAAATTAACTCTGTGAAAGAGCCGGGCCGAGTTCTCTAAATGTTTTTAGTTATGTTGAATGTTGAACATATTTCTCACCTCATTTTTATTATTAGAAATCTTTAATTTATTCAATTATTGCAGAAATGGTTAAAACTAAAAACTTAAAAAAAAATTTCCTGCACAAAAACTAATAGTTCATGGTTTTAATACAGCCATATATGTACTGTATCAAGTAAAACTCACAAAAAGTTGGTTATATTTTTGCCCTCAACAGCAAAAATCCTGTCCTGTCTTGTCCTCTTTGTTTCGTTCACATTAAAAAAACGTATACAAAAACACGGCCGCCTGTCCTCAGGGTGCTGCTGATGGCAAAAAAACGCAACGAGCCCAAAAGTTAGGCTTAGAAATCAGACAGATATCATATTTACACAAAATCAGATGGTCCCGCTGAGGTGTAAAGAACACATTTGTATATTGCACTGCGTTAGGCTTACTCAGGCAGGTGTTTTCTCTGAAGTCTCTCAAGAACTTTTCACAGTCCTCTTCAGAGTTTCCACTGCCCCTACAGGTGCACCACGGAGAGATGGTGAAATTTGTGTAGCTTGAATCCACATAGTTTGGGGTTATGTCCGATCCTACGCAAGGAAAAGAGAGGTGGAACTAATATTTCAGCATCACACTGAACATAGCCGCCATTTATATGCTCATATACAACAGACCTAGGTCAAAAACATACTTGTTTTAGATTGAAATACTTGTCTGTGCTTGATTGATCTTGACTGGTGCAATTGAGCCAACCAAGAGTATTTCATAGGTTCCAGACCACCAGACAAGCTCAATAAAGCATATAAAAGTATCCATCCATCCATCCATTATCTGAACCTGCTTATCCTGATCAGGGTCGCAGGGGGGCTGGAGCCTATCCCAGCATACATTGGGCAAAAGGCAGGAATACACCCTTAACAGGTCGCCAGTCTATCGCAGGGCACACACACCATTCACTCACACACTCATACCTACAGGCAATTTAGACTCTCCAATCATCCTAGCTTGCATGTCTTTGGACTGTGGGAGGAAACCGGAGTACCCGGAGGAGGAAGAAGGGGAGAACATGCAAACTCCGCACAGAGAGGCCCCGGCCGACTGGGATTCGAACTCAGGACCTCCTTGCTGTGAGGCGGCAGTGCTACCCACTGCACCATCCGTGCCGCCGCATATAAAAGTATTTGAATCCAAAATACTTTTACAAAATCCATTTTTGACCAAGGTCTGATATATAGGCTATACTTTAGGTGTTTTTAAGCATGGTGGATATTCAGAAATGAAATTACTCACCAATGAGCCCAGCATAAGATGTCAAACAGGCTTGGTAGTTGTCATTGGGGCAGCTGGTGATCGAGTGTGTAGTCATCTGGCAATTCATGTGAAAATCGGCCAGTCTCGACCTGTTCGACAAAAAGAAAAGAGAAACAAAGGGATGTTGATATTTTTTGAGCCTTCACATTATCAGATATGGACAGGAGAGGCAGAATAAAGTACAGTGAAACGGTGGGTGATGCATGTCTGTGTTTAGTCCCACAGTCCAGTTAAGAGCAGCATTGAGTCTACACAGATCCCTGCCCATTCAGATTCAGTGAGTCAAGCAATGTATTACACATTAATTTACTCTAGGGCAGAGGTGGAAAGTCCAGCTACAGCAAGTAAAAGTCCTCTCCAGTGTTTTGCTCCAATCATCATAAATTTGCTAATTTACTTACTGTAGCACAGTGCTTCAGCTAGAAGTGGAACTAATTAGTGAAATCCACTGTCTGGAGTTCATGGATGGAAGAAACACATGGCAGGACTTCCACTTTAACCACTGGATTTCCACCTCTACTTCAGGGTTAAACAGGACTCCACAACAAAGCACTCAAATAGGCCATGGACATACAGTACTGTGCAAAAGTCTTAGGCACCTGTATAACATTCGGTACAGATAAGATGCTTTCAAAAATAATTCAATGAAAGGTCCTAAATAAACATACTATACATTTTTCATTACATTTCAGTAATATGGCAGAATAGTTAAAAACTGAATAAAATCAATATTTTTTGTTAAAACTGCAGGGAGGTTGTTCCAAACATGTTGGAGAACTTGCCACAATTCTTCTGCAGACTTTAGCTCCCTGCTTCGGATCTCAGACAGCCTTGATCAAGTTTTTGTGTAAAAAGTAGTCAATTGCTTACAGTGATATGTTAGTTTTTTAAATTAAATACTCAAATGTCTCTGTAAAATTAAATCTTTTGGAAAATGAATATTTGGAAATGTTAAATGTGTTCTTTTATAATAACACACAAAATAATTAACAGATATATAATAAAGTCTAGGGTGCCTATTTAGCTATTTATGCACAGTACTGTAGGTGGACATGTTCTAATATGTATATATCTTTTGTGCTGAAAGCCTTAGTTTGAATGAAGAAAATGTAGAACTCCGTTTGCTATTCTCTTTTCACTACATGAGCACAGATGACTTGAGGGATGTGGTGGCAGACAGCATGCGGCGCTGCCATTTCACCTCTCCATATCTGCACAATTCATTTCACAGATGAAAATGGCTCCGAAGAATGAGGCATGTTCATTAGCACATCACATGATTCTCTCAGGAAAAATTATATATTTTTTGCACCTTAATCAAAGGGAGAGGCAGTCATTGTTCATCTTGGTAAAAATTGAAATGCACATTTAAGTCTGTAAAGCTCAGTACATTTTATCCATGGTTGCATGTTTTCTTAGACACTAGTGATGATTTCTCTCACCTGTACCTGTGAACTCTCTTTCCCCATTAAAGACTTCAGCACACAGTCAGTGTTTGAGTGTCGATTGCTCCTGTTTTTGTGTTGTTAGTCAGACTGTATGCGAGTGCTCTCAGACTCGCTTAGGGGCTGTGGTCGCATTTGAAGCCAGTGATATGAAACCTTGGCATGCTTCCGAGAGGCCTGTTGTCCCCTGTTCATACAGACTGGAGATCCCACTCTTAAGGTCAGCCTTTCTGTTCACTTGGCTGCCAGGGCTGGTCAGCCTTTTCAGACACACTGAAGTGGAAATGCACCTTTTTTCCCCTGCTATAGACCACAGTGTACACCTCGCTGCCCATCCGTCGCAAACTGTTCCTACACTTAACAACATGGCTTGGCCATGTGATGCAGTAAAAGAACCTAAATGTAAGGCCAATTTTTCCATCTTTCAAAACCACGTATGAGGGGGCCATTTATCAAGAAGGAACCCAGAATGCAGAAATGCATATTGCATGAAAGCCATAGCCACTATTTTCAGAAACTAACATCACATGACTGTGCAATTTATAAGAAATACATTTCTTTGAACAAATCATAATTCAGACTGCCAAAGCAAACCTCAAAATCACAAGCAAAATAACAGCAATCCATGCCGGAACACCTATTGTTTGGATCTTATAGTTCTGGTTACAGCTGCTTCTTAAAATGGCCATTCCCACAGAATTACTGGGGCAGCGATTACCAGAAGATTTTCTGCAATTACAGGCTTCTTGCCACCCGCTAGAGTTGATACTTTTGTGGTGGTCGATGGATTCTTGCCTTAGTGTCATCAGCCTGAGCACTGTAATTTGACACACAATGGAGTTGATGCAAAATACCATGTGAATGCATGAGTACTGTATGTGTGTGCATGTTTCATGTTACTGAGCACAAACACATGAAAATTCTGCACTGACATGAGAAATATAGAGTACGAAATACATGAATGCAATGGTATTTTTATATGCTGAGAGAATCAGATGATTCATCCAGTTGCCTCTTCATCCCCTAGCTACAAAACTTCAAATGACATTTACAATCAGCAACCTCTTTATACTTACGAATGTTCAACTGCCATTTCATAACTGTGGATCTGTGACCCTAGCACAGCCGTTCCTGAGTTTCCCTTTAATTAAAACATGTAATTCAAAACTTATCTTTAGAATCTTTCCTTGCCAGCCACACTCTCTTATTCTGCAGTCTACTAACCAAGCTGCACAGCCATAATGCTGGCGGAAGACAGGTCATATGCAGCAGACAGAAGAGGACTGATGGCACCAGGCTGACATCAGGAGTTCCTCTAGGGGCAGCAGCCATGCCCTGCTGGTGCCCTGGCCAATCATACATCGCTCTGTGAGATGCTCTGGGTTTGAATACAGGCCATAAGGCACATGCGCATGTATGTTGATTGACACTGAATTATTCAAGGATTTAACAAAGATGAAGAGATGTAAAGACTCCTGTTCTAGCTGTATACACCACCAACTAAGCTCCATAATATGAGCTATGAGAGATCCAGCCTCATAACATCTGACCATATACAGGACTGGTGGGTTAACAGTGAACCAACTCCAAAATGATGTCTGTTCTTTGTGCATATTCCTTTGACCTGGCATCCCAGTTTTAGGCAGCAAATTAGCCATCAGTGGTTTTTCTTTCCCCTGTGAAATATGTCTTGCCCTCTCCAGCCATTTAGGCATTTAACAATAACTGTGTATAAATACCTATATTATTAGGCAGTATATTGCAATGATGACATGTTGTCATGATTGCATGTGATACATCACAATTTGGGTTCTGCAATGATATACCAATGAAACACTCTCAGTCAGGGCTGGCTGTGTGCCAGCATGACTTGGCAAAGCAATCCTCACTCTCCTTTTAGGGACATCATTTCCAATTGTGTTGCCCTTGGCTCTGACTTGTCCATGATGCTATGATAATAACCTGCCTGTGTTGCACTGTTTATTGTCTACCGATAACATCAAGCCTTCAAAATAAGGACTTGTTAAGGACTTTGATACTGCTATTCACAGACCACAGGAATGCATAAATGTAAATCACAGAAACCGAAAGGATGAGACCTCTTTCATCTCAGCAGACAAAAGGCTGTTTTTGTATGTTGATTGACACTGAATTATTCAAGGTTTTAACAAAGATGAAGAGATGTTTTTTATGCGATCTGTGGTTGATCGGAGGTTCAGTGGTGCAGTTCAGGAGATCCTACACTTTGGGCTGTTTAATATTCCTTGCAATCTGCACAAGGGCACATTCATTAGGTCGCATTGTCTGCTTGTTTTGATATTGCTGCCATGTAAATGCTCCATTTAATTAACATATCTCGTAGGAGTGTACATGATTTACATGGTTAATTACATTTTTGCTCGCTGTTTGAAACAGAATTGAGGTGTGTGGTATGTAAATTCAGGCTCCCTGCACACGGCTGGATCAGTCTGAATGTGAAACGTTCATAATCTGCATTAATGCCTCCCACAAGCCAGGGCAAGCAAGTGCTCCTCTGTGACCTGCAATTGCATTACATGGGATGCAGTCTGTGGCCCATCTACAGACTGTGATTGTGGTGAGATGATCTAAAAAGCTGCACAGAACTGAATTTTAACTGGGATTCAATATTCTGATGCAGATTTATGTGACCACTAATCCGTATCGCTTCCACCTACGGCAAACAAACCCACAGAAATTATCTCAGTCAAACGAAGCCAATACTCTGAAATAATTTCACAGAGTAACTCCAAAACACTATCCATATTCAGTGGACGTATGTTTGCGTAATGTATGGTTTGCTTAGGCATAAATGATTGATGCCAATAACTGATTAAAAAAATAAGATTGGCAGGATTTTATTTTCTGGAGTTATTCGTCCTTGCTCTGCCAATTAAAAGGTAATTAAATATCTATTTATATTTAAATATAGAAACGTATGCTATGCCTAATGTGATGAAGATAAGTGTGCTCCTTAAAGCAACACATTGGCAGTGAGCAAAAGCACATAGAAGACAGATAAAGTGCACAGCCATTTGTATTGGACTCTATAATTACATCAGTGCCCACTCCATTGGTGGTTTAATGAACCAAAGCAACTCTGTTTTCTTGTTTGTTTTCAGACATTTCTTAACTAATGCAGACTGTTGCTTTTTTCAAATGACTGTGATTCCCTGGTGTTTTAAAGTAGAATGAAACACACGACCTTGGCTTAATCGAGAAATGTTTCAAATTTTGCTTTGGTCACTGAAAGGACAGATTTGGATTCTCAGTTTATGTCCTGTATCTTTGTGGTGACAATGCACTTTTATCTGGTCATCTCTGTGCCACAGCCAAATCCGCGATATTAGCTTGTTTTCTGGATATGGGCACACCATTACCCAAAGGGGATCTTCACTTTTATATCTTCCATTTATTTTATAGTACATTTATACATCTGGATATACCCTGAAGAAAATCAGATAATAAGTACTTTGGTTCAGTCGTGCTAATTCAATCCTGCAGTCCAATTCCCTTCCCACAACACCACACTGCTTCCACACTGTGATCACAAAGTCAGACCTCAGCACCTCAACGCCCTTTTAGGTTCCTTGAAAGTTCTTGACTGATGTCAGTAGTTTTAGTCAGACTAAAACATGGTTAAGAAGGCCAATTATCAGCAGGACAGCATGAAATCATTGTTTAGACAGGGGAAGGATCTGAAAACATGGTTTAAAACGGATGGCAGCTACATGTTAGGGTACATTTTGCTTCAAAGAATATGTCTGTGGCCTATGTTTCTGTTATTTTATTATAAATGCAAATTATGTATGGTGATCTTAAAAGTGATATCTTTCTCACAGTCATTAAAACTTTGTAAGGACAGCAATTCTGTGCTTACTCTCCAATTTGTCTCTCCAGCTAGCTTCTTCATTTTGTATACTTAACCTATCTATCTATTTGAAGGAATTCAAATTCTGACTGTTTTAGTACAAAACATGCAATAGTTTTCTTGCGCGTTCAAGAAATCAACTTCATTTTTGGGACAACAGCAGCAAATACTGTGATTCAATCCTCATTAAGGGTTAGACATCTGTCTGGAATATTCCTACAAAAGACCTTCTACATCAAGATAAAGGACACTGCACTGCTTCCTTGATTCTTCCATTATACCTGGGCTGGCTGCTTGGTTCTGAAATTACAGGCTGTCTCCCTTCACAATGTGTTATGATCATTTCAGCTACTCTGCTCTGAAGGGCTGCAAAATGAACCCCTGCAAAAGTGGATTCATTTAAAATTTCTGATGGTTAAAACACAGCTATTTGGCCATGAGCAGAGAATGGCTATCCATTTCTTTCAGCTGTAATGGGAAACCGATGGCTTTTGTCTCTGGGAACTTATGACTATTGATGGCAAGCAGTTTTGAGTTTGATGATCTTCTGAAAATCCATCTCACCACAGTGGACAGAACAACTGAAGAAACACAGCAAAATGATTACCAGGACACAGCTTCCTCAATAGCACCCACTATGACAAAACTCTTAGCTTTCCAACCAGTCATAAAATACCTGTTTCCGCTTACCAGAAAGTTCAGTCTGTTTTTTCTTATCTTTTATACATGCATACACACACATTGAGCACTTTATTAGGTAGACCTGTACACCAGCTTGCTAATGCAAATATTTAACCAGTCATTCATGTGGCAGCAACTTCAGCTGGTTCAGCTGTTTTTCAGACCAAATGTCAGAATGTGGAAGATCTAAGTGACTTTGACTGTGGAATGATTGTTGGTGCCACACAGGGCGGTTTGAGTATCTCAGAAACTGCTGATCCTCTGGGATCTTCAAGCACAACAGTCTCTAGAGTTTGTAAAGGATGGTGCGCAAAACAAAAAACATCCAGTGATGAGCACTTCTGCGGGCAAAAATGACTCATTAATGAGAACGGTCAGAGGAGAATGGCCAGACTGGTCAGAGCTGACATGAATCTGACAGAAATGCAAATAGCCACACATTACAACAGTGGCATGCAGAAGAGATTCTCTGAACACACAAAGTGTCAAACCTCTAAGTGGATAAGCTTCAGCAGCAGAAGACCAATAAGGTTAAAACATAAGTCTAATAAATACCTAATAAAGTGCTCACTGAGTATATATTAAAGTTAAAAACATTCAGGTAAATTTTAGTTGCTTAATGAGCTACATTTTGCTTTCTTTATTTTTGCTTCTTGTTGCAGCACATTGATCAATAAAGGAACCCCCTAATTTATAACCCACTGCCTTCTAGCAATGTAAGATGGTGGAAACTCATGGACGATCAATTAAAATGTTCTATGAATCCACACCTTATCATAGCATAAATCATACAATGTTTTATGCAACATTTCATGCAAGAAACTCTATGAAAACCAGCCACAATTAGTTGAACTGTGTTTTTTGTTGTTGTTTCAAGGCATTTAGCTTGATGCATTGTAGCTTGTTGCCTTTAGGTCTTTGGATAACTCCGCCAAAATATTTTTGCAGCATACTGTATGATCTGACATCTCTGAAATTGTCTTTAAATATTAGCATATACGTAATGCCGAAACCATTCACACTGCGATCCTCCAAAGAAGCACTGTTTTTGTATTGTTTTACTACTCCATTATTAAGCTTTGACTACCATAACATAGCGGGTGTTTCTTTATTGCTGAAAAGCTGGTAGATGAAATAATTACTGCCACTCAAAAATAAGACTAAATCTGTGTGGTTTCCTAAATGTGACAGTCACACCGGCCATAGTTTTCCCATCATTCAGCCTGAATAGATGTCATGTGTATTATTAAAAGCAGTCAAAGGTCACCTTTCTACACTGTGTTGATTCAGAAAAAAAGGCAAATAGAGTGCCAACAGCTTGTTCAGTCTGATATTCAAAAGAGAGGTATGGGCTATTTCATTTTATTATTTTATTTCATATCACTCTCTATTGGCAGACTGTAGTCTAGTGGTTCTGCACAGTTGTTGGGCCCTTGAGCAAGGCCCATTGCTCCTGGGGGATTTTCCCCTGCTTAGACTAATCAACTGTAAATCGCTTTGGATAAAAGCATCAGATAAATTATTAACTGCAATAATGTTTAGGTTCCAACATTGTTACTTGGGACTGTGCTACGGAAAACACACATAGGATAACACATGGTTGCAGATATTGTGTACAAATACCTCATATTCAATAATGAATTCCTTAAAAATACAGTATCTCTGCATTAGCTATTTTCAGCCTCTGAACTAGTATGGTGTACTAGAAAATTTTATTGTGCACAGGAAGTGATACAGTTTATGTATCCAGTGCAGCACCAGTGATGCCGATAACCCATTGCAGTTTGGCCAGTGACAATGAATTAAACATTTTGTAACTGTTGCTACCATTAATTTCTATGCGCATTTTGGCTACTGCTAGCACCTGACATATCTCTGTGATCAAAGTATCTCTGACTGCACTAATATGGAAGAAGGCAGCAAATTGCAGGCTCTAGCGATTTACTAGCCTACTTCAGTTTTCTGAAGAACAGTAAAAATCTCATCACTTAAAAAAAAATCACAAAATGACAAAGCAGTATTCACACCAGACATGTGGAGCTTCGGGAACAATCCTTCCACCTGTAGCAACATTCCCAGAATTCAGAACTGGGTCATGTTCACCTGTGAAAGGGATGATCTCGTTTCAGCTCGTTCCCAAGATCGGCACTGCACCTGAACGAGAGCTCTCTGGTGAGGAGTGCAATGAATGTGCAGAATGACAGAAAGGATAAATCAAGGATGGTGAAGTGCTGCTTTGATAAGACAAGCAATCAATAACTCTGTGTTTGGACCTCAGCTCATTCCGAAGCCTTTATTTCCTAAACAGATTTCCTCATAATTCTTTATTTTTCAGTGCATTCCGCCATCACCACAGAACAAGCCATAGGCACACTATTCAGAATGGAGTGTAGTGAGACACGCACACCTTAATCCTTCTTTAAGAAAAAAAGGAGCTCATTAAATCGAGAGAAAAGATAGTTGCCACAGTGACCTTGCGAATTAACTCCCCGGGGCTGCTGCAAATAATTAAACAACAAGGAGCGGGTATTTATTCTCACATCTCTCACCAATGTCTAATCACTGCCTGACCACATGCAGAGAGGTCTCTGGAGCAGGTCCTACCGATCCATAGCCTACTGCTGCGATGGAACCACTGATGGCTCCGCACTCCGCCAGCATCAGGGATCAATACCTGATTCCTCCGGGTGGCTGATGTATGGACCAACATCACCTATTTATCTGCTTCTGTGGTGTGTTTGGATTCAGCCACTCCTGGGCTGTCCTCCATTTTCCCCTCTGGGCAGTGGAGTAGATGAGTCCTCCACCCCCAAGCTGAGCTGCAGGGTCCAGAGCATCACGAGTGGAGGGAGGGGCCTCTCTCACCACACACCCGCTGGACATAAATCATGCTGCGCATTAGAAGAAGTTCTCTGGCTCTGGAGCATATTAGCTGAGAGAAGCTAGTCTAGTATTTGTGCTTGAGTTTGTGGAGGTGGTTGTAAAATCCTAGTCTGCACTATGAAATGGTGCACTTCTTTGAGGAGATATTGTACACTGACACGTGTGGGACTCCTTATGACGAATAAGGAGTGCGTAATCGTGGCTTGTATGTTCGCTCAAGCAAGCCACTTACTTGGGATGGGCAACACCAGAGATTTTCTTTTTGATCCAATAACAAGTAATACCAAGGCTAGTATGCTTATACTGAAAGTATTCCTATGTACATAAAAAGAGGAAATGTTTAAAAATGTTCAATTATATAGGCTAATTGCTCTTTTTCATGAGTTATTCTTCAAATTAAGGCAACTGAAATGAAGGTAACTGAAATTTAGGCTAATCAAATATGCTTAAGCAATGCTTGATGTGGGAGAGAAAAATGCTGGCATTAATATCAGCAAAACCTAGAAGTCTCAAGACAGTAGACCAGTCTATTCCTGAAGCAGTCCATATTTTAATAATTTAAGGTAAAATAATGGGCAGTGCTATGCCAGCTTAGAATCCACATTTGCTTTTCTATTTTGTGGACACTTATTGTGCCCTGTATTGTGTACATTTTACCCCCTCAAAGAGACATAGGGATGTTGACTCAGAGGGTAATTTTACCTGTAAAGAATAATGTGTTTTGTAAAAGACTACTCATAAATCTTAAGCAGTGAAATAGGTAACAGTCACAAATGTGTGAAGGTTGCTCAACATTGCTGGGACTGCTGGGAAATGCATTCACATCACTCACTCCTTCCTCTGAACTACCCGATGTTCAAAAAGAAATGTATGCCTACAGGTCTGTGCATACACCAAAATACACTGGTTATTTAGCCATCCCCTAAGTGTTTTACAGTGAAAACCAAAACCATGAAAAGAAGTCTACATGTAGAGAGTCAAACTGGTTGAGAGCAACTTGGAGCAAAACATGTGTTTTCCAAGGTAGCTACCATTCAGAATTGAGTCAGCTTCTCAATCAGCAAGGTACATCTGATGACTGTGTACAAGGTACTGTATAACATGTAGAGATGAGTGAAATAAAAGCTGTCACAATGTATTGCGTCACCTTTATTACAGAGTAGGCTGGCTGCTAAGTGCATTCAGCCTTCTACAGTGAAAGGCTTAATGCTGTATACCGTGTAGTATACATATTTGCCATGGGCAATATACAGAGCTTTTTCTATAATATAAAAGCTGTAATATGTAATATTTCTTTATGTGCCTTATCATCTCTGGTTGGATTTTAATTTGTTTGATTACAGCAATGATTAGGGATGCAAATTATTTATTAATTCTCCAAAATGTTTGCATGACTATCTCATTATACAGTATGGATTTTATGGATTCACCCTATTAGCTGAATCACTTGTTCATACTAATATGGTGATATGTGCAAAATGCCGGGGGGCTATCGGCAGTATATAAGCATGCTTCACTGTGGGAAACCATGACATTATCATTATTAAATACTTTATTATAAAAATATAGCTCACTTCTCAATGTTAATTCATTACTGTGGAATAGAATGGTACAGTAACTGACAGAAATCCTTAAAATATTGGGCCAATTTCAAGAGAATCTGCAGAATAGCACAAAAGCTGCATGTCAGACAGCTGCAAGGATAATCGGTGAAAACGATACTTTACACACTGTTAAACCAGAATACACATTTGCACACTATTCTAAAAGTGTGTGAAATCGTGCTTTTTGCAAAGGTTAAAAAATAATCCCCTTTCATAGCCATGTACTATTCATACATGGGAGTCCGGCACATAGTGTGATCTATTCTCCTCCTGGTCTCCATGGTGCTGCTGTAAGGAAGGAGGTGCCGTCTGCAGAAGACATAAATGTAGTCTTCACTACGTCTCTACCAAAACCATGGATGACACAAGGCAAGTCATGGAGGAGCAGGTGTTAATTGAAGGGTGCCCCATTAAATTAAATTGAAACACAGTAAAAGTGATCTACTAATGTGCCGTTCAGCCTAATTGAGCACTGTCCCCTCAATTAAGCAGCCAGTCTTCATTCTTTCTTTCTAATTGCGAGCTTTCTCTGAGCGTCTGCAATTAATTTCCTGGCAAAGTTACAAGCCTGCACAATAAACCTCAGCCAGGAGTGCAGACTGCTTGCTGAAAACTTCTACCTCCTTCTTTTCTGCACTTTTAATACAGGTAATTCCTTGGCTCGTGGGTTATAGATAATTTCAACTATATTTCAACATTAAACTTAAAATTAAATGGATACTGGTGTATATTCATCCAGATAAGCACGACGTTCGAGTGTTTATTTTCCAGTTGTAACACACAAACACTTGAAAAAATTATTAAATAGAAATACACTGCAGTCCGTAAATCTTCAGCACGTATGACAACAGTGACGCATTACAAAGCTACAGTATGTAGATGCTGCCTTGAATGTCAAGTGCTTACATTTCAAAGCAGTTCACTGGACAGATGATTTTGTCTTATTTTTGGGGGACCGGGGCCATTGTACGGCTAATTCAGTTAAGGAACCATGTTATATAGTACATGGATTAGTGCCACAACCTTGGACTAAATCTGAATGAAGCTTGTTCATAGGATAACACACAGTTGCAGATAATTAACCATTCCAAATTTCTGGAAAATGAATAAATAAATAAACATTAGGGGACAAAGTAATTGAACTTGAAGAGGTCCTTGTAGAAGTAGGCACTTTCAAAGTCAATTTCAAGGCCACCTCCATTTAGGACAATAATGCCCGTTCTCTCGGCAGGCACTTTGCACTGAGGTGATGAATTAAATGGTATGTTCACTCACTGAATTAGAGTGACACCATGTCCTCCGATGTATCGCTAATGAAGCGTTATTGACCTTGGCTTTTTATCATTCATTAAAAATGCAACAGTCCTGTCTGACTCAGTTCACCCAATTAAAATAAGCCGAAACAGGGAGTGATGAATAAGACCTCTCCTATCACAATCAATAGTGTGCCTCTAATCATTCACTGTGTTCAAGGTGATGTGCTCAGGTTCTGCTGCTGATAAGAGTATAAAAACCTGTCATCTCTGCCCTGCCCAGGTATACACACACACACACACAAACACAGGCACACACACATACACAAACACAGGCACACACACATGCACACAAACACACACACACAAATACAGACACACACACATACACACACACTCACACAAACACACACGCACGCACACACATGCACGCAAACACTAGTGTTGCTTTCGTCAACGAAAATTATGATGAAATATCTTCGTCAACGAACCTTTATCACGTGACGAAAACGAGACGAGACGCAACGAAGATGCTGGTCACGTGACGATAACAATAATAAAATGTGTAATGACATTTCGTTGACGAATAAAAACGAGACGAAAATGTGGTTTACAAAATAAAAACTATGCTAAAATGTCTCTTAGTTTTTATTATCATTATTTTGCCTGAGCGCCGTCACTTCCTCGATCCCAACGAGTGGTATTATTTCATTTCAGAAGATGCAGCTGCGGTGGGTTATCACTTGATAAGCACAGCTTAATAAATAAAGGTGACACAGAGAAAGGGACCAATGGTAGTGAGGGCAAAGTGGAGCTTTAGAATGTAGACCGCTGTGTGTGCACGTGAGCTCGCCAATAGATTTCTCACAGAAAACGTAATTTGTCCACTTTTTTACTTTACAGTAGAGGTGATCAAACTTACAGTATCTAAGTGCTAGTGTGTTCTAAGCCTTTACTGGTCCCTGTACGATGTTAGCATGATGTAGCTAGCATACGCGAATAGCACAAAGCCATACAATTTGCTTTTTAACGGCACTCGAACGGTATAAATAAAAGCATTGGTTAAGTTCGACGGCACCGGAATTTTCTGTCGTACCGTCCATAAATGGCAAAAGTCCCACCATAGGATTTATTTCAATCTTTAAAAGTTATACATTTTCTGAATCGTCATTAATTCATCTTGTTTCTATCAGTGATTCGGCGTGATCGGACAGTTCTGTAGCTATGTAAATTACATCAGGATACAGCACTGTTATTTGCTACCTAAACTTTGACGCACGCTCGAGAGCGTTAACATGATTGAAGTCTGACATGTCTATTGTCAAAATCCATTGAAACTATGAAAAAGTAACCAGGGACTTTGGACTTATAAGGCTGGACATACCGAGTACCCAGCAAAAATATTGACCTGGCTACAGTCACACTTTTGACAGTTCGAACTGCCACCAACTGCCATGTATGAGCGCGTGAAGTAAACCAGCAAAAGCTATTGTTGTGTCACCATTTTCGACCTCCATATACGTAAAGAATGGAATGGCAGTGAAATCTGCCTGTTTTTCGGTGCCGTCGGGGTCCAGCATTTAACATTGATGGAATGCTGGTAAAATGAGCGCTTAAAGCGCTCATTGACTAAAACTATGAGTAAAATGTCATCAGCTTTCGTCGACTAAAACTAGACTAAAATAGTCAGGGACAATTCTGACTAAAACTAGACTAAAATGCTCAGACTTTTCGTCGACTAAAACTTGACTAGACTAAAAGGAGTATGAACATGACTAAAACTAATAAAAACTAAAATGACCGCTTGACACAAAGACTAGACTAAAACTAAAAGTAAAATAGGCCGCCAAAAACAACACTAGCAGACACACACAAACACACACACCTGCACGCCCCCGCTTCATACTGTGCTTACCTGCAGAAGGGGTCTAAGCGGCAGGTGCTCCTCAGCTCCAGGCAGTTGGGCTTGACCTTCTCCTCATATGCGCACTGGGGGACGATGGTCTGCCTCCTCCTCTCTGCGCAGGCCTTGTCCCGGCAGGAGCAGAACAGCAGCCGGTAGCTGTATTCGGTCTGAACGCGGTCGAAGAACTGCCGCAGGGCCTTGTGGCAGCGTTTGCGGTTGCAGGGCTCGGTGGGCATCTGCAGGTTGGACCCCCGGTTGCACGTGGCGATGTAGGTGGACCGCAGCTTCTTGCAGGTGTCGTTCAGGTTGCAGGCCTTGGCTGCGTCCAAGCAGGGGTTGCAGAGTTTTCCCGAGTCCGAGCAGTGGTTCGCCCTCACGGTGGCAGAGTCCATTCCTGCCGAAGGGGAAGAACGGGACGCGAGAGCGTCTGGTTACAGGGGCCCCCACAAAAAAAACAGGCACAGCTCAAAGCTCTGCACAGACCAAGACGAGGAGATTAAAAGATTATACAACAGAAAAGTCTAGGCACACTATCACTGTTTGTTTTCACCGCACTGCCATCTGGGTTGAGAGGTGCACTTTCTTGAGGACAAAAAAATACATCTTTTGAATGTGCAATCAGTTTGCAATTGATTTGTGAATTTCAGATATTGGGCAGCCAGTTCTTGCATTGCATCCTTTGGCAAACAGTCATGTAGCCTGATTAAATATGTATCTGATCAAGGCTTCTTATTGAATCTTTAGTTCAGTGTGGCTTTGGGTGAAAAACAGAGCGTGCTTTGATGCCAGATGGGCATGTTGAAGACAGGTGGGTGAGGAAAACAGTTGGGTGTGTGGCTGGCCTCTACAATTGGCCCCTCACCCTTGTCATTAATTTAAAGAGACATACAAAAAACAAGAGAGCACAGAGTACAAAACATGAAATGAAAGTGGACAGATGTTCTCCGTGCAATAAACAACTCATAAAAAGCTACTGAAGTGCTATAATTTTCATCAATTTCTTTCCCCACTTACAAATAACGTAATATGCTATTACAGAAGGTGAAGAAAATGACTTGTGATTAACTAGAGAAAAAATCTCTTTCTTCTCTCCTTAAAATGCTCTGCTTTTGTAAATACAGAGATGAATGCAAGACATGTTGTGCAGTCAGTAAATGTGTTACATGGGCTTTCTGGTGCTCTAAGATGGCTGTCTGCAATGAGGAAACACATTGTTATTTTTCCACAGAGGAAGAGCAATTGAAAGAAAGCCTTTCTGAATTTTGCGAAGGTTAGTAGCAATCTGCAGATCCTTTGTTTTTTCTGACCTTGGCAGCTTCTTCTATATTCTTGTGTAGAAAATCTACTGAGAATGCAACTAATAAAACCTTCAGAGGATTGATTTAACTTTTAAGACAGATGGTTTTACAGGGATGTGGGGAAGGAAGCCCCAAAAGGAGACTTTCATATAAGAACGTCATATAGGTAAGTAATTACTGATGCAAAAGCTGCCGAGGTACACCATTACAGAAGTATTAACTTCTGTGACACAAATTGTAAGTTCCCAAGACTATAACAGACTATTCATCAATCAATGAGGGATACATTGTGTGCTAAAACTATTATATTCTACATTGAACACACATTAACTTCCATACTAAGACAGTGAAATGTCATGTTGTTAATGTGTGGCTTCTGCTAGCAAAATGCACTGCTGCTTTTGTAACAATCACAATAAGAAATTAAAGTCCTGTTTTCCATAAGAACATAGAAGGTCTGAGACATTATGCAGTGAATATATACAGTCAGGTCCATAAATATTGGGACATCAACACAATTCTCCTCTTTTTGGCTCTATACACCACCACAATGGATTTGAAATGAAACGAACAAGATATGCTTTAACTGCAGACTTTCAGCTTTAATTTGAGGGTATTTACATCCAAAGCAGGTGAACGGTGTAGGAATTACAACAGTTTTCTATATGTGCCCCCCACTTTTTAAGGGACCAAAAGTAATGGGACAAACCAACAATCAAAATCAAACTTTCACTTTTTAATACTTGGTTGCAAATCCTTTGCAGTCAATTACAGCCTGAAGTCTAGAACGCATAGACATCACCAGACGCTGGGTTTCATCCCTGGTGATGCTCTGCCAGGCGTCTACTTCAACTGTCTTCAGTTCCTGCTTGTTCTTGGGGCATTTTCCCTTCAGTTTTGTCTTCAGCAAGTGAAATGCATGTTCAATCGGATTCAGGTCAGGTGATTGACTTGGCCATGGCATAACATTCCACTTCTTTGCCTTAAAAAACTCTTTGGTTGCTTTCGCAGTATGCTTCGGGTCAGTGTCCATCTGCACTGTGAAGCGCCGTCCAATGAGTTCTGAAGCATTTGGCTGAATATGAGCAGATAATATTGCCCGAAACACTTCAGAATTCATCCTGCTGCTTTTGTCAGCAGTCACATCATCAATAAATACAAGGGAACCAGTTCCATTGGCAGCCATACATGCCCACGCCATGCCACTACCACCACCATGCTTCACTGATGAGGTGGTATGTTTTGGATCATGAGCAGTTCCTTTCCTTCTCCATATTCTTCTCTTCCCATGATTCTGGTACAAGTTGATCTTTGTCTCATCTGTCCATAGGATGTTGTTCCAGAACTGTAAAGGCTTTTTTAGATGTTGTTTGGCAAACTCTAATCTGGTTCCAAATGCAAATAGCACACTTGAAATGAACTCTAGACCTTTTATCTGCTCCTTGTAAATGAGATAATGAGGGAATAACACACACCTGGCCATGGAACAGCTGAGCAGACAATTATCCCATTACTTTTGGTCCCTTAAAAAGTGGGGGGCACATATGGAAACTGTTGTAATTCCTACACCGTTCACCTGATTTGGATGTAAATACCCTCAAATTAAAGCTGAAAGTCTGCAGTTAAAGCATATCTTGTTCGTTCGTTCGTTGGTGGTGTATAGAGCCAAAAAGAGGAGAATTGTGTCGATGTCCCAATATTTATGGACCTGACTGTATATTTTTAAGAATTGTAGTGGACACTTTAAAACACAATGTAACCCCCCCCCCCAGCCCCCCCTCAAGATTATTATCCTTCCCTTTCAAAATATATTTACTACTACTTGACAAATACAGTGCAGTCCGTAAGTATTTGGACAGTGGTTCGATTTCTGTTCTTTTGGCTCTGTGCTCCAGCACATTGGATTTGAATTGAAACAATGGAAATGAGGTTAAAGTGCAGACCGTGACATTTTGAGGGCATTTACATATTGGGTGATCCATGTAAGAATGACATCGCTTGTTATACACAGTCCCTCCATTCAGGGGACTGTATTAAGACTTCTTCTGTCATCATTGCATTGTTGTATGGTTTGAGCAACCATCTGGCATTGCAGACAATTATGTAATCAATGATCTTGTAAACATGTACTATAATTTAATAAGAGGATTTTAGACGTTTTATGCTCATTCAATTCCATTTCATATTTTACGAGCGTAATTAGACTATGTTTATATAGTTGATTAAGCTTGTGGAAATTGTACTTTTTATGAGTTTCATGTTCATTAGCAGCTGTTGAGTACTAATTGGTGCTTTGTATTTGAAAAAATTGAATAAAATGTAATATTTTAACGAGACCTATACACTGTTTAAAACATAGGCCCTGATGTTTGTGAACCTCAAGCTAATGCATGTTAGGAATCTGACAAAGTGCTATTTATCCTATGCTGAAAAGATACATTTAATGTAACTGTGTCTGAAACAGTAACGTCGAACAACATGATTCACATGAAGATGCAAACATTACATCAACCCTCCTTTGTAATGACAGAACCACGTAATGTATTAGCTCATGAAAAAGTCTCTAATTTTCACAGCATGTGAATTCTGCAAGAATAGAGGGTTTTTAACTATGTAATTATGAAATATGGTTCTGAAAGCGGCTGAGGTTCTATTCAAATTAAATTTTGTCCAGCAAAAACATCTACATGGCACTGCAATGAATCACTCAGTAATTTTCCTTAATGGAAAATTCATTAGGGAAACAGTGGGATGGCATCTAACCTGAAAACTTCAGGTACATTGAGTCATACTTCCAAGACTACATATAAATGTGGTGGGTGTGCGATTTGGATCCAATTCAAACAAGTGGGCTTGCTGATAACAGAACAATACATTAGGAGAAGAATTACTGTAGCACACCACACAATGAGGCGGAGGGTTGGGGTTGCTTTCTTGGCCCTGTCACTTTTTATTCCGTTTCATGGCTTGTGTTTCTGCCATTGAGTAAATGGATCTGCTTTTATGTAATGCAGCATAAGCAAAAGCAAATACCCTGAGTTATTGATTTGCGTCTACAGAAATGTACTTTACTACCCTTAGTGCATGAAGCATATTGCCTTTCAATGTCCATTCCCCCAGATAGTGGAAGTATAGTGCCTGGTAATACCACACCTGCAGCAAGGCCATAACTTACACATGTCTGTTGAATTGTCCTCTGCATGAATTGCTACATTAATGGCAAGGTCTTCTTCATTCAAGCAGATTATAGGCAACTCACCAACAGGTACATAAATGCTTCACCGGAAATATGATTGGTCACAGTGGTAGTTATATCGCAGTGGCGGCAGTGAGGCGTGTTGAAGTCATAGTTTTGCAAATATTTTCACCAAATACAGTGTTGCGTAATGTTTTGGAATGACAACCTAAATTCCAAAATAAAGCTGGTTTTCGTTTGTAGGCTGCTATCTTCTCAGGCCCGCATTCAGCATGAGAGCAGCAGAGGTCGTAAATGAGGTGTGAAATTGGTTGTTAAGTATGTACATAAAACACCACCCGCCGTCTGGAGGTCAAAGGGACTTGTAATAGTGTGGGTGTGATTTGAATACATAAACAACGACTTAAGGGAGATATATGTCAGGGGACAGTATGAATAACACCAGTATGCTCTGGTATGCCAGGAGATGATGAATAAAGTTCATGAATTAAGAAAATTTTCATATGTCCAAAAATAGCACTACTGGACCATTTTATGTGCAACTGAATGGCTCTTTGTGTGAATATAATTATATTTCAGGGAGAGTGGGTTGTGACGATAATAGTATCACTTCCACATGCCGCCTAGTATCCTTTTGTGAAAGACTTGGTGAATTCAAACCATTAACCTTTCTCCCCAGCAGATATTAAACACAATGGAAAAAGTAATCTGTTCGGAATCCCGGTCACTCAAATGTATTGATCTCTGTATGATACAGATTTACCCATCTGCACTTTCAATCTATAAAAATTACCTGGCTTGAATAAATATATGAACAATTGTAAGCCTTCACAGATTGAAGTTATCATTACTTAATTATCAGATTAGATTTATTTTTTATTTATTTTATTTTTTTACATTTGGTACACTTGATTTAAACTGACTGAGCTGTCCAATGAACAAAATTAACTTGCTTTATACGAATACTGCAAGCAAATATGAGTCTTTTGTACTAAATTCACCAGTGGGACATGATAGAGTTGCTAGATATAGCTTGTGGGTTCACCATATAAAACTAGTTAGGGTAGTGTTTACCATCTGAAAACCTTTTAAAAACTTAAAAAAAACTTTTTAAACAAGCAAACATTTTGAATCATCATCAATGAACAAAGCATCAATGTAATATTTTAATAGTGTAATTACTACATTATTTTACTGAATCTTTTAAAAAGGCTATCCATATGATATTTATTTTATTGGAGGTCATTTATCTGAATTCATATTAAGAATTACAAACATTTCAAATAGATTTCACAAACAACTTTGTTTAAAAAAAAACCTTGCCAGAAATCTGGCGAGCAGCACAGAACATTATCTTGACCACAGAAAATGAGGCATTAGCAGGTTTCTGTACGAAATATTAGCTGAAAGATGAATGCACACCTTGAAGTCTGTGACCACTGAAAGTGTTAATAGATATTGATGCACTAGATAAGCGCACAGGCTAATGTTATTTTCCTTTTTTTAATCAAACTTGGAGTGTGATTAGATTAAACTGCTGCCCACATGGATTAGTCCCTTGTGTGCCTTATCGCTGCATATTGTAGCAATGAATCTTTTTCCAATGAAATGAAGCAGTAGTATAAGCGTCTACAAACACTGACAACAAAATCCCAGCAGCCTGTTAATTGCTCAAAAGCTTTGTACACAAGAATGCTTAAAATGTGCTGAAGTTATCTTTTAATACCTTTTTGCTTCTTAATATGCCACTGTCCAGACACAGTACAATTGCATCAGATCTAAGCTGTGCTGCCCCAGCTCAGAATAAATTTTGGGGAACAACAACTTCCCCACCACAAAGTGGAGCACTATTACCATGTCACTGTATGCTGAAATGGATCACATAAGTGACTTGTACCAAGTTTTTATGAAAACGGAATAAATTATACTTTACACACACACTTTGAGCTGATCTAAAAGTCATTTTTTTGTTATTCGTCATGAAATTTGCACTGTTTGGAACATGGTGAGCTAACTTGGTCTATTCAGAGAGAAATGCAGTCACAAGGTTTGTAGAGGTGCATCACACAGTGGCCATTGTTTACAAAGAATTGTTATGGACAGTCCACCATATTAAGACTCCAGTCCTGGAGAACTAAAGAGAAAACAGTCCCAAGCCCTTACTCTTGACTTTTTTTTTATTGCTGATGGTCTGATGCTGAGGGTGACATGTGTTTGAATAACTTTTTTTTTTTACTGCAGGATTCCCTTTTCACCTGCACTGCAGTCAGAGGGGCAATCATGTGGAAAAGTAAAGCAAAGAAAAAAGATGCCCGTTTTGTGAATGGGGCATTCATACAGATTGTTGCTGAACTCCTCAGAGATACACAGAGACACACAGAGAAGGAAGGTCATCAAAGTGTTTCAGAGGTAGGAGTCAGGACCATGTAGAAAGCTTTGGGGCTTTGTGTAAGCACTGACACCTACAGAGCAGAGGACCCCCCAGCAAAGCAGGTTTCTGGGGAGGGGCAGTTGTCTACAATCCCCTGAGCTGAAAGTGATGAAGAACAGATCCATAATCACTCCGGGAGTCTCATGCCGCCAATTACAGACACCAGGGGTTCAGAATGAAAAGAAAATAAGCCAGCAAGCAAGCACAAAAACATTCTCTGAGGGCTGAGCTATTGTTGTTCAAAGCAGAAAAAATACCTCGGAACTCACTAAACCCTTTTCATGAGCTTGCATTTTATGAGCAAGGAAACATAAGAAGGATTCTCATGATGTTTGGAATTAAATAAAAAGGTTATGTTTGTTTCTGCTACTCTAAAACCTCTTCTTCATTTTGTCCTATGACACATTGCATTACGAACTAGAGAAGAGTGCATACCTCCATCAACCTTAAACATAAAACCCCTCACCAGGTGACCTAGTTAAACACCTGCTTCAAATTTAAGTACCTCTTTTTTCTCTGGTGCCAACAATGCTGCCTGTTTGTAAGTACTGCATGCACGCATACTGCATGTGCACTGGTAGCCAAGTTTCACATTTATTTAAAATCTGATAGAAAAAAACTAATATGAAAATCATTAAGAACAGAATATACTACCAACAAGCAAATAAACATATATTTTATATAGTTATATATAACATATATAAATAATCAAAGGCACAGTATTTAAAACAGTGAGAACAGTTCACTGCATTCCCCATTTATTAAGATCACCATGCATCAATCTCTTTTGAAGCTGCATAGATGTACATTGGGGTCCAAAAGTCTGAGACCACATTGAAAGGCTTTAGGATTTAGAAATGTGAAACAAATTAAAGTTATTTCAAAACTTTGCAAGAGCTACTTGAAGACCAACAAAGAGAAAGGAGTGCTGCACAATCCACAATCTCCTGACCTCAACCCCACTGACAATCACCTGACCTCAACCCCACTGACAATCACCTGACCTCAACCCTACTGACAATCACCTGACCTCAACCCCACTGACAATCACCTGACCTCTACCCCACTGACAATCACCTGACCTCAACCCCACTGACAATCACCTGACCTCAACCCCACTGACAATCACCTGACCTCAACCCCACTGACAGTCACCTGACCTCAACCCCACTGACAATCACCTGACCTCAACCCCACTGAATATTTATGGGGACACTTGAAGACTGACAAAAGCAAAGTATTCAGCAACATCACAATATGCTCTTTGGAACATTGTCAAATAATGCTGGGATAACATGGATCATCAGGTTTTGCACAAATTTGTGGAATTCATGCCAGCAGAAGTGCACACTGCCATTAAAGCAAAAGGGGGACATAACAGATATTAAGAAACTAAAACACATTTTTCAAAGATTCAACTTTTCACTTGAATTGTTATGCTGATAATATCATTTTGTATTAGAAAATAATGCAAAATAGAAGCATTTTTACGGGTGCTATCAGACTTCCTGCCATCTGTAGGGAGACCATTCTGGTAAAGGATACGGATGCACTGTTTTTGGGGGTGATGAAATACTCAATGCCCCACAGTTACACAATATTATCAAAAAAACAAAGTTTTAAATTTTCAAAAGCCTCAAACTTTCAGAAGCTAGCATAATTTATACGTTGCCATTTTGTCTCTCCCAAGAAGTATATGGACAATTCATCGTCAGAATTTCAGAGTTCTGAAGTCTCGTTCAAATTTAATAAAGCCTACAGCCATGAAAGTATAAAAAGCACAAAATGACAAACAGAATGTTTTATGCTTACAGAAAAAAGTAAGTAAATTTTATGGGGTGTCTACAACATACTATATCAAACTATACCAAAATCAGTGTTTGGTGAGCCCATGGTTATTGTAGTCCACATGTGAACTGACAATAAGATTTTAAAATGGCTGAGATTGAACGGTTCAAAAATTGCTGTTTTATATTGGAGAGCTGAACAACACAAAAAAACACTGGGGTGTCCATGCACATCTATCGTAAAAGGATCCTAAAGGCAGTCAATGAAAACTGCTTCAATTGTTTTCAGACAGTGAGCCAGATTACATATGATATGCTCCACTATGGCAATAATAATACAAATAGTATTTTATCATAGTGTAGGATCCACATTTCCCACAATCCCACAGGACACGCACACGCACACACACACAACCTACTAACTTACCCTACTAGCTTCCTGTTAGTTTATCTGTTCTGTGTTTGTGGGTTTGTTTAATAAATATATTTTATTAAACCCGGTGTCTGTTTTGGCGTCACATAGACATGAGAGCTGAATTAAAGCAGTCTTTCGAAGAACTTCCAACCTTCAGGTTATCGGTATGTTTAATCATTAATATTGGTTATTTTAATTATTAATTAAAATACTAAATTTGTGGTTAGATATTTCTGATAACAGTAATTTTATGAGACAGATTACTTTTTGCAGTTATACTGCTACATAACATTAATTGGCGCCCCGGTTTCATAGAGAGTAAAATCCCTACGTTATTTGGTGGCCCGTGCGAGGACCCTACAATAGTAAAAGAAAAGGATAGAAAAATGGCAATAGTTATAAATGGAAATGGAAATGACAATGTCGGAAAGATAATCATACGTGCTGTAGAAAAATCGAATTTCCATATCCAAGAGATAAAGCAGAGAGCTGTCACAGTGCATGATATTTCAATACAACATATTAGCAATTCTATTGTTATACCTGTACATTCTTATTCATATGGGAAATGAATAGTAATTTTTGGAGGACACTGAATTAATGGTTCTTAGGAGGGGGGGTAACTAATGCTAGTTAGAGTAAATGTTATTGAGCACAGGCAGTCATTTTGAATTTGTTCTTGTATCATTTATTCAAGGATATTATGCAACTGAGCTAACTGATGATGCTAATTTGGTGCTAATAAGTGCAAATACCCTTATTTTAAGACACTTGGCTGGTCGGAAGGTTACAGATGTGCAGTAGAACACATAGGAAGGATTAGGTAGCAAGCAGTGCTTGGCTTTCAGCCATGGTCATACTTCAGATAATTTTAGTTTGCTTGCATGGAAAATTAGTTCGCTGATCCAAAATCGCTCTATCATAAGCAAATCTGATCCTGGAAGTAAATGCTGACAAATTTATCTAGAAGCTACATAAACCGCATATTTATCAGTATATTTTTCTGTTTAAAGATCACTGGAGGATATAAAAACACTTGTTATGAAGGGAGATAACCTGGCGAGAGCTACATGCTGCATGTTTTTTTAATTGTTCTCAATTAATATCATTGTAATAGCAATTCCAAATTCAAATTCATAGTGTAAACTAACTCCCCACTCATTTCCAAATTAGATGAAATAAGTAACCAGAAAACCATTGCCATCATAATATGTTTTTGCACATACAGGTATGACGATGGCCCCTACAGACATGTATGCTTGTGTGGGGTAACATTAGCTCAGAAGGTAAGGAGGTTGTCTGGCAGTCGGAATGGTCAAGAGGTTCAGCTGTTTTTCAAATGTCAGACTGGAGAAGAAATGTGATCTAGGTGACTTTGACTGTGGAATGATTGTTGGGGCCAGGCAGGTTGCTTTGAGTATCTCAGAAACTGCTGATCTCCTGGGATTTTCATGTGCAACAGAGAATGAGTTTGCAGAGAATGGTGTGAAAAACAAAAAACATCCAGTGAGCAGCAGTTCTGCAAACAGAAGCTGCTTGTTAATGAGAGAGGTCAGAGGAGAATGGCCAGACTGGTCAAAGCTGACAGGAAGGTGACAGTAACACAAATGACCACACATTACAACAGTGGTATGCATAAGAGTATCTCTGAACACACAATGTGTCAAACCTCTAAGTGGATAGGCTACAGCAGCAGAAGACCAATAAATACATACCTAAGAAAGTGCTCAATGAGTGTATACTTGCATGATCCTTAGACATTTTGTTGGCAAGTGAGAACAGCCTGGTGTCATGGTGGTCAGGTTGGAAGCAGGACGCTTGTTCTGTATAGGCAACTGATTTAGAGCTTAGAAGAGCATTTTGCCTCTTATTCAAAAAAAGAACCTTTAAAGAAACAACAGTATTCACAGGAATAAAACAAAGTATACATTCAGATGTGTGTGTGTGTGTGTGTGTGTGTGTGGATTATGTACAATAAAACACAGCTACATATCCAGTCATTCTTGGAATCAGTATAGTACTGTAACTATAAGCAAAAAAAGAAAAGCAATATCAAGCAATACTATGTGCATGCTACCATTTGCAGGCTTAGCCATGACAAGATATACACTTGTGGAAACATCAAGGTCTCTCATGGGAATGTACTTTTGTGTCTGAATGGCAGTGCTACTTGTATGTGTGTGCTTTGTTTTATCTTTAAATGGAAGAAAAGAGCTGAAATAATGCAAAATTCACGCGTAAGGCTGACTGCAAACAAACGCAAATCTCTTCCAACCAGGTTTGTTATGTGGGTTATTTGCTCTCTCTTGTTGATACAGTGCAATGATCAGTGCTGGACCACTAAAAACTACCTTCTTTTTGTCTGAACGCCAAAATTGCCAAAATATTCTGTTTCTTTTGTGTGAAGTTCACCAAAATAATGGTATTGCTGCATTTTTATAACCTGAGGGGTATATCATGAGTTAGTTGTACCAAGTTTACCAAGTAAAACCCAGAACCCTTCCAAAGCTGGAACATGGACTGAATGTTCAATCCTGGGTTTTACTCTGAAATTACCCAGCTAACACAGTAATCTTTCTTTGTGATAAACCCCCCTGGGGAGCTTAACATACCTACGCTGCGAATCGGGGTGAACAACGACCCTTAGTTGTGTTGAAATGTCTATATACCACATCCAGGTGTAAGGCCGACATCTGGCATTATCACTCAGGGCTGGTCAGCTTGCTGGCTTCCTCTGGTATTGTGGAATATGTGGCTGTAAAGTAATTTAGCCTGTGGGGGAAGACTCAGGCCTGTTAGGCCCTGACCTTCTCCTGAACCCCCCTTCATTGCTCTCTCCCTCTTTACTCAGTCACTAAATGATGTGTACAGCATTGGATGTTTCATGACAAAGTCAGTTTAGATAATATTCATGTTTGGTATTATTCTGATTGTTTCAGTGTGACTGGTGCAATGGTTTTATTTCTGCAACAGCAAACCCTGTACATCATAACCAACCAGGAGAAGCTGTGTGGAGCTCTGCCCCAGTGAAAGCCATGTGCCTCAACCCCCCTGCGCTTCCTGGGGAGGCGTGGCTCCAAATTACAGATGGGTGACCCATTGTTAGAGTTAACATCAAAGGCCAGATTTTGGATTTAAGACAGCAAACTAAGCAATCTGGGAGAATGCAATCAGCCTCCCGTGCACTCCGTGCACGTAATTTCTACGTACAGGGTGTCTGTAGCCAGACTCCCGTATGTAGCTTTTATTACCAGGTATGACTTTTAAGACTCCGTAATTTGGTTTGCATTGTAATGTTTTTTATTTGGAACTAGTATGCAATTACGTGTATGTAACCTGCCTGGTAAAATAAATTGTTAAAACTTGATCTGTTTGGTTTCGCTTACTGACACTCAAAGTTATACAGGGAATGCGTGGTTTACCCCCTCAAACTGGTCTAGGGAGGATGATTATTTCCACTTAATGTATCACGGCGTATAGCACCCGTAGACCTATGTTGGTAAATCCCTCGCCTCCGCATGGTAGTTCATTCATGTCGAGTAGCTATTCCTGCGACCTCTGATGACTACAGATAGCTAGTCAGTTCGTGAGACGTGCACATTACGCGCGATGTGACATGCGGTGGTACCAGCAGAGGACTGTTCGGAGAGTAAATCTCAGTACAGGATTCCTATAGCGATCAAGTCAAAATTATAAATAGAAATCCACTTAATGTGGATAACTAATCTAAATTATTATTCTAAGATGGAGTCAGATAAACGAAGGTGAATCTATTGCCCTATTGTGGAGATTCTGGGTCAGCCCGGACCAGTAAAGAGCGGAAGGCAGAGTGGTACTACTGCCTTTGTATCGTGGTTTGTTTATTGGCTGATCTAGACTGTCTGCATAGGGGCCACTCATTTTTAACCCTATTAGTATTCTTTCAGCAACACCAGAAGGATGAGCACGCTGATACCTTCAGCCCTCGCTAAATTCCGTCGTTGGGTTAGCGTTGGGTTTTACACAGGACTGAGTCATTGTTTTTATAAAATGGTTACCAAACATAATAATATAGATATTATAGACACAATCCAATTAAAACAGTTTTTTTAAGAACAATTTCATTCAAAGAATAATTTACAAGAAAATTGTTCCTGCTGCTGACAGATAGTGCCAGGCAAACTGCCAAGCTCGCTAGCTAGTTAGCTTGCAAGCTACCATGAGTGAGCAAACAAGAGTGTATGCGTATTTGATGTTTATTTGTACCATTGTGCAAGGACTGCAAAACTGTCCAACAGTAGTGAGATCACGTTGCATAGGTCTACTTGTTTTATTATTTGGAGAAGCGCTGCTCTGCTTTCTCCGGTCCACAAGTTTCAGACACCTTAAAGCTTTGCCTGCTCAGAGACACAAATCTTTCTCACAAATCAAGACCCGTAACAATAGTTTCTGAATCACGTGGAAGTGGAGGCAATGCGTAGCTTGCGTCCCTGTTTGCTTGCAAATTCAGGGCAAGGTGATTGACGGCCATCATCCTGCATCTAATGGTTATAAACTACTATCACGTACAGTAGAACAGATTTCATTTGTTCCAGGACAGAGAAAGGAGGAGGAAGTAACGGAGGCAGAAGCAGTTTACCCACCTGGGATATCCCAAATCCCACAAGAGAAGCAAAAAATAAATAAATAAATAAGAAATAGAGCACTCCACAGCGAACAGGAGCAGGAGGGACCTCAATGCGGCAATAGGGAATCCGCTACACTCTGTGCACATAGTCCTGATTAAATTGGTATGCAATGTGTTTGCATATTATTTTCATGGAGCACAGAATATCAGCATATTTATTCATTCATCTATTCGGAATACATTGGTCACAGTAGCTTGGTTTATTTTACTATCCCCGACTTCCACGATGACAAAACTCAAAATATGAATGTTTATGTGGCATAACTCAAATTCCGTCTTGTAATGAGACAGAGTGACTGCCGACTAGTGTAAGACAGGTCTTCCCAACAGATAGTTTTGATCAAGCCTATAAATTGAGAGTTACCTCATTTCATTCTAAATGCATGAATAAATTATGACCCTATCATCAAAATATCTTATGAATATTGCGCTGGCCAAAATTGCTGACTGCATAAAGGGAGGGTGTTATTAAAAAAGAAAGAAACAGCAATTTAAGAAGCTGCTTGAGGGAACCAAGTCTCATTAAGTGTCCCATGAGGCTGCAGAATGGCCGTGCAGTACCAGTTTAAATAAGCGCATGTATACACCAACTCCAGCAGTAAACAAGGATCTCATAAACTCATGCACAAACACTATAAATATTATTTTTATGTTTGAGCCTTTTATGTATATACAGGCTATATGGGCAATAGAGGTTAGTTCATTAATTAAAACATATGACCCACACTGAACATGACCAATTCCTTTTTTTCTAACCTGGTAGAGAGTGCTCTCAAAAATTAATTGGAGTGTATATTATATGCCAACAGAGCTGATAGGTTGGGAATTTGAAAGGGGGGAGAGGGGCTCTAGGTATAACCGATAAAGCAAACACAAAGGCCTTTGTTCTGACAGTTACATTGACCCCCTTCTCACAACTGCAGTAGACTCACTGAAGCTTATTAACACTGACCGGGCCCAATGGGATTCCACCTGTGACTTCGGGATCTGCCCCATCAATTGTTTGAAAAGAGGGGCTTTCTTTAGGGTGGGTGGGGGAAGTGAGTGAAAGAAAGTAAATGGAAGGGAATTAATCTGCCGGGCTTGAAAATTGTTTTTCATTTATTTGTTAGCGCTCAGGAGCCTTCGGTGTATTTCTAAAGCTCTTCACAAATACAATTGTTTTGTCACACTACAGTGCTTTTAGAGATATATGTGCTCCCCCCTCCCCCTCCAGCATCAGTTTTATCCTTATCTCCCGCAAGCAAACATACAGTTGTTAAATTTACAGAGATTCTGCAACTTTTCATTTCCCTGCTCTCCTCAGACAAAGTGTGCTCAACTCTCGTGTCATCCGGCACAGGAGATGGAACATTCTGGAAATGTTATGGTAGCAGGATAAAGGGCAGACATTCATAAATTTTGTTCTCCACGAACTGAAGGACCAGGATATTTCAGAAAAAGGCAGAATTACTTCACCTGTTTGCCTGCAGTCTTTTCACACAAACACTATCAATTATTCTGACTATTGAAATAAAGTGCTAATAAAGTGCTGGCACTCCAATCAGGTATTCAACACGCGAAACAGTACACGCTCTGGGATGTGATGGGAAAATAAATGCATGTTTAAATTTAAGCAATCCTTAAAGTAAGACACCAACACCAATGTCCCCCACTATGTTAGTCATTGTTTTTCATTCTGTCCTTAGTATCTTTTTAATCGATTTTAAACTATTTCTGAGATTCCCAGGGACCGCCATGTGCTACCCACCTTCATGTCTTTGTCATGTTCCATTTCCATTTAACAGTCAACGTATTATCCACTTACTCCACACTTCTCTCTGAATAAGCACTCTGAACGGGCTGCATATAAACTGCAGGTACACTCAGACCCAGATTCAATCTAAACACGGTGCAGCGCTGTCATTATGATACATAACTAAAGTATGGATGTTCCTTCCCGTTCTTACCCATACTTTGGGAGTAAAATTAATGGCAAACTATTTGGAATGAAGAAAACAAACGTACTGAAATATGTTATTCAGTTAAAGGCAAGCGTGAACTGTATTTAATGCACCCCTCATACAATATGGAGGGAATTCAGAGGGAAAAATACTTTTGACTTTTTGAGCAGTGTGAAAAGACTGAAAGAGTCAGGGTCATGTCATTACTAGCAAGACACAAATGACAGAGAAAAGGAATTCCATTGATTATATACAGTAGTGTGCAGTGATTATTATTATACACCACCACGTGTGTCTAAAAGGGGTCCTAATATATTACTTCTTTAAAAATATACGTCTATTTTTTGGTGAAAATGTAAATGTAAACTATTACTATTGTAGGCACTGAGAAGAAAAAAATAATTCCCACAATTACACTGGGGTAAAAGTATGGCTAATAAAAAGAAACACTGATAACATATTCATTTTAGAAAAATTGAAAGTGTTTTTTGACTTTTGCATAGCATGAATGCATGTTTGAAGGCTCATTCAATGATTGCTGATGTTAAACTATTTGTTTAAACTGGTTTGAGGCAACATTACTTCTGATGGTCAGTTGTTCCAGAATTTAAGGTAACACGATCTTTGAGCAATGTCACAGTGTTAAACACAATGGCACGGCGGAAGGAGCTCTCTGTTTATTTATTTTCATCTACATGAACCAATATTATATGAAATAAATACTTGAATAGCACTTGGTTTCTGATTTATCTTCAATGTGTTAGGTGTATAATCATCACTGCACTCTACTGTATGTCGGACCATCAAGATACGTCTCTTTAACCTAAATGTCCTGCTAATGTGTCTAGCAAACTAGGACCTATAGTGTAATTCATTGAATGCATTAAATATGAACATATTGAGCTCCCCAAGTACTTTTCATCGCCACATATTGTTGCGAGGATAGAATATATAGGGTAGACAAATGGTATATAAAGTGAGGTTTTCTTGGTGCTATCATAAATGTCATTGTAAAAAACTTACAACATAATATAAGCAGCTGGAATGTATCTACAGTAATTATGAGGATTAAAGTCAAGACCTATCTTGTAGCACCACAGGAAAAAAAAGCATGCCATTTGCTGGTACACTAATAGAGACATTGTGATATTGTCATAATTCATATTATGCATATTTGCTGAAAATTTTTAAAAAATATATTCATTTTAGAACATAGTGTACATAATTATAATTTGCTCAGCGCAAACTTATGTGACAAACATCATTTTGGAGGAAACATTAAAACTGATAATGCATTATTTCTCATTTACAACAGCCATTAAGGTTTAATTTTCTCCCAAGCTATAATTATTGTCTGAAACAGGGTTTAAAAATGCCACGCTTATGAGGAATATAATATGAGGAAAAGACTTTAAATGAGTAAATTTGTACCTTGCATTCAACTGTGTAACAAAAATTGAGGTCACACCCAAATAATTAGCTCATTAATTACTTCTTCATGGCTAATAATGAGTGTAGGAAGCCAAAAGCAGGAAGCCAAAAGGAGGCTTCCATGACTTGAAGAATTATGAATACAACACAGCTACTTTAGTTGTGTTTGACTGGGTGTTACTAAAGGCTGGGAGATTCCCTCCTTCTACAGAAAGCAGTTTGCTGTTGAAATTGAATTATGAGTTTAAACAAAATATCCAAACACATTGCATTCAGCAAGGAAGAATAATTAAAAACAATGAGAGAATATATTTGCTTTAACATACACAGCACTCGTATTGATTTGTAACCATTCAATTGTTAAATCTTATAACAAAGCTTTGACTACTAGTGTGTATACAGTGTTTTGGTAAGGTGTATGCTTTGGTTTAAATGTATGTAATTGAGGGCATGGACTTGCTGTGAAATAGCACTTGAGCAGAACTGACGATGGTTCATTTGCACCCATAGCAGGGTTGCTCAAATATGATCTCAGAGGTTTTGCAGCTCTGTTAAAACCACTAACACCTTCCTGGCAGAGGGGTACCACAGCGGTTCAATCTGGAAGTGAATACCAAAGCCCTTTCACACCAGGCCCTACCCTGTTGTCAAAGTGTACAAATTCACAATCTGACCAGCAAGACTGGTTATATCTTTGTTCGCTTTAAAAAAGCTCATCATATTTAGGTTAATTCAGGGGTGTGTGAGGCCGGTGAAATCCCAGGTGAACGCAGCCGCTGTCATGGATGAACTGGCACAGATTCAATACGAGGGTGACATTGGTACAAATGGCGACATGTCTCCTCTCTAATGCCCAACAGGCTACCGGGGGGTGCCCCCCGCCCTCCTCCAGCACCGCGGCCTGCCAGGCTCTGAGGAGGAAACCCGGGAAATTGCTGCCTGATTGCCCTGGTTTGCGCGGCGTCCGTTCGGAGACAAAGCGACCTCGATGTTGCGAGCGCACGTCACACACCACCGGCTCACCGTCTCCTCATCCCGTCTAGCAGGTGAGGCTAATTGCAGCCGACGTTCCGAGCTGTGAGCAGACATGCTAATTATGAGCGGGCCTCATGGCCTGCTGGGTTCAGTTCAGCTCCCTGCGCCCCATCCCCATCTCCCAACCCCCTAATCCCGCTTTAAATGAGACAAAACAAATAACTTGCAGCAATAAATAAATAAGTAAATATGTGCTTAAATAATGGGGCTTGTAATTACGGAAAGGTCACGTTCGAGGTTGCATGCTAACGTGTTTCGCCATTTTTCACATACACTATTTCCTGGTGACGAGTCTGTAACAGTAGAGCACCACATGGAATCTGATTAAGCATCCCATCAATATTGCATGGGCTTCTGTTACAGGAAGGCAACGGCCTTTTATGTTTTCTGGGCAGAGCTCGCAATACGAACTGAACTGTCCTTTCTTTCTGGGTGAGATCTGCGAAATGTTCAGGAAGACAGTAGTGGTTAGCCACTGGAACAACTTCCCATTTAGAATGAGTTGTAAACAAAATATTCTTTCTGCAAAGCCAAGCACAAGATCCTTTATCTTGCCCCTTAAGGTAATTTCTTGTGACTACAAATTTCACTCACTTGTAGAGTGTGTCAGTTACATTGTTGTCGTGTTACAGTCTGCAGGGGCGGCCTGAGAAAGGACAATTTGAATGCACACCTTTTCCAGGGAAAATGCACTGGGATGGACATACTCTTCTAAATTATACAAAGTAACCATATTATAACTGCATGGCAATGTGGGGGCCTTCCCATGATTCTCTTTCCATTCCATCTTCTTTGTCAGTGTTTACATCCTTACGTTACCATGGATCCTGAAGGCATACATTTAAAACTGTTGCTCGAAGCTCTGCTAACTAATTTTCTTTTTTTTTTATATTCCAAAAAATACCTTGCAGGTACACACTGAAGTAATCCAACAGAAAGGAAAGTATCATGTAGGAATTACATGATCATAAGCATCATATCTGCATGTTGAGAAATTTAATCTTACCCTGGTTCACAGACAAATACTAAGCTTAGCCAATTGAGTTTTAAATGATCAATGTCTGCATGTATATAGCACCTTTATCCAATATGCTGTACAATTGATGCTCCTCATTCACACCAATGGTGATTAGCTGCCATGCAAGGCATCAACCAGCTCGCCGGGGACACCACGAACGAACCGGCAACCCTCCGACTGCCAGACGACTGCTCTTACCTGTCGCCCGGTTTTGTACAGTTTTTGTACAATTTTGTTTGGAACTAGGCATAATCTGTGTCTGTGAATACATTGGCCCTAGGTAATTACATCACAAATCTGCCGGGTAGGAAATAGATAGCACCATTCAACAACTAGCAATTCAATCGGAAATATAGGTTTCTGTATAATGAACTTCCATTTTCATACATTTCAAACTTCAACTCCTGATAATGATAAAATGTTTTCTAAAGAAAATGTTGAAACAGACTTACAAGTAGCTACATTTAAGACATTCAGAATGATTTGGGTATTGGTCCAATCAATTTCATGGCAGTTTTTCACAGTAGTTACCTATATTTGCACTATATTTGTGTCTGTATTCGATGGAGCGCTCTTTTCTTTGACCCTGAGACCTCTGAGGATGCTGTTTAGTGGGAGCGTGCCCGCAAGTAATGTTTTCAGTTTAGAAATAAACTGCCCATATTTTTGCTGTCTTTAACAATCCCATGTCTATTTCTGTGGAGTTGTCTTATAAGATCCTTGAACCATTATTTGTCCTCTCAGTGCAGTGAAATGAAAAAAGAAAGAAAAAAAAACAAATATCCAGAGGATTGTCCCAATATTGGAATCTTGCATAGAAATCCAAACTTTGTGGCCTATTGAAATGACCCATGAAATGAATATTGTGTCATGTAATAAAAGTCTCATCTGCTGGCAGGCAAACACATATTTTACTGTCTGGGATTGTCCAGGCCAGGCAGATGATTTCGCTTTCATGGAGTGCATGTCAGGATTTACGCCTCGCTGGAAAAAACACTGCAAATCATTTGCAATCGACGACAAACAAAGTCAGAAGTGAAATTATTCCTTCCTGCTTTATCCTTGTCTCCCGTATATAAGGCTACAGATTACCAATTGAGAGTCTTAAATAATAAGAAAGGGGAGGTGGTGCGTAAGAAAATGGGAAAGAAAATAGCTTTCCGTGACAAGATGCCAGATAGCTTCCAGTCAAAGTGTGAGAGCAGTGGCCACATTTTTCTTCTCAGATATGCATTATATATGCCCTTATTTCACCTGCAAGCCTGTGTTTATCTGCATTGCCATTGATATTTCCTGCTCAGAAAATATCATGTGCCCCTCTGTGATACCGTTTTTCTGTCAGGGAAAACATTCTATTCCAGGACCAAAGCAACTAAAGGCAGACAGAACAGTCGACTTCTTATTTTGTCTGTCAGCTTTATACTTCATTCTGCAACCTGTGAACATACTGTACAACCTCCCGTGTGAACAGAAAAGAAAACATCTTGCAAAACAGACTATTCATGTTTATCTATTCATTTTTAGCTCGTCTAGCCGTGCCAGGGCAGAGAAACTCAGAGTGTGTGAATAGTGCTACAGCCAGCTTCACCAGCCCTGAATACCAGCACCCACAATGCCCTGCTGCCCAGGCATCGGCAGAGCCTTTCCCCAAGGGTTGACAAATTTGTTCTGCCAATATAATTTTACGCAGCACCTGCTGTGCTTTGGAGCTAGGCCCCTACCCTCCCTCCCCTCCCCCCCTCGGGTCCAAACCATCTCTGCCAGGGCCCTGCCGTCCCTTTCAGCTGCCGCCTTTCACAGATCGCAGAAGTGTGCGCTCTGGTCTTCTTCACCTTATCTCAACCTCTGGCTCCCCCACTCCTCTCCTCTCCCCTCCTATCTGCTGACGGTGCTGAGGAATCCCCAGTGTGCATGCTGGCTGCAGTGTTATGTGTCCTGCAGCCTCAACATCTGCATGCCATCAAGCCTCTCCTCTCTCCGCGGCCAAATTGATCCGTCCTATTCAGCAGACCGGCCGCACCGAGCGCTTGCAGATAAGGGAATGAGAATTTCCAGCTTGTTTTGCAGCAGATTTCTCCTCCGACACGCCAAATCATGCGGTAAAACGGACAAGAAAACGCAGTCTGCTATTGCTGTCTCTCTCATGGATAGCATTCACTGAGCAGACATATAGACTAGTGCGGTGTTTGACTTGAGGCAGGACAGATTATGCAAAATTGTGATGAAAGCACCCAGTCACTGTTCTGTCCCCAAGATATGGAATGTAGCACCGCACATCAATTGAGAACAAAGATGGTATCTCTTCTATATACAGCTCCTGGCAAAGCAACATCATAGGTATATCATCCTCTGGCTATCATGTCAGCCCTGAATGAAAATAAGTGATTGAAATTTCAAGTGACTGTATTGCTGTGTTAATGGCTCTCCAGTCAATTGGCTTCTAAGCGCACATATTTTACGATGGCTTCTCTCTCACTGCATTAACCACAGGAGGGCCTAATTGATGCTTTGGTGACATTAATGCCCTTGTGCCGTGTATATTAAACAGATCCACATCAATTAGTAATATGTTTTCTGTAATAGCCTGGAAATTAAATGTCAAAAGTTATATCACAACTTTGCCCCTCCTGAGAGAAAAAATAAAGTGTCATTAGCCACCAAAACTGATCAATAAATCAAGATTATTCAGGATTATTCAGGTAATAATGTTGGTAATGTGTTGTTGTTTTTTAAAATTGTATTCATTGAGATTCCACAATAACAAATTTAACTAATCCAATTATAATAAGATGTAATGTGAAAAAAGGTTTTTGTTATTAAGTTTGCTTTTACTGTATTAACATAAATATGTATGTACGCTATAGGTGTGTATGTGCGTCTGTCTGTGTGTGTGTGTGTGTGTGTGTGTGTGTGTCTGTACCCATTATAAAAGTGGCTTTTCTTTAGATAAGGTAAAAAGGCAAATTTTTAGTAGCTCTTACCTGAGATAATTGAAGCCAGACGAACAACATCAGACGGGCGAACTGTCACAGGTTCATACGGGGATGTTTCATAGAATTCCACACCTATAGACAGTGAAAAAGAGAGGTTAAAAATACTGAAAGGTGTGCTACCTTTACACCTTGCATGGCAGCCATTGTAAGTGTGTGTGTGAATGGGTGAATGAGAAGCATCAATAGTACAACGCTTTGGATTAAGGCGCTATATAAATGCCAGCCATTTACCATTTACATCACCTTTGATCCTTGCCTTAATGAGTTTATTATATGAATACACAGCTGGTTTTGTAAACATGCAATTGCATGCATTTTACCATGCTGACTAAAACGTGCCACGGTCAGATCAATGGCTTCAGAGAGAACATTTCATTCTCCCTGTGATTTTGGAGAAGCAAACCCAGTGTTTGAGGAAAATCACAAATTAGAACTCAACTGACTGCATCATACCCCCGTGTGTACCTCTCCCAGGCATCCTAATCCACCATTTAAAATTCACAGCCATTCTGTTTGATTCAGACAAAACTCTCTGGTGCATAATTGCTTCGCATTTTCAGCCTAAAAAACAAAACATAGCTGGTTCAGGAGAGAGTCCAAGTCCCAGAACTGGTACTCAGAGATTGTTGTAGCCCCAGACACTCCAGGGAACGGCAGCTATGGGATTTGTAGCATGATGGCCATTTATCAGTAGTGATCAACATTGTGTTTACTGCAGCACAGTGGTTTTTAAAAGAGAATGTCGCTGAATTATCCTTTGGTAGTATAGGAATGGAAAGTGGGGAAATTGAGCAGTGTATGCAGCTTGTGTCTGTCGTCTTGTGGATTAGCTCTTGGAGAACTATCGACATAGAGCACCAAGAATGTTAATGTTCATGCTCATTTTGAATGGTCTTACAGCATGAAAACACAGGCATATGTTAATATCTGTATTCATGATACTGACGATTAAAATGACTTCCCAAAAACTGGACTTGTTGTTAATTACATTAAATTTTGCTGTACACTTTTAAATTGTTTCTGATCTATGAAGATCCATTTGCAATTCCTTTTCTTTTACATTATATTTTCATCAAAAATTTCAAGTGAATTCGGATAACATTTTGGAATGCTTTTCAGTTTTTCCCCATAAACCCCTTACACCTAAACATCAGATGCATGTCATGCCCTTATTTTATCCTTCAACCTGAGATGACATTTCCCTGAAACAATGTATGTAGTGTGCACATGTGCTAATTTTGGCAGTGTTCTATTGTTACACAAAGAATGTAAGAAAGAAAATGCCCAAATCATGGAAATTAAATACACTGCACATTATTGATTTCAGTAACTTGAAAAAAAGGAAAATCGATGCTTATCTGTAGAAGCAATGGAAAAAAGACTTAGCTAGATTTGATTTTATCATCAGTAAAGAGTTGAGGGATTAGCAAGATAAACACTAAATCTTTATTCAGTCTTTTTCATCAGCACGATCAAACACGTCCAGAAGTTTACATAATACATCTAATATCTAGGTATTATTATACACAAAGATATCTAGACATGATAATACAACATAAAAATCTATGCCTGAGCTGCATAAGAATCATCACTATCAAAGATTTTCACAGTCTTAACTGTGACTTAATCCAGTCAGGCAGTTTCCTTACATCTTGCAGAAAGCTTCCCTCAAAATCTTGAAAAAGAAAAGAATTAAAAGAACTCTGTTCTTGAAATCAAAGATGCATCTGTTCCCTGTAGTATCTTTTCAAAGCTTTTGAGCACACTAGCCTTAGTCTGCTGAATGGTCAGTTCTGCAGTCAGTATTTCTTTCAAACTGAAAGAATAGCATGGTGTTCAGTGTTGTCAGGCTGAATCACCAGCCATAAAGCTTTGTCACTTATTCCAGAGAAATGTCTGCAACCCTGAGATCTGATGGTAGGTGACATCTGTGTGGATACCCTCACAGACTCACCATAAATTAAGTCTCTGGACATTTTGGTGCTGATGTGTTTTGAGTGGGCCAGTAACCCAGCATATGCAGTATACTTAATCACTCCTTGCTGGTCCCGTTCCCTGCAATGCCCACTCTCTGCTCATTAAAGAGGACTTGGCCCCTCGTCTGTGTGCCTTAATCAGCTTGTGTTAGCAAATCTTCTGATAGGTCAGGCACATGCTGATAAGCCAATTCACCAAAAGGGTGTCCCTTAGCAACCACAGTCCTGAATAAGCTATGGCCTGTTATAGACTGTGATCACGGAGACCTACTGTGTATGCCCATTAACATAGCCAAAAACATGCAAAAATTACAGTGATGGTAATATAAGGTACAATGATAGTAAAAGTAAAAGGAAGTACAGAACTGTACAGTACTGTGCTACCAATCATACTACAGCATTATCAGTATAAAAACCGTCAAAAGTTACTGTACATTGGTTTGCAATGCTACAAACTCAGCTTACCATTAACAAAGTTAGCAATAAATGACACCAGCTTTGACAAGAGGGTGCCACCTGGTCAAATTCATCATAGAAAAATTGACTCTATAGATACCTGTCAGTAATTGCCCTTTATTGTCACATACACATGTATCCAATCAATATTTTCAATTTTTTTTTTTATTCTTGCTGACCCTGTGTCAACATGGTAAACACAGTCTGTTTCCTTTTGGGGGGTCTGCAGAGATGCATACTTATGTAAAATGCCCTACAATATCAAGTATTGATAGCTAAGGTAAGGATGCTGACTTATCCAATGAAAATGTTTGCTAGCTAGCTAGCCAAGTTAAGATAAAATCACAACTATAACGTCCTTATGAAAGCAAACTAGCTTTCTAGCTAACCTAAGCTAGCTAGCTAAATGAATAAACCAGAAATAGTCTCATAGTCCTTAAAAGGCACTCTAATTTAAGTGACCCTAACATTAGTCAAATATTTTTTGCCTGGAGGCCAGCGGTGCAATCTATGGGTCACAAGTCATAGTGGAGAGATAAAGGGAGTGGTTAATTGAAAGTGATTACTTCTCCAAAACTAAAGAACTTTCTTCAATCCCCTCTTGTGCAAATTGCATATAAAACCGAGACAGTGTGACCAACCACCATGTTTCTTCTTTAACATTGCCTACAAAAATCTTGTTTTTTCACCAGCACAGTTCAGTAAGTCAATTATGGTAGCATCAGATTCCAGATGGTCAGTGGTCTCTGGAGATCGCAAGTGACTCTTGACCTACCATCTGGGAAAAGCACTTTCAGTAACTGCAATCACCACACAAAGGTTGGAGAAGACATTGGCGAAATTCTCAGAAGGCGGTTTGCAGAATTTGCAGTGTGATGTATTTGACACATGTCTCCACGTTCTGTTCGTCCTGTTTGCTTCCTCAGCTACATTTCCAGGCAGGCTACAACAGCTACAGCACTGTGTATGTTATGAAATGGAGATTAACTGCAGATGTCAAGTCAATTCATTCCCAGGTATTGCAGGTATTAGAGGTACAGCCCTGTTCACATGTGGACCTTCTTGACTGTATGTTTTTAATTCCTGCCTGGAACTGTACACCCATTCTTCATTGAGATGTTGGTATTTGTGTAATAGCCTACTTACTTTACTCTGATTTGACCAGTTTCGAGTGGCTTAGAGCAGAATGGTTTGAACACTGGCAACAAATGTTTTATATGAATTCTGTTGAATTTGTCATACTGGGAAACATTTAGTTTACATTATAGTGCATTTACTGTAGCTGTCAAACTTAAGGATGAATTAAAATAGCTTGAATTAAGGCCAATTTATCTTCTTAGCTGTACAACTTCCTGTCTCGGTAGCTATGAAAGCATTTCAAAGGCTGAATAAATCATGAGTAAAACAAAGCTTTTTTAAATTTAAAGTAAGAATGTATAACCATTCTGCTTTCTCTGTGTTATTTTTGTACTGCTACCAGTTATGTAGCATGGTCCTCCATAAATGTGTCATATGCTCTTTTCATCTGCTCACACCTTTTGCATGAGTTACTTCCACACACAAAACCATGAGTGCACACATTGCACACCAGGTTAATTGATATTTGATGTGTTCAGATAATTAGCATGCATATTTATAGCAATGAAATGCATGTCAATGTGGATAATCAGGGCAAAGGAGCAGCTGAAACCATACCTAGTTCCTAATTCATGTAAAATTAATGCAATTCATGTTAAACTGCAACTGAAAAGCACACCATTGCCGAAGGATAAGAGCACATAATGTGAACTTCTGGAAAGGGACCTTAACGACTACTGCCAAAGTAGTACTACTTTCACTGATGTGACAATAACTGCATCTTATTCAATCACAATTCCTATTCTCTGGTCTCTCCTGAACCTTATAATGGCACCAACAATCTTCATGGCAGGCAGCTACGATGATGGACTTGTGCTGAAAGGGACTGTTTTCAGGAGCCGCAGGGTGTCTGGCTTAGATAGAAGCCCCTGCTTGTTCCACACCCTCGTCAGCCTGTGTCCGCCTCCACACCCCAATGGCAGGGAAACTTTCAGAGAGAAAACAGTCTGCTACTGTGCCGAAACACACCAATTACAGCTCCCTGTCAGTCTGAGTCCAAGAGTCGTTCAAAGGCTTCAGGGACCTGAAAGGCTAAGCTCATCTAAACTACAGATATGACATTCTACCCGGGCACGCAATCTGTGATGAAACTGGAAACTGCCCGTCAGACATTAAGCCCTCGGAATAGTTCGTTTTGCCATAAAAGTAAAGAGTGGTAGTTTTTGTGACACTAGTTTGAAGAAGATGAAGGATGGCATTTTATATCTGCTTTGAGATCAAAAAAGAAGAAATGTGCTGGTTATTTTCTTTATGTTTTGCCAAGGGGTTACAATTGGCCCTTGTATTTCAGTATTTTACTGAAGCAGGCAGGTGATTGTGTTGGTGTTTGTGAGAAAATGTTGTCCTCTAATTGAAAATAAACCAATAGCCTGCATTGCGGAGGCAGTAAAAAGAAGATAAAGGTATAAAGATGAAAAGAAAATCAATGCACGACATACATAACTGTGAATTGCTTCTCCATAATGAATAAATAAAAAAATCTATCATCTGCTGCCCCATTTTACCTTTTTACAGGTAATGGACAGCCATTTCACTGCTCGCGGAAAAAACAGCAGTTCTAAAACATTTAGTATGCATGAAACCAGATGTATTATTTGTAGAACAAGCCAAGTAAGACTGTCTTTCATTTGCTCCGGTGCCTTTTTTTGCGGGGGAGAAGTTTGGTGTTTCGCTGACATCCTTACAGTAAATGTATGAGTGTTAAGTAGCGGTTTTCAAACTCCATCCTGGGGGACCCAGTGTATGCTGGTTTTTGTTCCAACCACAATTGCATTCCCAGAATTTTAACAAGCTGTTAATTTTTCTAAATTAGGTACTTGTCAGGTTTTTAGGGATTATTTATCCTCTTAAACCACATTATGTATGAAATTGCTATGCATGCAATGAAGAATAAAAGGCCCATATTCATATTCTGCTTATTGTGCTATATTGCAAAGAATACCAGCAAATTAGGTATATTTTTTAATATCAAATTAAAGACTGAGGTGAATCAATGCAGGTTTGGCTCGTTATAATTTTATTAGTACTTGACTATATCCTAGATTATCTCCAAGTGGTTAGGTTTCATAGCCAGGTATCCACACTTTCACCAATTAGGAACCTGTTGATTCACCTCAGTCTTTAATTTGTTCAGTTACTCTCTTTATGTAATTGTTTGCGATATACCACAGTGTGAAAATTATACTTTTATTCTTCATTACATGCATAGGTATTTCTGACCTTGCTTAAGAGGGTAAATAAACCCTCTAAGTACCTAATTTTAAACAGCTTGTTAAAATGGTGGGATTGTGATTGTGGTTGGAACAAAAACCAGCATACACAGGGTCCCCCAGGAGTTTGGGAACCACTGGTCTAAAGCCAAACCCTTTGCTAGAAAGGAATGTACATTTGACTGTCTTTGTTCTTTTCTTTCAGTAGCTTAAAAAAAATGGAAAAGGTCCAGGATGATACAAGTAGAATAACTACCATACAAGGAAGGAAAACTGCTGACATTGACTGATGATGGGAACTATAGTGTACTTTTCTCCAGTAGCTGTTTACATGGTTGGATGCGGAGCTGTGCTGCTGATAAAATAGCTAACGCAGCACATTGCATATCCCACATTTTAGATGTTTTCCCTCTGTAGTCTGAAAGATATTTATATGTCTTTGTTTTTATATGTGGACAGTACATGAAATTAAACAAATGTGAAAATACATGCTGGGGATTCCAGCAGAGAGCTGAATTAAGTCGCCTTTCACAACAAAACATCAGGCACAGATGTGCAGCAGCGGGTATCACTGTGGAGTAATGGCTCGGGCAACTGGCTTGTGCCCAGGTGTGCTTGTAGGCTTAAAACCCAGATGGTGTGCTGCTGCCGTATCATTCAAGCAGGTAATTTAATCTGAATTGCATAAATAAAACATCTAGCTGAATAACACACAATTTAATACTGTTTGCTATTTTAGTCACCCCGGATAATCATATCTGCTGAAATAATAAGAATAAGAATAATAATAATAATGTGTTTCACATGACTCTTGGTGATTAGGAAACAGCAGTGACATGGCATAGGTGAGCTTGTTGAGTGAAGGTGGCCAAGGTCTGTGCGCCTGTTGCGTTTGTTTTTGTCACGGCCTCCCCGGCATCCCGCTGTCTCCTCATCTTGTCCTCCAGCAGGTTGAGGTTGCAGGTACGAACTGCCTCCCAGCCCCCAGGAGGAGGAAGGGACCCTGTCAACACTGCTTTCCCTCTGCAAGGAAGCTGCGGGAGCCCAGGCATCAGCAGACCCTGGCCTGTGTCTCTGTGTGTTTAGAGACGTGCTGAACACGTGTCTGAATTCCAGTCTGAGGCACTAGCAAGATACGGCCAAGCACCCGCTGTGAAGCAGGGTGTCCGGGAATCACTTTGATGCATATTAATCCATGATTACCTCTAAAACTGAATTAGCATGGGCCCACTTTAGCGCCCTACAAACACAGCCTCATGACGTGAGTCAGGGAGCCATAGGTAAGGGCGTCCATTTTAGATGTGCCCAGGCAATGTCTCATTAGCAGTTAAATTCAGCATTGCAGACAGCTGTTTAGACAAAGGCTCTAAGATTTAATCACTTTATAGACAAGACAAGCTTTTTTTTCCAGCAGAGCTGGAGAAAGCCTGTATCCAGTAGAACTCTTTTCCAGTTATTTTCTCTAGCTTATTCAATTCAGCAGGTCAGTAGTAATGGAAGCAATATATGAAAAGAAACATGAAACTCCAAGGACTGGCTGATTAATTTGTCTAAAACATAACTAAAGGAGCTCTATTCAAATTGAATTAAAAGCATCTACCTTTTTCATGGCACTACAAATAATTTACATCCAAATTCGCTGACGGGGAAAATGGTTTACAGCAAATATTGGTTCTAACTGATGGATATCAAGTTTAAATCAAGTTTATGACACTTTGGCAGTGCTTTTCAGCTTACTCAACTCGTATGTATGATGGCGCATTAAGGAATTATGCATTATGCTGTTTTGCATTTCCTTTAGCAATTACACTGATGCAATGCAAAAGCTTTTATAATCAGGGGTCAAATTTCTGATTAGTAATGTTGTGGCCTGTGGGCAACAGCAGTTCAATTACTTTGCCTTGCTCTCTGGACTTTTAAAAGAATATACAGGAGTTTAGTTTAGAATATTCCTTGACTCATTTTGGAACACTGTCAAAAAAATCAGACCAGCTTTCACAAAAACAGCACCTCCTGAAGACTTTGAGACCAGGTGTGAACATATTCTCCACACTCAATGCCAAGGAAGCTTCACACACACATCTCTAATCTCTACAATGCCCCCTAGGGTGCACAATCAGCTATGCACGTTTGAGTGCAGCCCCACCTGGGATCGAACCGTGACACCACTGTCATCAACCGCACTGTGCAGTTACGGCTATGTTGTTGAACGTTTTACGACCGCAAAATGTGCTATAGTGTATTTAGTGTGCTTTTAGTCATTAAAAATGCAATTCCCTTTTATTCAGTCTATTGAAAAAGGCATTATTCAATGCAGGGGGGAAATAAGTGTAGGTATTACAAACGTCTAAAACGCAAATGTCCAATTAGGGCAGGTACTGTAGTGGGGACTATATTAGGGAATACTGGATGGTCTGTGACTTCTTCTCAGGCCGTTAATGTGTTTGCTTCCGGAAAGATTGTCACAAGGCACTGCTGTTCTCTCCACCCCCAGTGATAGACATCAGTTTAATTTGCTTGTTGCTTTGTTTGCGACAATATAATTACGGGAAACAGACCGACTGCCTGATGCACTGCCTCAGCGGGAAAAGTTAATCATAGCTTTCCTCACCATAGAGCCTCTGTGTAATTTATTAGATCTGCGAATGCTAATCGACTTTGCCGGTGCCAAGATTTTTTGAGCACAGCCTGTATTCCTGTCCACGTTTGTCAAAAGCCCCACGACAGATGCACAATAGACTATGCGCTTCTGCCTGTCCAGGTTCCAGAAAAACCCAAGAGTTCAATAGTATGGGATCTGCCAAAAGTCAGCCGTGACGTGCGCCATGGAAGCACGCATCTACCCGATCAATTTGCCAGTTCATTGAGTGGGTTAAAACCAATACTTTCTGTCACAAAAAGTATGACTTCCACCAAAGCAATGTAGCACTGTGGTACACATCAATAATATATCACGTCATCGTTGAGAAGCAGCAGGGAGATTCTGCAGACCTGATTAAAAATCAGTGGGATCAAGCAATGAAACCGAGTGGGGGAAAAATTGGGAAATATTAATGAAAAGTACGAATCTGAGACAGATAAATACACATAACTTCCAATGGAGACAATGCACAGAAGTGAGAAGCAAATAGAGCACACACTGAAAGAATCTTTCTGCCCAGGAGTAATGTAGTCATTCTGTGCTGATCATCACCTCCTGAACCAAGGTATAATGCTAATTCAGTCTAATTCAGCACTGGTCTCTGGGGCTGGAAGGTCCTGTGGTTTCTGAACCTTCATGTTAATCACTCTATTTAACCTTAATTTGATCACAATATTAATATTAATATAACAATATTAATATCTCCATATTAACTGGGAAAAGGAGACATGCACATTTCCAGTGTGCTCAGTGCTTTTTCACTAAAACAAAGAACAAGTGTTCTCTCATGAACAAACATCCACAAACCATGTGCATAACCTTTTAAAAGTACAGTGTATAAAGGAGTGCAGGTGTTGCTAGTTTATGTATTCCTTTTGTATTACATCAACCTTTTGCTCATTCACTAATATAAGACAAGTTAATATAAGACAAGGCTTTGAGTTCACACTGGTATATACCCACTAGCACTGGTGCATCCACCACCTGTACCTTTTCCTTTATTTCTGTCACACATGTATCTGCAGCTCTGTATCTTTAGCTTTGTGGTTGTGGGCTCCATGCAAACACAACCTAATGGGCATGATGCTAGGGTGCAAAATAAAAACTAATCCCTATTTCCCCGCACAGGATACATGATAAGATTTTAGCCATTTGAAAATGAAATTGCAACAAAGGCAAATAGGATGATCAGCCACTGGCCATTTTTAAAATGGAATGTTGACTGATTTACTTGGGGAAAATGTTCATACAAACCCTAACAAGACAATTTGGTTTCCAAAAAACAGAAAATAACTCTGCGACTCTTGCCCTTTTCAACCCCCGATCTGTGTTTTTATACAAAATGTCTGTGTTCCTGCCTGATTCTGAAACAGAAGGTTCTAGTTGTTAACATGTGTTTCTGGTGTTATATTACAGTTGAAAACATCCCTTGCCATAGTATTTGTCTTGTACATGCCCTTTAATGATTGGGTGCATTAAATTGGAAGGAGCAGGTTTTGATTCTTGGGAGACACAATCATATCACTGTGACTATCCAGATGGTGAATTCCAACATTCCATCCTCCCTTTACTGCCGCAGGCCCTGGTTAGCAACAGGTGTTTCCGGGAATTTTCAGCATCTATTCAAAATTGCTCTTAGTCCCACATTTTCCGAAGATTTTGGAATGGAACGATTAAGGACTAATGAAAGACTGAAGTTCCAATGTTAGGAACACAATGAGAAACCAGCAAACAATTTCCACTTCTTAGAAAAGTTTTAAAACTGTTTGTGGTTTGTTGTCATCATCATGTTATCTCACAAACACATAGTAATCTAAATGGAATCTTCCTAAACATTCTGGAATATTTTTTCGGGGGCAGGGGGTGTCTACAGACTCATATCAGTACTGGTCTTTGGCCGTCTCTGCTCCTTGCATTATTTTACAGTGATATACATAACACACCTTCATAACATACCATCAGCTAGTGAAAAGGAATGAAATCAAAAAGAAAAGACTTCCATTTTATGAATATGCTTATGAACGGTCCAATGCCTATCCCTCTGTAGGCGGCTGTGCCAAGTGCTGGGCACAATTTTTGGTAAATTGCAAAGTCTCCCGAGTGAAAATTTAAGCATCGTGCATTGTCATGGCAACAACCTAACCCAGTTCTGCCAATCAGGTTCACAAATATAAAGGGGTGGGGGTGGTGAGTGGGTGGAGTCATGCCTCCAAAGCAAGAATCTGTACTGTACTTAACCTATACATGAGTTGGGTGATTCTATGCTTCAGACAGGGAGGGCATTCAGGTAATTCAGCAATTGAAATAATTGATTTGGCTTAAAAAGTATTCTCCTCAATCCCCCAATGAAGAATAACCATTGGGGCGTGATTCAACCAACACATTCTCAGTTTAAGGACGGTTCAGTGGTCACCAAAAATACAGCAATAATTCTGTTCTTCTGCGCCTTCCAGATTTGGAGTCTATTTTAATCCAGCACTTTTTTGACTATTTTGAAAGCATTTGCTTTGAGCTAGCTTTGAAGACAACGGTACCTTATTCTTTTCATTATTTTGAAGGAGACACCCTGTGTACAAACTGGTAGAACAGCATTCAGGCAAAAAGCACACAAACGTGCATTCACTTTTGCTCATTCACTCATATAAGACAAGTTAATATAAGACAAGGCTTTGAGTTCACACTGGTATATACCCACTATTACTGGTGCATCCACCACCTGTACCTTTTCCTTTATTTCTGTCACACATGTATCTGCAGCTCTGTATCTTTATCAATATCAATATCTTTATCTCTGTATCAATATGAGCTGGTTGAGACAGACAGACAGACTGACAGACTGAGAGCTCGGAGGGGAAATGGAAAAATCACTGTTTCCGGAGAAGTTGAGGGGGGAAGTCATGAATCCAGAACTCCTCATTAGTACGAATACCTGAAAGCATAGCTGAACACAGAACAGTTGAACACAGCTTGCTTAATGCATACCAATTTGATGCTGGCTACGTTTATTTAAACAAAATCTCAAATGTTCAAAATAGATTGAGATGTGTTTTATTTTCTAACAGTGAAATAAGTCTAACTCACTAAAGATTTGTTTTTGTGATACCTCGGTTCTATACAGTGACAAACATACACAAACTTACAAGTTATACATCAGAATAATAGATTGATAATGTCACTGTACTTAGAAACATATATATTTCATGTTATATTCAACGTAAATGCAAAAGGGTTTCCAGAATGTGAAATTCCGCACAAGGTTACAATCAGAATTGTTGCAACAGTGTGTGTTATGCATATTTCTCTTTCAACAGTATTGGAATCTCATGTGGAATTTTCTCAATCTAACCTTGCATGAATAAAACTTTTATTCAAATTAAAACCAGAGAAGACATTTGCATAAAAGACATTTAATGGAGATTATGATTTTCTGTAATTTTTTTAGTCAGTGCTTAATCTTCTCTGTCCTGATTTAAATTGTACCATCTAGGGTAATATTTCACTCTTACATCCTCTTCACAATATAAATGTCATTTTTCTACATGTTTCTGTTCATGGGATGAGCAGTTCACTGCCTCATTTGTGCCTGACAGTGAAATAATTTCTGACCAAGTCCAGCACTGGAGCAGCTTTTCCGATGTAAAATTAATAAGTATTGATATGAGTACATATTGTGTAATTACGCCATATGGATTTGCCAATCGTTTCTCTGCCCTGGCCTGTTTTTAAAGAGATATAAATTTAATTAAAATCACAATTACTTGTCTCTTTTCCATTCAGGGCTAATTGGAATGCAGGAAAGATTGGTGAGAAGAGTCAGCTATATCATTAATCAGTCTTTCTGCGCTCAACGCATTCAAGTTAATTTAATTTTACTGGGCTGCTACTCAATTGCCTCCTGCAGGAATGAGACCAATCCGTTACCCAGGCTGTTTCAGGGCACAGAATATAATCAGACTGGGGACTCGCTGGTTACATGTAAGCACAGCCTGTAATCTGATTGAATTTCTCACTAGCATGTAAAGGTGGGCATTCCTTTGCATACAGATAACAGTATGCAGAAACACATTACATTTTTCATTCTACAGACAATAACAGCTACATGCTTTTTTCCCCAGATATTTTTTAATTCAACCTTCAAAAGCACTCAATCGGCACTGCTGTGCATAACCAGTTCTCATTGCAAGTTTCTAGAAATGTAACTTGTTGGTGAAAAAAGATGCTTCTGCTTCTACCATTTCAAGAATAAATGGAAAAAAATCATGTATAGTCTATTGGAACAATCAAATAATTTAGAATACAATTTTAATAAGAAAAAACACAATTTACAAGAAATGAGAAATGTTATATAACTCACATTGGAAAGAAATAAAGAAATAGCAGTAATAGTATTCCACTGAAATACATAGATGAACATAATATTTCACATATACTCATACGCTATTTATCTGACATCCGCTAAATGCCAGTAAAGATCATCAGCTTTGAGAGATTTAACCAGACCAACTATTCCTATAGTACCAGCTCAAAAACAGCTGCACTTTAAAAACATTCATGCAACTGGTGAATAGTTCAAAGTATTTACTATGTGGATGTGGTGGAGACAACACACCTTCCTTTTTCTCATAGATTTTATAATTAGCATTATCATTAGGACACTGATGCCCACACAGAAGTGTACTCTGGCAGGCTGTTGTAGTGTTTCGGATTGGCCCAGGTGAGGTATGCAATTCAGCATCATCACCAGCACTCCACCCTGGTCAACTGAGTGCACACAGTCAGCCCACCCAAGCCACACTAACATGTTCTCCTCCAACTCCATTTCTCGCCCAGTTTGCTGCACTCTCCTGAACTTACAGAAGCGGTGGCAGATAAACCTGCCATTTCTACATTTTGAGAAATGTGGGTTATCTAAAAACTGTAAACGTGTCATTTTATATGCCGATTAATTTCATATTGCCATTTAAATGAAAATAGCAAGAGGAAATATCTGTACAGTTTTAGGCCCCACACAATGCCGTTTGAACCACAGATAAAAGGCACACTAAATACAATTAATACTCAGTATCAAGAGAGAAACACAGTCTTGGCCCTGGTTGGATCAACAGTTCAAACTAATTTACCATAAACCCAAAACTGACAATAGCCATTGTAATAGTTTATCTTGCCTTACTGAAATTAAGTGATTTGGGATTCCACTGAAGGATAATAAGTAGCCAAATGAAATTCAGACTATGATATTTAACAAGGAAAGGGCCATGGGAGTATCTTTAATCACTGTGATTTCTTTCACTTCTGGGAGCTAGCTGAACCTAATGTCTTCATTAGAAAAATCACATGTAAAAGGTATGCAATGAATCCCACAACCCACAGCCACACAATGCAATAAAAAGCAGATTATGTGTTCTAGATAAAGAACCTAACCTGTGAAAATGTTAAAAAAGTGAAAAGTCATCTTCTCCCTTGGGTACAGTCCTGGAGGGAAATCCTACAGACCATCATTACACTTTCCCCCTTCCAGTGCCGCTATTCGACAGGTCTCCAGCTATTACAGATTCATTTAATAAATCTCCTCCTGTTCGTTTTTGTACAAGATGATTTGCCTGAGGGTAAAAAGCTAATCCCCGTAATTAAGATGCCATTTGACTTCATTTCCACTGACTGCCTTCCGCATGTCTTCAGCAATGACTGCGCTTCATCCTCAATCCAGGTGCCTTCGTCAGTGGGAGCAAAGCGGGCACCGCAGTTATTCACCACCGCCGACCACACACGACACTTTGAGTCCGAGGACGGGAATAAAGTCCTCTGAAGGTGGTTCATTTCATTTTAGGAAAAACACTGAATGGATTTGCACCGCCTAAGAAACCCTGCCTGCAGACAAAGTACATTTTTACAGCTGTCTTTCATTTGATTTGTTTTAAGGCGCTGCAGACTAATTGCAGGAATCTCGATCATTGATTTCCCCTGGATGAAATGAGCAGAGGGGTATCTTTGGTAATGGAATGGCCCACTGAGTGCAACTGTAATAGGAAAGCAAATGCGAGCGAGTGCTTTAGTCCTTGGGGAAGGGACCATGCTTGTGAGTCATTTCTTTCCTGGGTCCAGCCAGGCACAGGAAAAGGCACATACACTTATGGAATTCTCATTCCCCTTACTGTAAGAGTTTATCTCAATGTCATTGCTCAATTGTATCAACATTCTGATAATAATAGCCGACTTCCTTCTGCATAAGTCTTGAAATCTATATGATTGGGTACACTTGAAGTCTCACGGGGAAAAAAAGGTAGTCCCACAGAAAGTAGCAGCAAGCGAACAGACCCACTGACCCTTAACTGTAATTGTTGGTATGGAAATACATTTGAGAAGATGGATTAGAATGAATGCACAAATGAATAAAGGGCTGTATTTCAATCTTCTCACTCTCTCAATAGCGGCTGCAAGATTGCAGAAGGTTCTGATACTGAGGACAGCAATTCCACAGATATTGTACTTCCTCCTCTGTTTTGCATATCTGTCGAATCAGGTCAATTCAAGTCAAATCTCTTGCAAATGACACTGCTTGCAATAAGATAACAAGATGTTTGAAATGCAAAGCAGTGTCTTGCATATCACTAAATAATGTATCGACCCCATTAAACCCTTCTTTTGTATTAATATATTTTCCAGAAGAATCAGGTCTGGTTTAATGCACCCAGGGAAACTTTCTAAAGAGTATTTTGTATTGCATACTAAACCCGGCTCCTCCAGTACTGATATCTTGATTTAATTATGTGATTCCATTAAGGTTGTATTATTTTTTATGAGATTAGCACAAGTATATTGGCAATAATGTAAAAGCATTATGTTTATTAGACTTGGGAATTTTGAGCCCAAGAGAGTGCATTAAAATTTGTACAATTTATATTACACATTTTACAATTACAAGAGGACAATGATACTATACTCTCCAAGGAATCAAATGCCAAAAACTCCACAATAACACTTATTTGCTTTTGGAAAGCTATTATCAAAAATGATCAGTTGTGGCTTCAATAATTACTTGATACAAAACTGAATAAAATAAATGAGTTCTTAAATATATTTAAAACATTTTGGAACATATTTTACATCAATAAATAAAGTGAACAAAAAAAAGTCCCTAAAATCATCTTCAGAATGTTTCAACCTATGTTTTGAAGTAAAAATATTTATTTCTAAATAAAATAATTTTCTCTCAGAAAATATTTTTATATAAAATAATAGAATGATTTTGGAGCAAATAATAAACCTGCTCACCTGTAAATTGTGGCATTGCAAAAGGGTGGCTGTGAAGCCAGTGACCAGTATCAGTCCAACTTGTAATGTGCCGAAACAAAGGAGGTAGAAAAGTAGGGCAGAACTTTCTGGCACTGTATCTGAGAATTCAGGAGGACAGACCATGACAGATATTCTGGGAAGCAAATTTGGTAAGGATCTTCTGAAAATGACTTTGTTCTTCACGGGGAAATAATACTTTTAACATTTTTACAGGCCTGAAGGAGAAAACACTCATAAAGAACTTTCCTACTCTGTTTCCCTGTCCCCACTTGGCCAATAAATAATTAAAGAAAATGCATTTTTGACAGTGTTCTTGTTTCCATAATTGTTACCTGAGAGTCAGCCCATATCAGAGGCTGAAGGTACACCTCTCTGTGACACCATATAAAAAGACCATCAGAACATTTCATGGCACGTGTGATAATACTGCATGTCAAAGGGGTGCTACAAGTATACCTTTCTTAGTGCGGTAAAAGGAAATCCAACACTGGCAAATGTTTCCTGGAGTGACACACATTGATCCGCCATCTCCATTTTAGAATTTCAAATAATTTGAAATCCAACTTATTTTAAGAGTGATACTGACAGAGAATTGCAAAAAGGTTTTCATGTCAAATGTGTCCTTAGAGGTTTGAAATGCAGGGTGGATTCAAACAAGCCTCTGAATCCAAAGTGAAGGGGAATTGAATGATGCGCAGGTAGCATCGCGGCGCATGCTAAGCATGCGACTTTGTCTGTCACCCATTCCCAGTGGACCGAGCGGGCTCATCTTTTCGGGAGTACTTAGCCCTGTCACTCACTTAACTCTCTCAAGCACAGACGTAAGCTAGACAACATGCACCTTTGTGGCAAAGCCCATTTCTGAAAGTCCTTACTGTGGTAGAAGTGTGAGATTCTGGTGATTGCAGCAGCCGTATTTACATTGGAATGACCGTCCTCTGTCATCGTCTCACACAATCTAAAATTACATTTAACTTCACGCGAGATGCAGCCTTGCCCTCACAATGGGCTCAAAGCATGTGAAGCACATTGGCACGGGCTCTCTCCAGAGCTCATGCAGAAATACTGTGACCTGCTCTCGCAGAGATGATTTAGAGCTTGACACAGGCAGAGGAATGAGAGGCCCATGGAGGAGTTAAGCACACAATGGCGAGCTCTCATTGCCTTTTGGTCTGCGGGCCCTCTTTATGAGTGTGGATGCTTGGGGTAATGGTCTCTGACTGCTGCCATTGCTCACAGTGCTAATGGCTGCATCATGGGAGGCTCTGTGAAAGGCATTAGCACCTCTTCTGTACGAGCTCCAGCTTCCTCTCTCCCCCCCCCACCCCTCTCCTTCCGTCTCCCCCCACCTCCCTGTCAGTGACCTTCAGAGGACAAGAATTCCTCGAAACAACAGAAGCTCTCGCCACATGTCATGCTTTTCATTCTTCCTTTTATTTTCTTCTCCGAGTTCTTTTAATTAGCTGAGGAGTCTACAAAATAAGGAGCACATCTTGGATATGCAAATGCATTCAATTCCCAACGCTCCATTCTATTCAGTTTACCTTTTACAATGTTAAGCAAATGAATAGAACCGCGAGCAAGCCTTTTCTTCCAACTGTTGTTGTAACCCGCTACTGCTAGTTAATTGACAAGTGCGCCTGCTTCTTTAATCAGTCACTCGCTGGGAACCAAGGTCAGTCTGGGGCACAAGGTCACGGAGACACAAGCCCTTTCTGCTCCCAGCGCGCGTTCGCAAAGAGCACCCGCACACCGGTGTTGGGACCGTGTGGTGATTTATTTTCTCCCCGCGTGCGAACACATACAAATCACTCATGTGTGCGAGCGGCAACGTCGTGGGGCTCTGCAGAGAATCCCAAAAGACAACAGCCTTCCATCTGGGAATGCCTTTTTAGCCTGGCGACACTCTATTTAGCATTGTCCACATGCCGACGCAGGCAGTTAGCCAGGGGGAGCGCTGTGCGGCGTTAAACCGTCCCTCTACCTGCTGGGAGCCTCCAGTCGCGTGCTGAATGACTTTTTAAGTGGATGCTGACATTCAGAGCTGGCATGGAGACCACCTTTCTTGTGCGTGACTTATGAGGGAGACGGTCTGCTAATTTCAATTGTTCCCTTTTCAAAACCCCGCGCTATGGATTGCGATAGAAAAGCCCCCTCACCCCCCTCCATTTCAGCACCAGGAGAAAGCGGACAGCTCCCAGCCCGGCGTCAGCATTGCACTGGCTGGGTTTGAGAACACGACCTTGAGTAGTTATTTCCCTCCCACTGAACCTGCCAATACTGCCCCACTGCTGAATTTCAGCTCACACTCCATTGCACCAGGCAGCAAGGAAAACAAGTGTTTCATACTATGTTCGGAATTTGTCTGACAAATTGAATCAATTTCTTGCTTGTCCTGACTTACGTCTGATCAGGTATCAGAAAGCTATTCAAACAGACCTTGACTATGTATGAGTTTTAGATTTCTCTGCGTTTCATTTACGGAATTATTGCAGTGAACCCCTCCCACATTCTTCTGGCACAGTAAATAGCCTCAGGGGAATTAAGAAGAAGGATTCGTGAGTAAAACACTTTAATGAGGTTACTGCTGTTTGACATCCAAAGTAGGGCAGGAAACTGGGTCCTCTGGCCAGAGGAAGCGCTGCCAAATTGGGAACATCAAAGTCACACTTACGCAGTGTAGTTTCTTTCTCGTTACACGTCACAGCAGGCTGCCTCGACGTCACCGCACAGAAAATGCCACTGTTCCGCACGCATTCAGCCCGGTCTGAAAAGGCCCGTCTTCCATTTTGACTTTTGCTAGCGGGCTCTTAAGTATGCTGGCGCACACCTCGGCGCCTCATTGAAATGCCAAGTTAAAGTGGAGCGTTCGCTCTAAAAGCTCTCTCTGATTAGCTGTATCAATAGCACCTTTTGTCGTGGTTCCCAACAACTGCCGAGGCCTACGCGTATAAATCAACCCGCATTGTGATGCTGTCTGGAACTCATAATGAATGCCTAACACCACTAAAGGCAAATGATTACAGCTTTTTCACAACCATTAGCGCTAGATGATGGACAATCCTGATAGAGTGAGACAGCCCGGGCGTTCTTATACATCAGAATCTATAGTGCCACAGCGGAGAGGGTCAACGACAGTGCAACATTCAATAGGGCAGTAGTCCCATCCCACATAGTACAATAAAAAACATAATAATTGGCCAAATAAACCATCCTTCAGCTCCTATATATGTGCGTGCGTATACATGTACTGCATGTATGCATGTATGTGTACACGTACCGTATGGAAATGGGTATGTATTACCTATGGCTGCCGACTCCATGAATGCTGAAAAGAGGCAGTGGGTGGCAGGGGAAAACGTTAAGCCCAGGCCCTTACCTTCAGTCAGGCCCATGTGAATGCTCCAGTAGTTCTGCAGGCATTGTAGCTCCTTCTTCATGCCCCTCTTACAGCGGCAGTCGTACAGGGGGCTCTCCTGCAGCACCTCCAGTGCCGCCTGGCACTCCTTGTTGGCCAGCATGGTGTTGCTGTCCTTTCCCGCCAGGCACTGCCGCATGATACGGAAGCGGGAGCTGCACTGAGAGTTCTGGTTGCACATGTCGCTGGCCCTCACGCAGTCCACCGGGGTCCTCCAGCCGTGGGTCCCCGCCCCGGATATGGCAGAGACGCTGGCCACGGAGCAAACCACTTCATCTAAGGGGAGAGGGAAGCCCGCCGCCGTTAGTCACGGAAGATCACGGCCGCGTCACCTTTCGGCCGTGACACCCAGCCGGCTGCACGCGAGCGGAAACTCACAGGTGCCAGTGCGCTTTTCAGACTGGACCTAAACGGTTCTGCCAAGCCTGTATGACCCAACGCTGGTTGACACAACCTTTTTTGTGCCCAATGCATTAGTCATGAGTGACCAACCTACAATTTTTTTTCTTTTATCTTCCCATGTACCCTCACTGAGCACTTTATTAGGCAGACCTGTACACCAGCTTGTTAATGCAAATATTCCATCAGCCAATCGTGTGGCAGCAACTAAATACATAAAAACATGCAGACATGGTCAAGAGGTTCAGCTGTTGTTCAGACCAAATGTCAGAGCGGGGAAGAAATGTGATCTCAGTGACTTTGACTGTGGAAATACTGTTGGTACCAGACAGGGTGGTTTGAATATCTCAGAAACTGCTGATCTCCTGGGATTTTGACGCACAACAGTCTCTAGAGTTTGCAGAGAATTGTGCGAAAAACAAAACCCATCCAGTGAGCAGCAGTTCTGTGGGCCAAAATGCCTTGTTAATGAGAGAGATCAGAGGAGAAGGGCCAGACTAGTCAAAGCTGACAGGAAGGTGACAGTAACGCAAATAGGCTACAGCAGTAGAAGACCAAAAAATAAGTATAATAAATACCTAATAAAGTGATCGCTGAGTGTATGTCAATAATGGGTCATTTGTGCTTAAAGTACACATGTTAAGCACACAAAAACAGTGCAGTCATGCTTCGGACTGAGGGACATATTCCATCGCATCCCAAAGGTGCACAATTCGATTGAGACCTGGTGACTGTGGAAGCCATTGGTGTAATATGAACTCATTGTCCTGTCTGTGGAATCAGCTTGCGATGGCATACAATTTGTGAATGGTGTGTTATCCTGCAGGAAGTAACCATCAGAAGATGGGTAGACTCTGGCCATAAAAGGATGCACATAGTCAGCAACAATACACAGGTAGGCTGTGGCATGCTCACTTGGTATTATGGGACCTGTTGTGTGCCAAGAAAACAAGCTGGTGTTCAGGTGTACCTAATAATGTGGTCTCCGAGTGTTTATAACCTATAAATATAATTTACCTTGTATATAATTCCTGACATTATAATGATTTTACTATCATTTATCAAACTGCCTATGCAATATAACTGGAAATACAGTACTGTATGATTTCCAGCAGTTGGTGGTGAGCTACATCTCTCTATGCCATGTCAATATGCGTTCAATATTGAATATGCGATTCAACAGCAATAGTCAAGGATGTGCAGTTATTTATTTGAAAGAGTAAGCTAAGATGAATGTTTAAATCAGTATTAATCTTTTATGTCCTTTGGACACCCACACAGCATACAAATGTTCTTTAAGCAATGTATCTTGTGGGTACTGCCGAAATCTCACTGTATCTACAAGGTCAGAGATTGACATTAATCATTACAAAACCATGTGCAAAAAACGACATACAGACTATATCAGTGATTTCTGATTTAATACGTGGGATTATTGGACTAGGCAGGCTGGGCATTTAATTGAGCTTAGATTTGCCCTGCAGTCCACGTAAAGTTTGAAAAGAAAATTACCTATGCCGCAAATATTGTGCATTTTCAATGATATTATGTGGTCGCCTTGCAGTGCCTCAGAACCCAACGCAAGGTACTGAAATATGCAATATAGATATAATAGATATAAAATGTTTACGCATCCATGTAAACGCATGCTCTCTCTCTCTCTCTCTCTCTCTCTCTCTCTCTCTCTCTCTCTCTCTCACGTCTAAATCTCGAGAGAGAGAGAGAGAGAGAGAGAGAGAGAGAGAGAGAGAGCGCAATTGTAATTTGAGTCCTTACATTTTGTCTCAGTTTAGGTTTAGTTACGCCTCAAAATACAATAGATGCTGGTGTATGACTAGTAGGCTATATCAATACGACGAATATGTCAATTGCATTATATTTCGTCAAATCAACTTACTTAGTTTCGCCGATAAATTGCTGGACACGAGCGCCACCTTCAGGATGAACCTAATCCGACCAACAAAGCATAGCAAAGTCCAGAACTCAAAACTGGACAGAATTACATGTACACACTTAAACTGAGGAAATATAAACTCAGAAGGTGAAGTGTACACGGGAGGAAAATATTGGCGGTAATATCCACCCAAAAGGTATCCGAGCGTATTTATAGTGTAGTAAAACATACTGAGTAGCTATTGTAGCAGTAGCATAATAATTACAGCAAAACTCCGCATGACATCAAAATCACACACCCTCATTAAGCATCGTGCGTTGGCTGACCGTTTCCTCATCAGGATTGCGTGATTACATGTAGGCCTTTAGACCTTCTCAACTTACTGATGCACTATTCCCGAACATGTCTTCACCTTTCATGACATAAACTTATAACCAGAAGGTCCCATATTAATGATCTCTTTCAGTCTGTGTATGTGGCTGTAAGTTGAATAACTCAACCGCGAGCAATAAGTCAATAGGTAAGTCAATAGGTTATAAAAGTTGTGTTCTAGTTCCCGGTTCGCCAACATATCAAAAATGCTCAGACTGAAACTACATGTAACCTCTATGCTTTGGCTCGAAAGAAATGCATAGCATCTGTTAGTCCGTAATACCCGTGACCTTGATGTTACATATTCCGTTTCAGTCAACCAAGTGAAGGATAGCTCGATTGCAAATTACTATTTCATTGTTGCATTGAACTTCTATAGGCAACGTAATTTTGAATGCGACAGACGGGTAAATGGATTCCGTTATACAACAGGTTAGTACACATACGTCCATTTCTGCTGATATGTGTAATGAGTTTTAACTTTTTTTAACTGAGCACACACACACACCTGCCTCTATTGGCCTATACATATAATATAGGCCTACGTGCTGCTTACTTTCTGACAGGATGTAAATTATGATTCAATTATCGCCTATATACTCGATACACTTTGCTTTGAACAGTAACAACGTAGCCCACATAAAGTATTTTATTTGGTGGATAAGTTACATTCCATTTCCATTAAGGCGTTGAACCTGCAATGTTTCGAAAATTATGCTACTTCCGAAGATTTAGATTAATTACGGTGTCCCTGGAGTGCACAATCTTGGAATAGTCTATTAATTTCATAATGAAGTTCATGAGTTAAAATTCGTGATCAATTACTTTTTTGGCTGTGAACGAGGAGGGTTAATATGAATACAACTTCACTCACCTAAGAAAAACAGAACGCTGAAAATATGCATGAACATCATGATAAATCCAATGGGAACTCCGACTCAGGGAGCTGGAAACAGCGAAGCCCCTATCCAATTTTCTTTCTCCTAATAAATGTATGATAATTTCCTTCACTGCTCGTTAGCACTCCGGTGTGGTTCCAACGGTGTGTAAATCTAAATATCCGAGCATGTCTTCAGTATTTTTCAATATATGTGCAGTCCCTGTTCAAACAACTACAGCCTCTAAATAATCCAATTCGGGAGGAAACTTCAAATGAAGCAATTCAATCCACAGATTCCCACAGAACTCTTATTCGGGGTATATGTAAACATAAATATCCCTTCGAATGCAGGTATTAACGCTGGGTTCCAAAAGACAGAAAACAAAAGAAATAAACGCTGCGTTCAAATACTACGCTTGTCAAGCATGTTCTGCTCTGTCGGTCCAGATTTCTTTTGCTTGTCATCCACCGATTTCCTCTAAAAAGAGGATCCCTCAACCAAGATCCTGATAGTCACCAACTTTGCACGGCGGGAAAAACGCATAAGAGACAGATAATACAGAAATCGAAAAATAGTTATTTTTCTCCGTAATTTTCGTTCTTCTGTATCTAGCCAGAAAATAATGATTGGTCAACCGTCGCAATGTATCGGAGACACATTTTAAATGCCAGGGCAGCAAATGAGTGGATTTGATCATTAACAATATAACCAGGGCAGTGTGGACGCGCCCCTGTCATGAGCAAAACTAGTATAATTCCATAGCAAACGCTGACAAATTAGATGAACTCGGAGCCATTATTTTTCGCATACCCACAAGTAAACCAACACAAACGAGCGGGGCAAGCTTATTCTTTCATGCGTTTTTCTCCAGTGCGTAGAGTTGTTTTCAAATGTTCAAGGAAACAATCAGTTGTGCGAAACTTGAGGGGGGAAACAGCCGTTTCAAAGCGTCTTCTACCAAATGTTGCGTCTCTTCCAAATTCCTCTTGCAAATTAATTCTTACGCCTTTTCCCTTGGTTGAGCCTTGCGCTCCTGCCCCCCTCGGATGTGCTCCGCACGTCAGACCACGCACAATCAGAACTGCTGAGCTTTACTTTAGCAGCCGGTAACGAGATGAACTTTACGGACCTCTTTTCTTGAATGCTAGAACACAGGCACATCTCCTGCAACAAATTATCGACAGAACTGCAACGCAAACGTGCGTAATAACCGCCTCATGCCCCGCGAGATCAGAAACGGTCTTTCATATGTCTAAAACAAAACCTTTCTCGAAGGCGAGCGCTCCACTGAAAAAAAAAGAGGAGGTGCGTACAGTACAATTTTTACGTTAGCCACAGAATGGAGACAGTTATGGCGTTTTGATTTTCCAACTTAAATTCATTATTGTATAAAGAGGGATGGATTGTATTGTATGCTTGATTAATTGTACTGCTACAGTTTAACCGGTAGCTTCGTTTTTCCAGCTCAATGAGTTAAAACACGAAACAGGTTATATTACGTTTTGTACAGAGACCATAATATATGTTCTTCAGTATTAATAATATTATTGTGGAACAACCTTGGATCTCAAGACTAGTTTGGGAACATTTTGATACACGTGATTGGCTTCGAGTACACGATTTCCCAAGTAAAAGGCGCCAGCCTATTGAGTTTTAACATTCGATCTATAACGAATAAACTGTTCATTAATGTATACAATATAATGCTAATATGCTTCCAATATAATGCTATCGCAAAAAAAGGAAGATCGCGGATAAACCACTGAAGTGAAAACGTTAAAATGGGATATGACCTTAAGAGGGTAAAAAATAGGCACGCTAATAAAGTCGGTTCGATTGTGTCTCCAGGACTTGTGCTATCAGTATTTTCACACCACAGTCAGCTACAGTGGATTGTGCCTCAGCAACACTGTGTGGATAATGGCTTGCCACAAGCTACAGTACCTTCACCGTGTACATCAACGCACATTCTTGTGATTTGTCATCGCTAGAACGGAATTGGATGAAGCTGGCCTGAGGTACACAGGGCTCCCCGAGCTCGCTTAGACTTTTTGGTGTGAGCGACGACGTCTGTCTTGCTTCCACTTGCTACGCTTACTCGCGTTAGCTGGGGCCAGGCTGCCCTGGCGGTAGCACACTGAAGCAAGACTTGGCCACGTGCCCACGACTCAGCTCCCACCCCCACTCTCACTGCCGTGCTGTTGAAAATGAAATTATTAATGACGTTTTGTTATTATTTTGTTTTAACAATGTTTTGCATTTCAACATTGTTTCCTATATTTAGCAAATAAGTACCACCGGTGAAATAGTTTAACATGCCCGTAATTATGTCCTTGCGCAATTCTATTGGCTTATTTGGCAATTTCCGTAGCATGTTGTTTTTCCGGCTTTCAGTGCTGAAAGATAAATAGGCTCATCAAAATTGGTAAATCAAAGTATTTTTTTATATGAAAGAAGCCCGGATTATTATATTTGACACCCATGCTAAGCCCCTAGGTTGTTCTGACAAAATACACAAAGATATTACTGCAGTGCATTGATAAATGCTGCTTTTATAAGTGTTCCTCAGTTGTGATTGAAAATGTCCTTTATTTTATATATTTATAAATACATTTTGAATCCAATGTATGAGGGTCCTGACATGTGTTAATGCGCATATACTATGTAAATACTAATCTTCCCCCATATTTCATTTATCTTGAGACTACACTATAAGCATTTGCAGTTAATTGCCACTTTGCTTTTTAGCACATTTGCTTTTACATTTTAGGAATGTTTGTATTTTTTGCATTTTGGTACATGCATGATTTGGAGACCTAGGATGCATCTGTCCTTGCTATTAGCTTGAATGTACATAATTGATCTGTATGCATTTTCCAATTTAAGTTACAAATCACCGGGCACAGCGTTATGTGTCAATGATCGCAGAGCATACAGAATACAAAATGGCTTTCAAATGCTTCCTGTTTTGCAAATGTATGCACGTCTTGCACATTATTGAAATGGCCACGTTTTACATCATTGCCTTGATGCATGCTGGCCTCACATAAATCTTCGAAACCAAATCTTTCTTGAGTGACAGGCAACACAGGACAGACTACTTGCCAATTGTAAAGTGATGAGGGAATGTAACGTCAGGCCTTTTATCCAATAGGCAAAACATGTGGGTGTGCTGGCAAAGAAGCTGACTCTTTTTATCTGGTAGTCACCCCAGAGTATCATTTCCATTTGATATGAATTACGAGAGGATAGAGCTAAGCTGTGTAAAAGCATTAACCTCAACATTACCAATCATTTACCATTCTTCTACCTCCATTCCATTATTTTTTTATGTTAATGTTGATTACATTACTTCTATTCATATAGTCCTTTGTCAGGCTAACATAATGTCTCAAGTGAAAATGTATTCTTCCGTGCATGGTTTTCTGTGCTTGTTGAGCTGCTCCATGTCCATGTTTGATGTATGAATGCCAAAATTTGGGTCCAACACCCTGAGCCTAAATGAGAAAAAAATTTTGTCCAAGGTGCAGATGTAAATTGGGGGTCTCACAATTGTTCATAGATACATTTGGAATGTAAATGAATAGCATTTTTTATGAAGGTTTAAAAAAAAGTAAAAAGTAGCTGAGAGAAACGGTGTATTTGATATTCCCTCAGATACATTCTAATCATGCTTACCATCTTATGAATGAGCCTCAGGACTGTTTATCAAAGGAGAGACACCAGTCTGAAGTTTGACAAGAGGACATTCATATAACATATATACATATAACTGCCATCTGCCTTGGCACAGCTAGAAAACAGTTCTCAATTTCAAGCCAAGAGCTGAGGGATGAGTAATAGCCCACTAATAGCCAGGGATAACAATTTTAGTTAACCTTCTTCCTTTATTTTCCTCCGATTCAGAATGCCAAAGTTGCGTCTGCTCATGCTCAACCTCCACCGTCAGTTATGGAGAGCACCGATAAGCATGCACTTTCCTCTGAAGCACACGGTAAACTGCCATTTGTTTTTAGGTTGCTCAGGCAAGGTTGTTCTGACACCAGGTTATCTAAGGTAGTTTTCTCACAGGCAATTGAGTCATCCCTCAGTAAGAGGTTGAGCCTTCTTGTCAGTCAGTTATCACATTTTCCCTCCCCAGTAATCTACATCAATTGGCACTAATTAAGCGCAGGTGATGACTGACAGCATTTCTTCCACGCTGTCATGCAGTATGTTGCTTTCAGTGCACAGAACCACCGACACACGGCGGACATGTTTAGTGTTGGGTGGTTACTTTTTTCTTCCTAATCAGTGAGAAGTAGGTCTACATAAAAAAAATATATGCACATAATATATTATATCAGAATAAGCAATAAAATTGCTTCCAGTGGCATACTGTAGGCATAAAAAAATTAAAGACCACAAAAACTCAACTGAACTGAAATAAATAATGGACGATTTAAACATTTATTAAATTTGATAATGGTCAGTTGTTTAAAAGACTCCTCTGTCATTCTTTGCTTTTGCTAACATCATAGGACTCCACAGAAAGAAAAAAATCTTTCTAGATCAACGTAATTGGTTGAAACAGAACACGATGGTTTTTTTCTTCTGTACAAGTGGAACTTTCTTCACCTCAGTCCCAGAAGTGCCTCATTCATGTGGCAATGGGTTTTGTCTTTTAAGGTGCATGCCAGCGTCTCAGCAATGTCTTATCTGAATGTCCGGGTGTGTATTAATTTTTCTGCGCTGTGAGTCTGTTGAGCTAGTGTTTTATATGAATACTTAAGTTATTCAGCTGTATTGTACGTTTTATGTATTCTGATCTCTGTAATCTGAATTCAGCAGATTGTTGCGACCACACTCTCACCATGTTCTTTGAAGTTGAGCAGTGCCCTAAACCCTTGTCACGCAACAACTCCCACTGCTGTGCCAGCTCAGCAGTGTTCAGTCTGATGTCCATTTCAAGGTCCAGAAATCTGGAGTAGAAATTGAAGTACAGACAATGGTACAGTGCAGCGTATTACCTGCACCATCTTGTTTTGCATGGTGTGATGGTCAAGTCGGAACCTTGTTCTATCGCACACCTTAGAATCTGCTTGGACAATGCTTGAAAATGTTTTTGAATATTCTAGTTAATTTGTTAGGGAATTCATGAATGCCAAGTGAGCATCCTATCCATCCATCCATCCATTCATTGTATGTTTTCAACATGTACCGTACCTTGTGTTATCTGAAGTAAAATGCAGTTACAGTGATGAGATCAACCTCAAAGTTCAAAATGCCATTCCCGGGTGATATCTGCAACTGAGGTGTCATTTACAGTATTGAGGTACTCACTTTGGCAGGAATAACCTGTGCAGTATAAACTGTATAATTGTTTTGTTAAATATAGTGCCATTAATAGTTCTGCATGTTTATCACACATTTTCTCAGCCAGAAAACAGGGAAGGTGTATGTTTTTAGCTTATCTTCAGGTCTGTAAATTGTCGATGAATCAACACTATGCCTCTATTGACATAAAAAGCAGCGATTGACCTCGGGTCAGAATGCTCAGTGAACTATTGTCATTTTGTCGTATTTTTAGCAACAACGCATGAAATCCATTCATGAGATGCTCTTGGCTTCTGACCAGTTCTCAATTAGTCTGTGACACAAAAAACGCCAGACTGCAGTGTGTCATAAAGAGCCTTTTCTGCTCGAGGCATAACAACGCAGCCTTGGTGATGTGATTACGATGCCAAGAAGGTTTTCAGAGCATGTCTCTGACTTGTCTCAGACATATGGACAGCAATCACAGGGATATTGTAGAAGAGACACCTTTGTGAGTTACGCTTGTGATTAATCACAATCAGGAAAATGCTGTTATGGGCTCTAATTAGCCATGTTGCACACAATATGTAAATTGAGGTATGAAATGTCAAAGTCATTTGAGCAGAAGGTTTTTTTTTTGCGTTAGATTTATGTACGTACGCAATAAACTTTATTGATCATGGTCAGAGTATGAAAGGAAAAACCTCTTGTTCTATTTCTTTATTAGCTTCACTTTAAGCTCTATGGGAATTGGATTTTATCCAATCTCGAGACTGAAAACGATCTACGCAACGCCATCTTGATGGCCAATCAGGGCAAAGATGCGCTTTAGCGACCAAATTTACATACGGTGGCTATATATGCGACATCGCAGGCCGTCATTCTTTCTTCTCAAATTTTCAGCGCAAGGTTAGCAACCTAGCTGGAGACTACGTTTCTACCACGCCGAAGTTCTTCGTCTGCGAGCAGAAACGCGCTGCTGTGAGGAAGGAGCTTTTTTTCCCGACTCAAAGCCCCTCGCTAGACGACGTCGAGCTCGAAGATTCGCCATGAAGCGGTGCCAAGGGTGCGACGCAGCCGTGGAGGGTACGGACCCTCACACTGCTTGCGTTATGTGTCTCGGCGAGACCCATGCTCTCGCGGCCTTAACTAAGGTGACCTGCACCGCCTGCGCTGCACTTGGGGCGCAGGAGCTACTGCGCCGGGCAAGCATGCACCGCGAAGACGCCAGTTGGGCTGACTTCCCGGAGCCTTTTGCCATGCACTCTCAGGAGGACAGACCGAACCTGCGCGATGGCAGGGTTCCGTCTGACACGGCCCATCTGGAAGAGGCGCTCCTAACCCTCGCTAACAGCTCTGGGGACGAGGACAACGACCTCCTTCTCCACTCTAGTGACCAGGAGATGCTTCCAGACGACAGTTTGGAGCCTTCCGGCTCTGTCGCTATCCCAACGGCGACGGGTGAGTTGGAGCACCACCCCTCCCTGTTGAAAGACTTTCCGGTCGTGATGAAAGCGGCGGCGACCAGAGCGGAGCTCCCCTGGCCCCCTCCTCCTGCAGCGCCTGTAAACGAGCTGGTGGCTCCAGTGTACAGGCGCGACACACCGAGGCACGGTGTGCAACCGACCCCCGTCTGCCCGTCTGTACAGCACTACGTGCAGCTAACCTGGGATAAGCCTTTCTCTACGAAAGCCCCGGTAGTGTCTTTTTCGCCTTTCACGGTGGTGTCAGGCCGACAAAAGCTTCAGACGGAGGGGGTTCCGCGACTCGAAGATTCCTTGGCTACTCATCTCCTCGCCCCCACAGCAAGGTGGAGCGCAAGGAAGCCTAACCTTCCCACTCGGTCTGGGCAGATATCAGCTGCCTTGTCTGAACGTTCGTTTATCTGCGGTTCCCAAGGCGCCGATGCAACAAACAATCTTGCTATCCTAGCGATAGCACAGACGAACTTGATCGAGTCCCTTACTTCCTCCCTCGCAGATGATGTTTCTGCCGAGCTGAGGAAGAACGCGGGCGCAATCCTGCACCTCACCCAGGGGTTGGCACAGGATTTTGGACGGATTATGGGCTGGAGTGTAGCCTCTCTCCGGCACTTATGGCTAGCGAACTCGGCACTCCCTGAAGCGGACAAGGTCCCCCGCCTCGATGCCCCAGTCTCTCTCGACGGTCTCTTCGGTCCAGCGGTGACCGAAGCGATAGCGAGGTTTAAGCGACTGGATGAGGAGAGACCCACTCTGCAGAAGCACCTGCCTCTTGCTTCAGATGCAAGACGCCAGGATCGCCGTTCGTGGTCTAAGACTCGCCGCACTCCTGTGTCGTCACCCCGGCGCTCAATTGAGGAGCAGCCCGGTGGCCGTAGAGACGCTACCACTATTGCTAGCGGCAAGGCTTGGACGAAGCCGTTCAACCCTGCTGCACCCAGGGCTCACCCGCCTCAATCGAAAGCCCAGAAGCGTTCCTGAATCTCCGCGGGAGAGTGTCATAGAGGCGATCCGGTCGAGTGGACCGGACACCCCTCCTGTATCACTGACTTTACTAGCGCCTACTCGGGAGCGAGTTTCGCCCTTACAGTCACGAAGTCACACTCCCCCTATTGTTACACAAACATTTCCCTTGCCTTCTGCCTCAAAGCTGGCATCAGCGCTTGGTGATTTCTCAGTCAAAAGGGGCCTTTTTCCCCGACATTCAGGCAGTATTGGAGTCCTCACCGGCTCAAAATCGAAGCCGGCCAGGACTCTACGTCGGCCTATCACAGATAAGCACCAGGTCGTTGGCTCGAATTCGACCCCGCCCCCACTTAAGAGCCGGGCTTCTGCAGATTCAGAAGCCCGTGGTACAGTCTGCACTGCTTTCAACCAGGTCCGCGTTCAACCTTTGTGCTTGGACTCGGAAGTGCAAGCTGACGCCATGGCTCAGTACTGTAATCAGAGCGGGCTACGCGTTACAGTTCGCTGTCCCCCCTCCTCCTTTTGTAGGAGTAAGGGAAACGAATATGCCCCTGCATCTAAACAGCGCACTTTCCCAAGAGATAGAGACTCTCTTGGCAAAAAGCGCGATCCGCCTAGTCCCCAAACACGCCGAAATGCGAGGGTTTTATTCCCTTTATTTCCTCGTTCCAAAGAAAGACGGCGGTGTGAGACCAATACTGGACCTGCGAGCTCTGAACCGTCATTTGGTGAAACGACGTTTTCAGATGCTAACGCACAAGCGCGTAATGAGCTCAATCAGCCAAGGGGACTGGTTCACGCTCGTAGATTTAAAAGACGCTTACTTCCATGTGAACATTGTACAGCGCCATTGGCAGTACCTTCGTTTCGCTTTTCTGGGAAGAGCGTACGAATTTACCAAACTCCCATTCGGTCTGTCCCTGGCACCCCGCACCTTCGAAATGGTGGCGCGGGCTGCTATCGCCCCGTTGCGACAACAGGGCATACGCGTTTTAACGTATCTGGACGACTGGCTTGTGTTAGCCCCTTCCAGGGAGTTGGCTGCGAAACACACAGAGATGCTGATAACCCACATCGAAGGATTGGGTTTCACCATCAACCGCGACAAGAGTGTTTTTACCCCGAGCCAGTGTGTTCAGTACCTAGGGCTCCGGCTGAACTCATTGTCAATGACGGCGCGTCTCTCTCAGGAGAGAATTGCTTCCCTGAGAGGCCACGCTTGCCGATTTCTCCCAGGTCGCTGCATCAGTGGAATCACGATTATGCGCCTGTTGGGTTTAATGGCGGCAGCAATCGCCGTGGTTCCGTTGGGATTGCTACGCATGAGACCGGTGCAACTCTGGCTCAAGCGAATGCATTTCGATCAAATGAGAGACCGCGCAAAGCTGTTTCGCATTCCGCAGTCGGTTGTGAGAGCACTCTCGCACTGGCGAAATGGGCGAATGCTGAGTGTCGGTGTGCCAATGGGCGCTATCTCCACTCATGTCCCTGTATACACAGACGCCTCCACCAAGGGGTGGGGGGCGGTCTGCAATGGAATGATGGCGAGCGGGTTGTGGAACCCTCCTCTGCCTCATATCAATGTGCTGGAGATCACAGCAGTATGGCTTGCATTACAACGTTTCGAACCCCTTCTTCGGGGCAGACACGTTCTAATCAGAAGCGACAACAAAGCGACAGTCGCTTACGTAAACCGACAGGGCGGCACCAAATGTCCACATCTACACCGGCTGGCGGTGAGGATCTGGACTTGGGCATACCCGCGAGTTCGCTCCTTACGGGCGCTCTACGTCCCGGGGCAGCTGAACTGCGGCGCAGACCTCTTGTCTCGGGGCGGTCCCTCCCCCCTAGAGTGGTGTCTTCACCCACTCGTGGTAGCGGAGGTGTGGTCACGCTTTGGGAAAGCGAGAGTGGATTTATTCGCCTCCCGACAGAATGCGCATTGCCCATTATGGTTTGCGATGACAGCAACCGGCTCGCCCCCACTGGGAGTGGACGCGCTAGCCCATTGCTGGCCCAAGGGCCTCCTTTATGCCTTCCCTCCCTTTGGTCTGGTACCGCAGCTACTAGCCAAAGCGAGAGAGGAGAAGAAACCCCTGATTTTGATCGCGCCAGATTGGCCGCACAAACAGTGGATGGCCGATGTAGCCCTGCTGCTGACCGACGTCCCGTGGCGACTTCCCCAGCGCCGGGACCTCCTGTCTCAGGGGGCGGGGACCATTTTTCATCCCCACCCAAGCAGGCTGCGCCTCACGGCTTGGCCCCTGTTAGGAGCAGGCTCGTGAACATGGGATTGAGCGAGGCAGCTGTAAATACTATACAGCATGCTCGCGCTATCTCAACTACAATGGCTTATAAAGGCAGATGGGAGGCCTTCGAGACTTGGTGTCTCGAACGCTCTCAGGACCCCCTGGTGTGCCCTGTATCCGTAGTGCTCAACTTTGTGCAGAGCCTACTTGATAAGGGGTTATCTTTGTCCACGTTAAGGGGGTATGTCTTCGCAATTTCTGCGTGCCATACTGGCTATAGTGGCTCTACGGTGGCTGCCCACCCCCTGGTAAAGCGTTTTATCCAGGGCGTCCGGCGTCTGAAACCCGTGGCCCCACCCCGTGTTCCGCAGTGGGACTTAACGGTGGTACTAAAAGCCTTGTGCAGCCCTCCTTTCGAACCGCTGGAGAGCGTTGAGTGGAGAGCTTTGTCCCTTAAGGTAGCGCTGCTTACTGCGCTAGTTTCTGCTAAGCGAGTAAGCGATTTATGCGCCTTGTCTGTGCACCCGGACTGTCTCTCCTTTTCAGGATCTGACAGAGTCGTGCTGAGACCGAACCCTGCGTTTACCCCGAAGGTTATCACCACGTCCTTCCGCTCACGGGTATTGGACCTGGTGGCTTTCAAGTCTTTGTGAACTTTAATTTTGTTGGAACCATTTTGAGAGAAACAAGCTGTGGATTGGTTTCCTTGCATACTCTTATTTTGTAACCTTCTTTGCTGAAAGTAGTTGTACCTTTGTGTACCTTGTAGTTGTCTTGGATGCTTGGATATGGAATATTTTTGTGACTTAATACATTTCTTAATTTTAATCTGGTTATGATGGTACATAAAGTTTGTTCCAACAGGTTGTTCTGTCTATCAACACATTCACAGATTTAACTGATAATTAATATCTATTAATAACAATTCCCAAATGAAATCAATCTACTGTATATGCAGGATAAGCGAGACGTTTTAACTGTTGATTCATTTGTGTTCGGTATTCAGAGTGCCGAATTTTAAACAAGTGTTTTACTCAATCCACACTGTCCCAACAATTACATAAACAGAATAGGGCTCTGACAGTCTATATAACACTTTGTTGGAAACTGCTGTTTTCCTTGGGGTACAATAAGAATCACATTTAAAAGGATCATTGAAGTTAAAGCAGGAAAGCAGAGAAGTGGAAAACTCACAGGGCAAATGTGATCTTTCTACAGCTTACTCACTGCCAACTCAAAAGGGCCATCAACCAAATGCCAACTGCACTGGATGGAGCAGCCCAGGTTCTTGTGTATGACTGGAACTTCCGGGTACAGTGGTACCCATTGTTCTATGAGTTATTAGCGAGCTTTAAGCTCTATGGGAATTGGATTTTATCCAATCTCGAGACTGAAAACGATCTACGCAACACCATCTTGATGGCCAATCAGGGCAAAGATGCGCTTTAGCGACCGAATTTACATACGGTGGCTATATAAGCGACATCGCAGGCCGTCATTCTTTCTTCGAGACAAATTTTCAGAGAAGGAAAGAGACAGGGCCTGTGAAGCTTAAAGCTCGCTAATAACTCATAGAACAATGGGTACCACTGTACCCGGAAGTTCTATTTCTTTATTAGCTTCACTTTAAGCTCTATGGGAACCCTATAGCCCACGCCCTGTCGTCAACATCAGCCCCCTGATGCAGAACAACAGGCGATGGCAGTGATAGCCAATCAAGAGGGGCTCCCCTCGATAGCCAGCCCTTTTTTATGCATGAAAAAAAGGGGAACTGTATAAACCGAGGAGCCACAACCATCCCCAGCGCTCGGTTCATGTAAACCAGCTACCGAATACCCAAGCCGGGAGATGGCCAATATAAACATGCACGCCTCTAGCCACCGCGTAGAGGCGTTGCACATAATGTGTTTGAGCAGCAGCTACGTCCGATTGGACGCTGAGCTCAGGACTGCATGCGCCACCGAGGGTGTCGATGCATCCAGCAGATAGAAACGCACAAAGGCGCATGGCGAACTCCATGACGCCGGTGTACAAATGTCCTGCACACTGACCCCTTTAAAAAGTGCCCGAGAAGCTGCCATGCTTCGAGTAGAGTGGGCGCGAACCTCCGACAGAGGGGGCAAGCCCATACACTCATACGCCCAGTTGATTGCGTCAGTAAGCCAATGGGAAAATCTCTGTGCCGTAACAGGTTTTCCCTTAGCAGCAGCACCATAACAGACAAACAGCTGATCTGCTTGTCGAATAGGCTGCGAACGTCGTACGTATATCGACAGAGCACGCACTGGGCAAAGTTTATGCAGCATAGCATCCTCCTCATCGTCATGAGGAGGGGGCTGCTATGCTGCATAAACTTTGCCCAGTGCGTGCTCTGTCGATATACGTACGACGTTCGCAGCTACGCAGCGACGTAAGCTTCACAGGCCCTGTCTCTTTCCTTCTCTGAAAATTTGTCTCGAAGAAAGAATGACGGCCTGCGATGTCGCTTATATAGCCACCGTATGTAAATTCGGTCGCTAAAGCGCATCTTTGCCCTGATTGGCCATCAAGATGGTGTTGCGTAGATCGTTTTCAGTCTCGAGATTGGATAAAATCCAATTCCCATAGAGCTTAAAGCTCGCTAATAACTCATAGAACAATGGGTACCACTGTACCCGGAAGTTCCAGTCATACACAAGAACCTGGGCTGCTCCATCCAGTGCAGTTGGCATTTGGTTGATGGCCCTTTTGAGTTGGCAGTGAGTAAGCTGTAGAAAGATCACATTTGCCCTGTGAGTTTTCCACTTCTCTGCTTTCCTGCTTTAACTTCAATGATCCTTTTAAATGTGATTCTTATTGTACCCCAAGGAAAACAGCAGTTTCCAACAAAGTGTTATATAGACTGTCAGAGCCCTATTCTGTTTATGTAATTGTTGGGACAGTGTGGATTGAGTAAAACACTTGTTTAACATTCGGCACTCTGAATACCGAACACAAATGAATCAACAGTTAAAACGTCTCGCTTATCCTGCATATACAGTAGATTGATTTCATTTGGGAATTGTTATTAATAGATATTAATTATCAGTTAAATCTGTGAATGTGTTGATAGACAGAACAACCTGTTGGAACAAACTTTATGTACCATCATAACCAGATTAAAATTAAGAAATGTATTAAGTCACAAAAATATTCCATATCCAAGCATCCAAGACAACTACAAGGTACACAAAGGTACAACTACTTTCAGCAAAGAAGGTTACAAAATAAGAGTATGCAAGGAAACCAATCCACAGCTTGTTTCTCTCAAAATGGTTCCAACAAAATTAAAGTTCACAAAGACAGCCAAATCTTCAGGGATGAAAATGTCAAAATACCAGATGAGCTGCTAGACAAAAAACCAAGATGGTTCCAAGAAAACCAAGATCAAAGTTCATAAAGACAGCCAATTCTTCAGGGATGAAAATGTTAAAATGCCAGATGAGCATGAGATGCGTTAGACAAAAACCACCAAATACCAAGAAACCAGGCCCAAAACTAAAGTTTTGTTTCCTCAGATGCCAACGGCAGATATCAACTCCCGAAAGTTCACCGTGTCAGATGTTTTTTGTGTGAGTGAGAGAAAGAGCATAGACCAATGTTTATTTGGTTGCTCTTCTCCTGGCCCTCACAAACTTAATAATCAGAGGAGCACGCTGCTGTTAGAAGCAGGGCTAAACACTATGATCTTATCAAAATATTCATGATTTTAGCCCCTTCTAACGAGACCAAACCTGAATATGTTACATAGGAGGCAATCAGGCTCAGTTATTTCATACCTCTGAAAAATGTTAACAGACGTGATACTTGCAGACAAATAATGCCTGTGTTTACTGACTTTACCGAAAAGTAAAATACAGAAATGCATTTATCTGCAAACATAGTTATGTATTAAAATGTAGCAGATATGTAGATCAAAATATTGTTTAGGTCACCATAAATAAACATTTATTTAGATACAACATTTTATTGCTTTTAGCATGTCAAACCATTTTGTTTACATTGAAAATGTTGGTTCTTGGGTAGTGATACATTCCAGGAGAATTTGTACTTACTGTATGGAAATGGTTTTAAAATTCTGTCCACATCATATATTTCTGTATGAAATATAATTTCAAATCAGGATGCAACTGGCTATGGGAAAATGCCAGCCAAATAGGAAATTATTTCATATAATTTGAGTATTGTTACTTAGGTGTGGATAAATAGGGAGGTGTGAAAACATTAAGTGGGTAATTGAACACAATACAAGCTGCTCCAGCCACAGTCATCAGCTCATATTCTGAATCATTTTAATGTATTTTGTTAACTTGTAAATCTATCTAATTGCCTCAATTGGTCAAATCAAAAGCACATGAAAACTGGGTACCAGGTAAAAGAAAATGTATGCCTTAACCCATAAATTGGCACAGTTATGAAACAAAATTATACAAAAATGAGATGAGCAAAAATAAGAACCTCTCCGTGTCCTTCAAAATGACCTTCCTGTCCCCCTGTTCCATGTATCTGCATCCATGTGCTGACCCCTTTACTATCACAGTGTTTTGGAAAACACTGGTCGTTCTATGGACGCCATTCATTTGCAGCATGTCCGCAAGAGAAGAGGGTTATCTGTACCCGTCCAGACCCCAGACCAATGATAATCATCACGCAATTTTATAATCCAAGAAACCATCACATACACACAGGGGGAATTCAATTAAACCAGCAAACCACATGACAAGTGGAGGAGTTCATATATTATACCATGTTGGCCAGTTGAAATTGCTAACATTTATCATGGTCCAAGGCAGAGCTGGAACAAAAAAGAGGTATCCTGCTTTTGCATGCAGCAATGACTCCACACAAGTTTGCAGGAAGAGCCTGTGATTATTATCGATGGCATAAATAATCTTGGGACTAGTAATAATGTGGGTGATCCACTGACTGCTGCAAATACAGAGGACACAAACCATGTATCTGCAAGGAAAAAAACCGTCAGCATAGATTGAGGTTTTATGTTTTAAAATGTTTGAGAGGAACTGTTGTATATCATGCAATGTTGGTCAGTATTCTATTGGGCCATTTTAAATGATAAACCTGCTGCTGAAAATGTTTAATATGTTTCATTTTTATTTCTATTTTTGGACGAATGTTTTTGTAGTTTCTTTTCTTTTTCATAAATGATCATTTGTTTGAACATGACTGTCATGACATGTCATCAATCTTGAAGTCCACTTGACACAGCTGAACCAAAACAGAATGCACATTTCACATTGCTTTTACTCTGGCTTAAATGTATCATCAGCTTTTACTAGGTTTGCTAAAACATGGTTGTTTGGATTAACTTCCCATTTGTCAGCACATGTGGAAAATATGTTTAGAATGAATGAGGTGTTCATGTTGGAAATGCACTTTGTACAGTACCTTCCATTTGTAGTTCACACAGTGCTGTAGATTCTCTTCATCCTTAATTCCTGAATAGATGAAACGGTGCCTTTTAAATCATTAAAATGTAATTTTTGATGGAAGCACTTATGACAATAAAGCACACACTAGAAAAGAAGTGACGACTTGGAAATAAGGAGAAAGCTAAAGGTGTGTGTGTGTGTGTGTGTGTGTGTGCATATGTGTGTGTATGACATTTGGTTGATAGACAGAGAGATGTTACTGAAAGAGAATAACATCTTTAATTTGGGCCGACACAGAACATAAGGGAAGGAGTATAGATATTCACAGAGCCATGTTCTAATATGTGAGAAAATATAATTCACATAAATATGAAAAAATGTGGGTGATCCCCTGACTGAAAAATGTAATATTTGTGCTTGGTAAGAAAAAGGAAATGAATGGCTGGTGCTTTAAAATGAATACAAGGATACTTTATATCATTTTGTTCATAATATCAGAGACTTTTATACGCATTCCACATTTGTAAAACAATATGTCTTCAAAATGTTTATGATCCAGTGCAAGGCATACGCCTTACATCAATTACAATCAGCCATCAATGCGTTTTTTTTTTTTGTTCATATATTATTGCGATGAATGGCTTCTCGACACATTTAAAGTCCGTTCGGTTCAATCTTGAAGGCCACGTATTGTGAAGAACGGCGATGCTCGGATGTGAGGTGGTGTCATAAGCGCAGGCATGCTCGTTCTGTGGCTGGATTACGTGCGCGCTGTGCTTTAAATCACGTGCACGCTCGGAGCTGAGCGGGATCTGTGTGCCAGATGTTGAAATGCTCTGGTTGAGATTGGAGCTGCTCTTGAGCAGCAATCACCTCCTTTTACCTCAAATCTCAGATAATTCCTTTCCCAGGCTTTGCTGCTGCTCTGTGCCGCAGGCTTCTTTTAGGCTCATCTCTAAGCAGCCACATTTCCCCAAAAAACTCAGCCAGCTAGGCAGAGATGAGCTCTGCCCTCCCGCCTCATGCTGTTATTTAATAAGACAATGTGCCCAAATGCTGAGCGACAAGGTCATTTTGTGAAGGCGGCTTGTGGAGCATATTTCTACATGAAGAGACTATGGTGTGAAATGCTCATGAACTGCAAATTCTGCAAATACTAAGTTCTGACCGTCTTACTTTTTTTTTACATAAATTGCTATTAATAGCATTTTGATATGTTATCCTCATGGTCTGACAATGTCTTTCATGGACAAAGAATGGGTGGGAGTTTTTATGCAAAAATAAATTGTTTCATTCATAGCCCAACCAGAGAACCAGTTCCTCATCAGCAATAGAACATGGGTATGGCTACTGTAAATGTAATCAATGTATCAATGGCTTGCTGTTCTAATGTTGCTTCACTGCACCTACAGGAGCTAATGAGGTTGTAATGTTTCTGTATCTGTCCTGTTTGTATTTATGTTTATTCTTGTTATTTATTCATACATCCTTGGTTATTGTTTTCCATTACAGTTCTCATTTGTTATCCCCTGGTATGTCTGCGTCTGAATGTTTACCAGCCTAGTCACTCCCCTGTCTGCATGTCCCACTATTTGGGTGTTTACGGTAGTTTCGGGTTTTCAACATTCCTTCCAAGCTCGCAATTCTTACTTCCTGCTTTAACTACTTCCTGGTAGTTAAATGTTGTAAAGCACTATTCTTACTAACTACTACGAATCTAGATATTGTACAGTACTAATCCGATTAATACACTTACTGTCTGTCTAACTAACTAACAGTCACTTTTATTGGGTAGTTAGAAGTATTCACATAACTAATTCACTAACGCAATCTCTTAGTGTTTCTGCACTGTTCTGTAACTCCGCCTCCCTATGCTATCCCTGATTACTCGCTTAGTTTCAGCGAAGTGTTCGCACCTGTCTCTGACTATCACTACAATCTATGCAAATGTCTACTCCCTAATCCGGAGCCGTATGTTTTACATGTTTGGTGACGTGCATCCAGTCCACGTTTTCGTCTCCCTCCTGTTATGATGTTATTACCCTATTATGTTTCCCCACCTGTTGTCTATTTGTTTAGCCCACCTTTTTCCCAGCTCCGCCTAGATTGTCACCTTCCCTCATGTATTTAAAGCTCAGTCTCTGTTTCACCCATTGTCAGAACGTTGATCAGTTATAGTGCCAAATTACTTGTACGCCTATTTCTTGAGATTCCTAAAGACACCCCTGGTTTTTGATTATCTGCTTTGTTTTAGTGACTTCTGTTTTTGCCCTCGCCCTTTTGTACTTTCGCCTTCTGATTTACTGGATTTTTGACCTTTTTGCCTGTTTTCTTGACTATTCTTTTGCTTTCTGTTTTCGTCTTTGTCTTGGATCTCCTGGCTTACGAATTCCGAATAAATAACTACATTTTTGGATTATCTCCATGTCTGCGTCTGGGTCATCAGTGCCGTACATAACAGAGGTTCTGTAGGCTCCATCCTTCATGACCACCAGCCTTCATTATTCACTGTGTTGCACCCTGCCGTTTCTGTTCAAAGTGTTTGATTTGAGGGTCCAGAAGCCTTACCTCGTTCAGCCATAGAGTGCAAAACAGCAGTGAAGTTTCCTTAAATAGCATTTTTTTTGCAATAGTGGCCATCCAGCAGAGGAAACTGCCACTTTGGTGCAATCAACTCACGGACACAGTAGGCTGCGGAATCATTATATGCTGCTGGAGTGCTTCACTCGAGCGAGGCGCCAGGCCACAGCCAGCCAGTGCACGCCCTTCCAGAACTGGGGGAGATGAGCGCTTGTGCTCCCAGAGCTGGGGGAGATGAGCGGAGCGTCAGGCTCCCAGAGCTGGGGGAGATGAGCGGAGCGTCAGGCTCCCAGAGCTGGGGGAGATGAGCGCTCGTGCTCCCAGAGCTGGGGGAGATGAGCGGGGTTCAGTCTCCCAGAGCTGGGGGAGATGAGCGGGGTTCAGTCTCCCAGAGCTGGGGGAGATGAGCGTAGCGTCAGGCTCCCAGAGCTGGGGGAGATGAGCGGAGTGTCAGGGCTCGGGGAGATGAGCAGGATCTCTGCTGGGGGAGATGAGCAGGATCTCTGCTCGGGGAGATGAGCAGGATCTCTGCTGGGGGAGATGAGCAGGCTCTCTGCTCGGGGAGATGAGCAGGATCTCTGCTGGGGGAGATGAGCAGGATCTCTGCTCGGGGAGATGAGCAGGATCTCTGCTGGGGGAGATGAGCAGGATCTGCTCGGGGAGATGAGCAGGATCTCTGCTGGGGGAGATGAGCAGGATCTCTGCTGGGGGAGATGAGCAGGATCTCTGTTGGGGGAGATGAGCAGGCTCTCTGCTGGGGGAGATGAGCAGGGCGTCAGGCTCTCTGCTGGGGATAGGCCCCTGGGGGGTACGTGGCGGGGAGGGGCTCTGTAAGTGGGCGGGATGATGAGTACAGCCAGCGGGTGAGATTGACAGGCGGTGTATCTTGTCTGAGAGGCCCATGATCAGCTCTTTACCCCTGCAGCTGAGTGCTGTGTTTGTGTGGGCGTGTGTGTGTTTGCTTGTGTGTTTGTGTGTGTGCCAGTGGTTGGATGTTTGTGTGTGAGTGTGTGGATGTGTGTGCTTGTGGTGTCTGTGTGCGGGGGGGGGGGAGGGGGGGGGGTGTGCGTGTGTCAGTGTGTAAGCGTTTGTGTGTGGATGTGTGTGCTTGTGTGCATGTGTGCAGGGGGGGAGGGGTGTGCGTGTATGCATGTGTTTATGGGTGTGTGTGTGTGTGTGTGTGTGTGTGTGTCAGTGTGTGAGCGTTTGTGTATGTATGTGTGTGCTTTTGTGCATGTGTGTGTGGTGTGTGTGTGTGTATCTCTGTGCCACCAGGGGTACAGTACAGCTGGCATATCTCCCTTGTGAGCTGTAATGGTGACGAATGGACAGGGCTCATATGGAAGCCCTGGCTGCTAGTTCAGAGACAGTGAATAAAGAGATACGACGGGTGACAAACTACTGGGAGGAAATAAGGCTGTCTGATATTAAGCAAAACCAGTTTGATTCTGCCAAGGGCTGGCAAATGTTTGATCTTGGTATGACTTTATTTGTTCTACAGACAAAAATAGAACGACCATGCAGATGTCCTAAAAGATTATGCTGTTTTTGTTTTTCTTCATCCAAATTAAATCAGCCATAGACATCCACACAATTCATTTTAGCCTTATTCACAACTTGAATTGTGGAGTGTGCAGCTCACCCTGGCTACAATCAAACCATACAGTACAAACAGTATATGACATACCTGAACAGTGAGCATGAAGTACATTACAGGAGGGCATTGGAAACAGGAGCACACATGGCAGGTGGATGTAGAGGCTGTGTGCATTGTTTTATGCTTCTTTATGCACTTTCAGCAAAAAGATTAGGCACCACCTCCCCTCCCTTAAATATTTGTCAGTGACTTCCTTAAAAAGCTTCTGAATGTTGCATTGTTCTCTGCTAGAGGGCAACAACTGCTACACTAAAGCTCTGGCTAGGAATCTGAAATCCAGCCCTAAGGCAAAGTGCCTGCAAAGATCCCCTGCCTCTCTGACAAGACCCTTGTGCTGTTTCCCTTCCCCAGTGCAAAGCAGCATACACATAATTACTCCCCCTAGGCAGACTATGTACGCCAAAAGTCCCCTTGCAAGGTATAACTGACAATACAGCCCATAATACAGAGATTCTCAATTTTAGATGTCGAATGTCAGCAAGACATCATCTCCCCTTCCTTGCCTCTTCAGACACATTGTTTCCTGTTGAGCTGGATGTGAGGGTTGGGCCTTGTCGTGCTGACTGTGTGCTCTGCTCCTTTGACATTGAGTTTGTCGCAGTCTTTACGTTCTAATATGCTGCATATAACAAATGATAACAGGACAGCATGCTCAACTGAAACTCCTGAAAACTTTTTTTGCACAGGTGCGAGAACCTCAAAAGAGAAATGAGTAGTGGTGTGCATACCATCCATTTATTTTACTGTATATAACAGCCAGTCAGTGGCAAGCTAAAAAAAAACAAGATACTTTCTCATTTGCCCCATTCCCATTCAATCACTATTGACATAATGCAAAAGACAAAAATCAGCTAATGGTTTTTCCTGTAAGTGACATTTATGACAATAAATGGCAATAGGAATATTATTATGCATGCACTGGTTTGTGTGTGTGTGGGAAGTTTGGCCATACTGTACCAATGCCAGTTTCATTTTGGTCTGCACTGATAGTAATCATCCTTGGCACTGAGATATTAATAATGTGCATACATTGTCATCATCAATACTGGTCCTTGTACATAACAAGGACCAGTATTTATTAGGATTAGTAGAGCAGATTATTGTTCGTTTATATAGTTAGTCTCTAGGATTATACAGACTATATACAGAATATGCAGTGCTTTCATAAATGGTATGGAGGCTACATTTAGTTGTTTTGAATATAATATATATATATATATATTCTACTTTGCTTGTCAGAAAATGAAAATTATATCTTTAATTTTAATAGTTTGCCTTTACACTACTGTAGCATACAGTAATTTGTAGGTGTCACTGACAGCATTTTGTAGGCTGCATTGCATAGAGTTTATATACTTTATTTTGCATCTATGGCACAGAACTGTCTTTAATCCTGTAATGTTTACTGTAATGTGATTATGAATTGTCACTCAAAATATTCATATTATGATTGTCTGTACATTTTTTCTTCAAACAACAATTGCATTCTTCAAGGACTGCAGGGCTACTGGCTGTTACGCTGGATAACCTGCTAAATATTCCAATTCATATGAATAACGTGAAGTTTTGTCTGATATTTCAGGTGTTGATCATTTACTAATCAAAAGGGAATTCAAAAATCTTCAGAACACTCAAGACTCTCTTATAAGTATAACACATCTCCTCAGCTTTGGTCTGTGGAATGCAGCATGTCAATGCAGGTTGGTACAGAAGCACCAGTCTCAACTAATCATTTTTGTGATTATTGAAGCCCAGCGCAGCTGTGAGAGTTAGCAGTTAAAGATAGCAGGGAAGCTTGCTGGCCAGCAGCCCTCCACAACTTCACAAGTCATGAATTTAAATGTCATTCAGCCGTTAAAAAGATATTAACCAAAATGAACCGATATATCTGTTATCAAACTTTTTTGAAGTTCTGTCATTCCTGTAGATACAATTGTGCCATAATTGGTACACATATGTTATATTGCTAAACTCCTGGAGTGTTCATCCACTTAAATGGACCAAAACAATAATTGAGTTGTAACGTGTGACACAAAAACATTTTGTCACCAAGTACAACAATTCTCAGGAAAAGCGATAACGTCTTCATTTTTAACATTTACTAACATACTTTTCTATGAATAACCTGTGCAGGCATGTTCATTTACATAGAGCTGGATGGAATCTGGATGGAACAATATATGTTCCAAATAAAAAAGAAACAAGATGACCAAAAAAAGGACTTTATTGCATGACAAAAGTGTGAATATAATATGAATTTATATATGCTACAAACATGATATAAATTACAATTATACGTAATAATTCTTCTTATCTTGATATATTCACTGGTAAGTGAAGGCTTTATTTTTAACTGCTCAAAGCATTTTCCATAGACAGCACATGTTGTTCTGTGTGAGGAGGAAGGTATTTTTTGTTTTGTTTGTTTGTTCTCCTGAACATTGCAGGACTATTTGCACAAAAATAGGTTCTATTCCTCCTACCATATTGACCAGTGAGATCACATTTTGATGGAGATCTGCTGAGTCTCACAGGAAACTGCTTGTTTGTGATAGAAGATTGGATTGCATAAATACATGGAATTTAGTGTTTACCAATTGCTTGAGTGTTCCAGGATTTTTATAACTGAGGGGTCATTGAACTGTTCTCATTTGGGTTCCTGAAACCTTTGGATTGATGGCATCCCACTGGACTCCTACAATGGAAATGCAACATAAGAATGACATTTCTTTAATATATACATATGTGTGTGTGTGTGTGTGTGTGTGCGCATGTGTAATTATTTTGTGTGTTAACTTCCTTAAGTTAACACACACATTTCTCAGCGCTCCCACACCTTTGCCTCTTCCTATAAGTGTCATTCCCCAGTGCAATAGCCTTCAGGAATGATAAACATTCCAATGGGCCACACACACATTCATTTCAGCCCTCTGGTGAAACTGATCCTGTCACAGATTAGTCCAAATATACATCGCCAGAGATCTTTTGTTATTGTTTAGTGTCAAACAATGCGCCTGTAAAAGCAATTCACGTTCATTAGTTTGTTTTCAACTTACTCCAGTCCTTATTGTGTTTGATTTGATGTCTATTTAGTAGCACTGAATGAAGTCAGGGAAGGTCCCAGCACATAGAAATGTCAGAAACGTTTTTGGTCTAAAAGATAATATGGTCATTTGTTGTGTTCTGCAAATTTGACAGAAAAGATATATACTGCAAGTGCTCCATGAACCCTCTGAACTGCATCATTTGTTAATGCTTTGAACCTGAGCTGATTTAGTTCATTTTTCCACTGCTGATGCATTTGGGCCATTACTACAGTCGGTAAAAGTTTTAAAAAATGGTCACGTCTTTAGCAAAAAAATGAGTAAGCATAAACCGAGGCTGTAATTTCAGGCTTTACTTTAATTTTAAAATATATTCAGTGTTGAAATATTTATGATGTATAGGGCTGTTGGCAGTAAAGCTTTAAAATGATGAAATTTTCTGATGGAACCTGAGAAGATGTATGGAGGCGCTCACGGTTTTCGCTTTTGCTTTAATCAAAAGAGGATTTTGTTTCCTGTTCTCCTCTTCACCTCCTTCTTATTTAGCTTAGATGAGGAGACTGGGATTTATCCGAGTGCCACACATTTGTTGCAAGCAGTTACCACCCCAGCAATGATTTGCGTAACACTTATCACTCCTCCTGCTCATCTGCTGGGCATGTACACAATCTCTCTCTCTCTCTCTCTCTCTCTCTCTCTCTGTTTCTGTCTCTCTTTCTCTCTGTTTCTGTCTCTCTTTCTCTCAAATTCAAAGTCAAATTTGTCTTATTTGCATGTCAAGTACTGTATACTTGCATTGCCAAAGCATCATCTTAAATACAACAACTTACAATACCAAACAAATTGCTGAAATGTTCATTTCTTTCTGAACTCTCAATACAGAACAACACAACATGGTTATGGTTTTAAACTGATTTGAACTCTGTGTTTTCTGTATAATCTTATTTCACCCATCATTGAATTGTTGTCCTTCCTCAGTTGCCATTAACAAGTCATATTAACTCAATATGACTTCCTATCCCAAAGCAAAACCTGACTTTATCAATGAATAAATATATTAGCAAGTTGAAACCCTGCCCTTAATTGTGTTCTGTGTTCTGTACGTTGATGACAACACACAGATAACATACAGTAAATGTCCTCTTCCAGTGGATATACTCCATCTCCAAAATCAGAATGCAAGTTTCAGAGACACAATCAATGATTAAAGTTTATTACAGGACTGGGAACAATAGACAGTGTGCCCTAACTAGGCAAGCGGGCCTGTAAGAAAGGCTGTTTCTTCAAAACCCGGACAGGTAAATAAATAAAAGACATTCATCTTCCACAACGAGGTGAAAAGGGCTTACTTGCTCTGAGGTCTGTGAGCCCGAGAACAGAATTTCATTTCTCTTAGCCATCCTCATAGCCGAATTACTTGTCACTTTAAATAGGTTGTTTGGTTGAAATGATGGGATGTTTTTCAGCAGAGCGCAATACGAAGGAAATGGAAAACTCCACAAATGGCATGGCCCATGTACAGTGTCATATATTACAGGCACAAGCAGGAGCTTACAGCTGGCCCCATTCCTCTCAGTGCTCTGACATTTTCAAATGGACTGTCCTGGGAATAGCAGGTACTGTTATTACAGATTATCAAGTGCGGGAGAACTGCGTGTTTGCTTCCAGGAGCTCTCATTTCCATCATCTTCAAGGGCCACGATAGCTCGTGGACAAAGGGCTGTGAATCTCAATCATCCGAATCAAGCCTGTTAATACAAAAGCATGCTATAAAACGGTGTCCTTCGTTTTACCTTTAGACTCGAGCTAAAATTCATTATAATCCTAACACATCCTATTATTATGTGATCTTTATTGAGAATGGGGGTGTAGTAACGTCTCCGTATTTGATAAAGTGAAAGCGTATTAATGCGCCCTCAGGAATCTTGCTAATCACCCTCAGCGTGCTACACCTCCTCCAGCTGTGCCAGGGCTGTGTGCCTGTAGGCAATGTGCTACAACACTACACAGTGCAGCACAGCTCTGTCACCTTCCTGAGACACTTCATTGCACAGGTTATTTATAGCTATAGATGTCAGCCTCTGTCGGCCACATAATGTTGCCTTCCTGTGTTCTTTCACAGTCAAAGGCCAGTATTGCTGGGCTGAATGGCCGTTATGTTATGTTTTTTTTCCCTCTTTAGACTATGCTACTGTATTTCAATGTGCGTTTTCTCCAAGATGTTAATTATCTTTACTGTCAATAAGGAGGATAATGCAACACCAATGATGTGTTTTCCAGGTTGGTGTGTATGGCTGTTTGGCTGTACCTTTTGCCAAACAACATTGCGCATCTTATTTTAAATATTTTGGCTGTAACTGCCCTGACCCATTTCATGGGTACTGGCAGTGCTTCCTGGCCTGACCGTTAATCACTGAACATACCAGGTAATGGAGCCAATGACACAACTTTCCTGCAATTATTGGAAAATTCCCTTGACAGGATGTGTAATTATTTTCCTATTAGGTAAAAAGGAAACTAATAAGTGCTGTAATTATTATCTTTTTTTTTGCTGGGAAGCCATTATTTGGCTGTATGACTGGAATGTACATTATCAGAGATATTTGTCTGAAGGGACATATTTTCTGTTAATAGTTTTTCATTTTGCCGTTTACTGCAAACCATGCTTAGAGACCAATATTTAATGTACCGTTATTTGATTTCTGAAAAAGCCAATTCTAAGGTTTGTTTCATAAAAGTTAAATTATTTCAGGATTTAGTTTTTTCTGGTTTCTTAATTTTTCTGTAACTATTAACATTTTCTTCTTTAAAACTGTTATTTTTCCTTTATTAACTGCTTGGCTCACAGATACCGTTGGGAGTGCTCTCTTTTGAAGCCTTGGTAATGAAGACTTGGTAATGAAATTTTTTTTTTAATATGTTAACTACACACTTCATTTTTCCTGTAATTTTCCTATAATGCTGCAAACTACAATATCCACAAAATAAATATCCAAAAGTATTAGCCTAATTTTGTGTTAGACTTCTTACTCTACTCAACTCTAAACACCTACACTTGTATAAATTACATTCCCAGTCAATTGACACATTAGACAATATTTGCATATTATGTGCTTTATTATTTTACTGTGGGTATTCACACGAGTGCCTTGATTGAAATAATATATGACAAATTTAAAAAGGGACAATCATTAAAACAGCAGGGAACATCTAATATAAGCTTATAGACCAAAAGTAATTTTTGAGATTAATTGTGTGTGAGCCTGGAAATGAAGGATAACTGCACTGAGTGAAATCCAGCAGGAAGAGTTCTTTCTACTTCAGTCCATTACATTACATGTTATTTAGCTGACACTTTTATCCAAAGCAATTTACGGTTGTGTGGATATTATTGTTGCTACATTATGGATTGAACCGCCAACCTTGTGGGTCTCAGACATGCACCTTATTCACTAGGCCACTGGCTGCCCCAGTCCATGTTCCGGATTTAGGAGGGTTTCCCGGATTTTACGGAGAGCAGTTATCCAGCTAATGGAACAATCTTGTTGAAAAAGGGCCTGCTTTCTCATGTTTTGTGAATGTTATGGTAGTGCTATTAGTGTTAGAAGATCACATTACCTTGCTCTTCATGTTACTTACTGTTCCTCCTTCATAGGTGAAAGCTGACATTATTCCTCTTTGTGCATAAACAGCCAGTTTGACATAAATTATATTAACCCCTTAAGTCTCACCGGCCCAGGGCAATAATCTGTATCCACTCAAAAACAGAAAATATTTTCAGTGGGGAAAACAATCTTCCAACTCCACTGTGTTCAAGCTTCAGTAACTTTGATTTAGTAATACTTTTCAGAATACTCTAAGATTATGTCTGTAGTCAAAAGGGTTCAAGAATAGGAGCCATTGTATTTCAAGCTGTATGTAATTTTCAAGCTCAAATCAAAGAAAAGGGGCGATACTTAACGGGTTAATGTAGCGAATATGAACCCAAGAATGGGCAAAGTTCAGCAGTTCACAGATTTAGACAGACAGATTTGCTATGGATTGGTCCATATACTGTAAGTGATTGGGGTTCATGAAGTTTCACCTCCACAACAATTATCACCAAAGGTCAAAAAGTCACCAAATTCCTTCCATTTGCACCTCTCCAATGTAATTGTTAACACTTGACTTTTTTCAAAGCTGGTCTTAAGATGCAGTCTGATGAAGGCCTTACGTACTGACAGCACATGGGTGTGAAATTGTACAAAGCCAAACAACAGGTGTGCCATCTTGCCATCACACTTCCGATGTCAATTACACCTTGAAACTAGAACAGATTGCTAAAGTAGAGTATTAGACCATTTACAAAGGGATGATGTGATGTGTCATTTATTATTATTTTGATTATTCTACTGCTGCTGCTGCTGCTGATGATGATGATGATCATGATTTTGATTATTCTGCTGCTGCTGATGATGACGATGATGATGATGATGATAACCTGGCAACACATTTAGTTTTTGATAATAGAACATGAAAGTATACAAAAATAGCAAGGTCAAGCAAAATGTGCAAAATTGCAATGAAGTGCGAAAAGCAATTAAATTACAGTTAAAACATCTGTGCTTACCAATAGAATCTGTTTCCAACCTCTTAACGATAACATGATGATAATGACAATGATAGCAGTGATGAGGGTGATGAAATTCTAACACTGGCTTTTCACTTTAATCCCATTTTAAAACCCAGCTCCCAAACCTGTGCCTTTACCACACTGCTGCCATTTGAAGTTAGAGTGTGAGTGAGAATCATCCACTTAAGCTCTTTTGAGAGGGTGCTGGTATACTCCAGTCTTTCTGTCAGTCTGAGAACGCTGCTCAAACTCACTCTTCCAGCTGCACAAGGATCTGGGTCTGCCACCTGGCAGCTGGAGTACCCTCCATATTTCCCCTTTTGATCCAAATTCACCAGGTCCTGAACCGCTCTTACCCTACACCCTCACATTGGCAAGTCATTTCCACTTTGCCCCCCCACCCCAACACACACACATACACACAGACACTGAGACACTTTCCATTTGCCTGCTGCAGAGGACGGGAAATCATCTTCCTCTGTGGTTCCTCTGTCATCATGGAGGATGACAAGCTGGGTTTGCTGTGTCTCCAGGCAAATGCAAATGAGAGCCTGATGCGTGGCAGCGGGTCCTGGAGGATAAGAGAAAAAAGAAAATCACAACTGAGGAGAGAATGATAGCACCAGTCCATCAAAAAAGAGATGCGTCCAGCGAAATTGAGATAGTTATTGCATTCCGCACATTTATGAAAACGGACATTTGCAAAACTACAATGGAAAAAACTGTCTGCACAGTGTCTGACACACTGGATTATGCTCTGTCATGGGTTTGATGACTGCAAACAAGTATGTATCTGATGCTCCTTCCTAAATTTCTAGTCCAACTATTTGGGGTATACATCTCTGACTATGCTGTGGCCTGTGGCTTGACTTGTAAACTTTTGGCCTATAGCTTGCAGGTTCAAATCCTTACAAAGTTATTGTTGGTGCACACTTAAGCAAGAAACTTGCTAGAATTGCTCCATTGCTTCATTCAACCAGCTGTTTGAATGGATAATATAAATGTAAATCATGTCTCCCTCTCCATGTGTGAAAATAATGCAATCCTCTGACTCATGTAAATACATGAAAATTTATTCTTCAAAATACACATCCATGGAAGTGAATAAATGCCCCACAGCAAGACATTCATAATTCATACATGTTATCTACCACTGATGATGTCAGAGATAACCTCGCAATAACAAATCCCATTGCTTTATTGATATGTAGTAACTGATGACAAAATAATATTCCCATTACATTTCAACTGCAACATACATATTTATAAACAAAGATATAATGTATTGAAAGTAATTCTTCTCTATTTTCTGAATTTTAAGGCCTGCCAGTCAAGAATTTAAGGCCATGGAAAATTCCAAGAGCGTGGGGTAGAATCACAATCCATCCTAGTAATGGATTACGTTAAGACTCGGTTGTGTTTAACTTCGATGAAGAATCACGTTCCATCCATCAGAGCCTTTCAAATTGTCAGGCTAATGCATTGTGTGGTTGGCGTAACGCATCATAAAGGAAGACCCACAGACCTATTACACTTCCCAGAATGAGCCTGCGGTGGTTAATTCCCATGATCCTCACTGCTACACTGACGGCCTCTTTGTCAGCAATGGGATTGATCCAAACACAGACAACCGAGCTCTATCCTTGCGTAATGCAGGGCTTTCACCTTGTGCTAATGATACGTTGATGATTATCACATCAGTAATATTTCAATGACATCATATCAAAGTTTCCCTGTAGGGAAAATGTCTTCATCAGGACAGAACGCTGTAAAACACACTTAAAACACACTTTGAGAATCAATGGCTTTTGATTGGTGATCTGCTTCACTTTCATTACTGAGTGTTGAGTTTATGTTTTTCCAAAAACATGTTCTTTTCTATTTAAGTACCAGTACAAGCCATTGATTCCCTGAAAAAATTCCACAGCCATTCTTACTGCTAGCTTTTATCTGTTTGCTGTAATTTTGTATACATTATTTGATTACATTTAGTAGCTGTTTTCAGTAGCCCTCACCATTTGTTCTGCTTATTTGTATAATTTTATTTTACATCATATACACTCATCATATACACAAAATGAAGTTATTACTAGGGAATATTTACTTGTTTATGACAGGTCCTGATCTGTTGTGTTTCTCTGTGACATGTTGATTGCTATGCTAATTATAATTGATGAATTGATAGTGCTCAGTAATAGGCAGCCAAAGGCTAAATTCTAATTTGACCTCTTCAATGAGGCATTAGCCTGGTTTTCAAATTCTCACCAAATCATTAGCTCAGTTAGATTCAGCAGCTGAATTGCATAGCTCTTAAGTTAATAAACTGAATATGCTTTCTTCAACATTAATTGAAGGGAATAACTAATTGTTTTTGACCAGCAAGATGAGATGCAATCAGCCTTTCCAACCAGCATGTAATTCTGGGGTCAGCGTTATTATACACCCAAGAAATCAAGTACTGTGCAATCTGACAGCACTCGCCCTGTCATTACATTTGACATACAATTAAAAGCAATTGTCGTTTTATTTCTTTGCTTCTTTGTTTAGAGAGTTCAGTGATCACCAATCACCTGTTTTGGTGAGGATAAAAACTAAAAAACTGAATTTATTCCTCCGTGGAACAATGTAGAAGGACAAATGCTGATTGAATCCTTAATCCTAGCATCAATCTGACTACTTAAAAGAGTAAGTTTACGTTATCTAATATACTAACAACACTTAATTGTAGATGAGTTTTTGAAAGCTGCCCTCACAAACAGCTTTTTAAAAGTGTAGCTGGGAGGCAGCATCACTCGGGGGTGGTACTGATGTCTCCTGGAAGTCACATGCAGATGAGTATGACGCAGATTGACCCTCAGCTAATTTATCAAAATAAAAGGCAGATCAATGCACCTGATGGCTGTGTAAATAATGAGCTCCTGGGCCGTTTCACTGTGATTTATGACAGCAAGGTAAGACTAGGGCTGAATCCGCAGCACTAACGGGATTTGAGCTTGCGATAAGATCCTACCGTTTCCTGTGGGTGTTGTAATAAAGAGCTTTTAACTCTTCTTATGTTTCCACTGACAAGCAACAGATGGACAATACTGGTGAATATGTAATTTTAGATTAACCTGAGAATTGGATGTTCAAACACTTTCAAATATATATCACAATGAAATGCTTGAAAAGGATATAGGTCCATAACTATTATAATTCTTATTTTTGTATGGCAAATTGATTCCATTGCCTTCCATAAGGGGTATTTTGGTAACCCTAAAATAATATCTTTATATTCAGTCTGCATTTCATCCTGTGTGAACTTGTGTAGTGAGGGGAACCATTAATCTTGACAGAGTATTTCACTGCAGAAATAAGTGTTTGCACAGTATGTGTGTCAGGAGGACTAAAAAGTAAACATTGGTAGTATACGCTATTTGACAGTGAACTGGTCAGAAAGTTCACCTGCAGTGTACCATATTTTTGGTATCGTCTCAATCCTGATTGAGAAGCATCTTGAGTGGGGGGCTGGGAGCTACTGCTGCAGCAGGGTAAATGGTAGAGTTTTAGTTAATGGGACTGTGAAGACATCCAAATTTGCCATTTTGTATTGGAAAATTATAATTACGTGCATTCAATTAACTTAACTGGTCAGACTGGAAACCATAACTAGTTTAGAATGTACATATGTCTGAAAATAATTCCCCAATTTACTCTATCCTCCTGAGATGTGGCAGAAAAATAGTTTCATTACTTTATTAAACAGTGTCAAGGATGAAAAACATCACCATGAAAATATTTAGAAAAATATTATTTATTTTATTTTTATTGAATGTCCCTTGGAGTGTAAGTTTCAGCGTAGCATAATATATGGGTCTTGAAATTAAGACCAGAGACAAATGAGACAAAAATGAATTGCTGGGTCTTCGGCAAAATATGTCAATGCCACCTGGTTGTAGATGGAAACCAGCACTTGGAAAGCATCATAAGCTCCAAAACTTAACTCTACATTTCTGTCACCAATTGGAGACTCACTAATTACTGCTATGAATGCATAATTTCCCCTGACTTTTCATCAACCCACAACACTACTTATAGAGTGCACAGATATTATGCTTGATAAATAGACAGATACTTACAGAATGAATATGTCAGTTATATAACTGAAGTACCATTATGCTTTTGTTTGCAGTGAACTCTAAAAATATCTAATATATTTTTGGCAAGTGGCAAATCATACAAATTACTGAAATGCATATGCATCTGAACAGACAATTAGAGAGAAATAGAGAGAAAGGCAGTGAGAGAGAATGAGAGAGAGGGAGAGATAAGGGGGGAGGGAGGAAGGGAGGGAGAGAGGGGGAGAAAAGGACTGGAGTACAAGAGAAAATGAGACTGCCAAAAAGGAAAGAAAACTGAGTGACACAGACAGAAGGGGGCAAACACGAGGAGGGGGGAGAGGGGTGAAGACAGTCTGACAGTTTCAGATGTGACTGCTGCCAGTGTTTCTCTGTATTCCATCACAGGGAAGTCCTGTCATGGCCCGCCGGGCTGTGGACGAGGTTGTGGCGTATGGTGGAGAGACACAGGCCAGGCTTCCACAGAGGAAGAAAAACATTTCTGCTTGAGCTGAGTTCTTCAGAACTCAACAACAGAATCTGGAGAAAGCCTTTCAGTGCACGAAGTTGCAAACATGTGTCTACCACGGTAGGACAGTGATGAAAACAGGAAATGCTTTGTTCTTCTAAATACAATAGTACACACTTTAAAATGAAAGTATTACATTTATGTTTACACATTTCAAGAAAAGATGTGTTGACTAAATAGATGATATTTGACTGACGTGATCAACCAATTTGCTGACTGGCACAAAACAAAATAAAATTGTGATAAAGAGTTTATTTTGCAAAAAATAAAAAAGGAAAGCTGTCCTGTTCTGGCTTACGTTTAACTTCAGTCCCTGAAATAGCAGCAAGCAGGAAAGCGCCCCAAATCTGTGTATGTTTCCTATAAATCCTTGCCCCAGGTGCTCTTTAAGCTGAGTGTTCAGGTTGTATTTGAACATTTTTTTAATGTTGTGATCAGCTTGTCAGGCCAAAACATATGCACCAAGCTGTCACTAGAAAGTGATATGCATATGGCTCATCTTGTGAATTGCATTCAGTAGCAAGACCCGTAAAACATCTCTCAAATCCTTCACTCCTCCAGCCATATTACCATGATCAAACGGGTCACTTCGGTGAAAGTGGCTCCGTAGTCATTTAAAAAACTTAACATTTTAATCAACTTCTTTCAGCAAATTTAAATATGATATTTTTCGTTGTAACAGTCAGCTCATTTGAAACCATTGGGTTTATTCAGTATGGTGAGCATGCTAATATGGATGCTGTGCATTATCCAGGTGGGTGCTGTGCATTGGTGATGACTGAGGGCAGGTTTCCACTGAAATTACATGCATTATATTCACTTTTCAATAATTCTGTAGAGAAATTGAGATTTTACTGAAATGTACTTGATATATTGTGAAAGGCACCTCATAGTAAATGCGAAATGCATTTGAATGCAAAGTCCCTTGTTTATTGTTTTGTTTTACCATGTATGGCTAGTATCCTCTCAGCACACCATGAACACCATGTCTAGTGTGCCTGGAATTCTGTTACAGGAATACATAACTACAGCATGAAGTAGTTAATCAACTTGTATTCAGCTGATGAAAGTGAAAAACACTGTCTTAGGTATCCCTCCAGAATATTCCACGAGTTCTCAGTTGTGTTCTGATCTTTTACTGAGAAGGCTATGAACTATTGATGACATCAGTGTCATACCTCTCAAAGCACCTCTCAGCCCATGCGCTGTGGATTTGAGCATCACCATCCTGAAAGCTCCCCTCTCTACAGGAAATAAAAAGTTAAAAGGGGAACTGAACCTTAAAAATGGCTTTTGTGAAGCACCCTAATTTTCATTTGAAATTAGTCTGTAGACTGATAATATGGTCAGAATTTCAACATTTACAACATAGTCTTCAAGACAACCAGGCACATTTGAAATAGCATGAAACATACATATTTTCTGAAGAATCGGGTAATGTACCCATACAAATTGATGGCATACCGTTTCTGTACAAACTGTTCTGGAATAGTTCTCGATAGTGCTCTGTAAGTAATTAGATAGTGACATAAATTTTGTTGTTTTGGCTCTGTACTCCAGCACATTGGATTTGAAATCTGACCAAAATATAACAACTTTAAGATTATGTTCATTTGTGCAATTTCTTTTGGTCCCCTAAAATGGGGAACTACACGCTTCACCCAATTTTTATGTAAATACCTTCAAATTAAAGCTGACAGTCTGCACATTTTCCTCACATTCATTTTTTTAATTAACATCCAATGTGCTGAAGTCCAGTGTGTGTGTGTGTGTGTGTGTGTGTGTGTGCGTGCGTGTGTATGCATGCATGCTTGCATTTGTGTGGCCATTTTTCATAATTCCCTACTGTTCAAATTTTCACTGATTGTGTTAGAACAGCTTCATCATATGAATGATCTTGTTTTTAGTAGTTGGATTTCCCTTTCAACCATGTTGTATTATGCTTTATACATCTTTTTGCTGCTCTTACACAATTAATGGGTGTGTAAGCATCTTAAGTGGGATATAAGTCAATTTCATAGCCCTCAATCCATTACAGTGTCTTCCTGTGGTGTAACTTTTCAATAAGGGTCCATGGATGGATTCCTTTTTTATGCAAAGTGCATCCAATAAAAAATATTTTATGAAATTTAGTTTCTCTGAATGCAAATCCCCCCAGGCTGCCTGATGCTTAATAAAGAACTTTTGAGTTTTACAAGGAGAGATCATGGTGGTGAACAACACTATAATGTTTATCAATGACGATGAGTAGTTAACATTCACACAGGGTTGTGCATTTGAATATATTACCACACAGAATATTTCTGTGAACGGAATATCCTCATATCACTTTATAAATTGTTAGAATTATCCTAAATTTGTGTTTTTGAATCTTACTCTATTGCAAGGAAATTCATTCCTGGAGATACATTCTTGAGGTTTCCATATCTAATTGAATAGAATAGAATAGCATAATCTTTTGTGATCACACAAACATACCATGGGAATGGCCATAATATTTATTTACCTTTATGTTACACATAAACCTCATGTGGTGCAGAACAGAAGTTGGTTCCCAAACATCCTTATCTGTTACTGAATCCTATGGGTAAAGGTTGCTGTGATACTGTTTCGTTTGATTTATGTCCCATAAATGATTGTTCACTGCTGTCTCGTTGGGTTGTTAGGCTCTTCTGATTTCTAAGTCGAAGCATGACTGATAAGAGTTGGTTTAAGCTCTTAGACCTTTATCTCTGGCCCAAGAAAATTGTGTGAAACTCTCAGCTGGAATGTGCTTTTAAAGAGAAATATAGGCGTGTATGCTACCAGTTTTACCAATGCGATATTTTCAGCTGAAGACCAGGCCCAAGTGTTTTGGCCAAAAATCTAATCAGCAGTGCTAAGCCCCTGGAAAAGATCATCTGCTCTGAACTGCAAAGTTTAACTTGTCATTTCAAGAGATACTTGTAGCCAAGTTAGAATGAACTGCTGTATAGAAGAAGTAATCTTACTGTATATCTTTTTTTTCAATATATTAATGTGAAATGTAATTAATAAGTTTGTACAGTAAAACGAGCAGGTAATGAACTGTTGTTGAGTACTTTGATGGTGTGGGAGGCCTCACCTGCTCTGTCAGCCTGTGATTGTCAACTTTGGTTCTCTCAGCCCCCTGGATACAGTTAATGTGCTCACTTACTGACTGGAGAGAGTATGCAGTCCAGTCAGAGACTGATTGCACCATGCAGCAACATCTGTACACCCTTCAGTTACACCAGTAATGTTGGTACTCGCCTTTAATCAGGACTACAATTATCACACTGGGCCTTCAAAAGACAATATTGTTGAGCAGGTGTATGAGACTGAAGTGCTCTGTCACCATTAGCTTGTTCTTTTTAAAAAGCTTTGTGCAATAAGATTGTGGAGCATTTCCCATGGCTACTTGCGTCTTATTTTGGCAGGCCACCCAGTTGTTCGCTGTGTGTGTGTGTGTGTGTGTGTGTGTGTGTGTGTGTGTGTGTGTGTGTGAGTGTGTGCACATGAGCATGGGCGCATGTGTGTGCGTCTGTACATTTTTACCTTTATTATTCTGTGCACTCTTCAGCTCAAGATGTCAATGTCACATTTTCACCCCATACATTCACAAAAAATGGAGACTCGTGGGAACAGGTGACAGTAGGACAAAAGAGCAGTATTTAATGCCACTTAAGTTGTGCCAGAAGTGACAAACACCCTTAAGAATATGAAATTAATTTTGTCAGAAACTTCCTCTCAACTCCCTCATTTATCGTTCCATTTCTGTTCAAATCCCTGATAAAAAGGCATCCATTTCTGCAGCGAACACATTATAGTTTAATCCAATCCCAAGTGCTCCTCAAGATAAATGATGTGTCTCTATGTCTTTATCAGGATGATCTCACGGTCTAACCTGTGAATCCTCATTTCCCCTCACCCTCAGTTTAAACTGAGCAGAAAAGAGAAAGTGGAGTTTCTCCTTGTTCATTTCTAACACCACTGACAGCAAGAGTCTTGTCATCGCAATCTGTTTGTCAGAGAATATTTGTCATTGAAAGTTAGGACGTTTCGTTTTGCAGAGAAAATGGCCAGTCATCCTGAGTGTAATGGGACACATCATACAACATTAGATGTCTACAATGCTTGTGCTAAGTGCCCCATTACTTCATGCTTGCTTTAAAAAGACGGGAAACTATAATCCTCGGTGTTTTGTTTGATTGCTGCATAATGGATTTTGTTGTCCGAGTGCCTTTGTTTTTCCAAACGGATAAATCAAATTTAAACCCTTTTAGCCCCAAAGTTTTCTTGCCTTGACAACATAATTGGCCCATTAACAATGCAATTTGAGCCCTTTCTCTATTATTTAAAAGTGAACCAAGAACCCAAAGAAACACAGCATGCCCCCACCTCTGCTAGGTAGTACTTGCCAACTATTTTCTCAAACCTTTAGAAGAGGACACTTTATTGCAGCTATTTTATACCATACTCAAATAGTACTGACAGGTTAAACTGATTTCATAAAATGCATACATCACATCAGTATTGACTTTTTGTGGAGGGTGATGATCTGAATTATTATTTATTACACAATGAGAATTGTGCTCTGGGTGATTGGATGACACCTTTTCGGTCACTGTGCTATCGATGAGTGGGTTATGATATGGGTGTCCTCATGAACAGACATTGAAATGGTCACTGAGAGAAGTTTAATGGTGAATGGTAGCTTTCTCAGCTGTCAGTTACAAGGCCAGTGCTGATAAACAACCCAGAATATGTGTCTGTACTCCAAGGTTCTGGTGATGTTCAGCAAAATGAACTGTTTGTATATCTGTGTTATTCCTCAGTGAGAGCCTGTCTTAGCAGTAGCATTGGACCTCATATCACTCCACACATTCAAAACCGCAGCCAAAGCATTTCTCAGGTTTGTAATGGCTGTAATAGTGTTACATACCTTCATGTTGGAACTCTGCAACTCCAATGGTTATCTGAGGCATTAGCCACTATAAAGTCCAGATAGGCTCACTAAAGTCCCTGTTTATTTTTGCACATGCTGTATATTTGATTGTTGAATGAGCGCAACAGTGGATCGGCATTTCTGAGATGTAACTCCACAGTGAGTTGGATCTTATATCTGGTTCAGTGGGAATGGTGGTGATTTAACATGTTTGCTCATTTGTTCTCATATTGTAGGGACAGTAGCCTATTACAACATCAACAGTCTTGGTTCGTCATTGCAGCATTGCTCTGGTGTCAGCAACCGGTTTAGTTGTTAAAATGGCGAGAGGCTTCCTGATAGCATCATTCACAAAACTGTTGGCTGACTTGCGGATATCCTATTCACATTTCCCTGTGAAACATTCGATTTCAGTGGAGGTTAGATGCAGTATATGAGCAGCCCATTTAGCTGTCAGCATGCTATTGATTTAGCGGGAATGGTAGCTGTCGGTTACGTTACAGTGACAAGATTATCTGTCAGGTCTGTAGCCCATTTCTCTTTCCTTATTAAGTCACAATGATTTGTTATGCTATTCAGTTAGGTGGCCATGATTATGCTATTGTTATGAATTCGGACTGATTTTAATGTATGCATATTAATTCCAAGATGTTTTCTGCTGTCAACCACATAAGAAAGCATTAGTACTTTTACTTATGTAAGAAATACGATAATTTCCGAATTATATCATACAAAATGTACAAAGACACAAAAGCCACAGGGCCATTAGCCTACTCCATCATCATAATACAAAGTGTTCAGTTGTGAAAAAACAGGGCATTAAAAAATTCACTGTGACCAGATGAATGTTAAACTGACTATTTGCTCATCTAAATGTGAGAATTTCATCCAGAAAGCAATCCATGTTCTTATATTTGAGAATTTCTGCCCTAAGCCATTTCAATCAATCTTGTTTACACTGAAAAACCTTTGGACCATGGATTGAGTGCCTGAAATCATGCAAATGTTTCCGTCTCACGTCCATTAGTTTTGTATGCCAGCTTGTGGCTCCTTCACTTAGATCACTTAAAGCACTCCAAAGGCTGATCTTCACTGACAAGCCCCAGACCTCTATACCAGATGTGTATGTATGTGTTTGTGGGTGTATGTGCATGAGTATGTGAGATGTGCATGTGCATGTGTGTAGAAGTGTGCATGTGTATCTGTGACACTTAACGAAAATTATTTTACATATGTTTTGCAATTACAGTTGCTCATCATCCTTCAAGGGTTGAAAAGAATGGCTGAGGAGATCAACAGTTGAGCTGGCATCTATGGTATAGGGCGCAGAACCGTGTGCTTGTGTATATTCTGCAATGTTATCGAAAGGCTCTTTTAACCTCATAGTAAATCCAAGACAGCAGAGTATATATTTTTTTCCATTATTTAAAATAAAGGTTCACTCATGAAGGAACAGAAAGGTTGGGTCTTGAGACAAAATCAGTTTTATTCCGAGCTCCTGTAGTATATCCCCACCGATTATAACACCAGCCTTTCTTACCACTCCTCCAGCAGAAGAGTTCTATTTCCCCCACTGTCTGACATCTACCTGTGTCCTAAGCTCTACAAATGTATAACCAAGCAGGTTCATTTGACAGATATTTACTTAATGTGTGCTTCTTTTCATAATCTGTATGATGTGTGCTTAAAACACCCATACATACATTCTATGATTCATTTGACATGATGTATAAATTAGCCTAATCCTGACATCAATGTAAATGAAGTGAATTATGAAGCTGAAATGATAGTCAGTGGCTTCATAAAGATTATGTTACATTCTGAACATGACTTCTGATGTATGGTTTGGTATGTTGTCACCTAATGCAAAATAACTAAAAAGTGTAATGAGACTGTTTTCATTTACAGAAAGTAACCAGAACGCGACATGAAGTCAGTTGGCAGTATCATGCTGTATTTTCGTGAAGTGCACTGTATACAACAGCGCTACTCAACTCCATGTCCCACGGGCCACATTGTCTGCAGGTATTTGCCCCGACCGTACGCTACACCACCTGATTTCACTCATTATTATACCTGCTTGCTTCAGATAGTAAGCTAATTAGTGAAATCAGGTGGTGTAGCGCACGGTTGAAGCAAATGCCAGGAGACACTGCAGCAGGAAGTGAAGTTGAATAGCATTGGTATACAGTATGAGGGCATACTCGATTGAGTTGTTTATTTATTTTTATTTATTTAATTATTTAATTATTCTTTTGCACTAGTGTACTATTCAGGACAGTTATACAGAACAAATATTTAATCAATGTGCAGGAGAGCTTTGGGCTTATGCTAGAACCTTACCTAAATAAGTATATATTCATTATTTTAATTGAAGTTGCTGCCTGTGGATGCCTCAATATGTGTATACCTCACTTTGTGTTGTACAATATTTCATTTAAAACATGATCATTTAAGATACATTAATATCAGATTTTCTATTAGGCAATGCTGTAGCTGAGAATAACACTACTGGACATGTAGGTGAATTAATTAATGAATGAATGACTATATTTTTTTGTGTCATGCCACTCACGGAGCGCCTCCCATATGGGATTATATGACACATCCATAATCAAATAAATGCAAATACAAACATGGATAGTGCTCATAGAGATGAATGAGCATGTGACACCATGAAAAGTTATAGCTCTGTCATTTACTAAAATACATTTTATTTTTACTTTTTCCTTTTATTTAAAAACAAAAAACAAATGGCTTTACAGATGACGCAAAGCTTTCAATCATAAGTTGTAATTACACTATAATAAGTGTTTTCCATATAGACCTCAGTATTCCATGCAGCCATACTAACATGCAGAAAAATTAGGCATGGTCTTTGTGTTCCTTATATAGCACCATTGCTCAACTTTGACATCAATAAGGTAAGATTGCCATTACTTTTTGATTGCCTTTGGCATAAAAACCTTTTTCAGCTTCCAGCTGTTCAGTGCTAAACTCCAGTATCAATCTTTATGTCAGCCAGCTTTGATAAGCTATTTGTTGCCATCCTCTGTCAAATGCACAATACAGCAAGTAATATGACCTATGCAGTAAGAACTACTAGCCTTTCTGCCTGATTATTACATACTGTATTTACTGTGAAGTTGACAGAGAAAAATAATGCTTTCTTCCAGGATTCAGCCTCTAATGTACCTTGAGGAAGTCATTCAAGTCTGATTGAGCAGTTGAAGAAGGCATGCGGAGCTGTGGATTGTCTTTAATTGCTCGCAGCTTTTATTTGAATTAATACCTCTACTTCTAGGGCACAGCGGTAGTCCATGCTTAATGGAGCTCGCCACTCTCTCCTGCAGCTCCCCAATTGTTGAAATTAATCATGCTCAATAATATAGTACAGTGCAGATGTTAGGGGATGTCATGGTTATGCAAGTGAAACTTTTCTTGCATGGTTAGTGAACCAGAGAAGATGGTCCAAAGGCAATGGTGGATAGAGAGCAAGCAGTGTGTTTGAGAGGGTAATAAGAGTGCCGTAACACGCCAAATCTTAGGGTTCAGTTCTCAGTACCTCTGTTCCCTATCTATGGCTGTGTGACATAAATTAATCCCCCTCCACCCCAGTCAAGCCCCCCCGATCTGATACTTTCACATGACCTCACCATTACTGCCCCAATGTGACTCAATGTGAAACAAAGCTTCATTTCTCAGTCACAGGAGTCCTTGGGTCTTTAACCTGTGATTTATGTCAGTGTCATTAGTCATTCTAAATAGAATCTAAGGAGAGTGGTTACTTCCCTTCCAAGATTGAGTCTTTTGTTTTTCTTCAAACCGCAAGGCCAATTATGCAATTAACTGAATGTCCTGTGTGGTAAATGACTTATCCAGGCACGACTCGCTCGGTTTCTGGGCATAGCCTAGCCGTAGGTGGGTACTGTGGAACTCCCACTCTTGTTTCAGTGCTTATTCTGCCCTCACAACATTAGCCAGTCCATCTGCCACACCCCTGCCATCCTTCTAACAGATACTCAATGGCGTAGAGAAGTGCAGAACATCAGTGTATCTCTCAAGAATACAAAAAACCACAGAAGCCCATTAATAACCAATAATTGTAATGCTAACCGAACAAACAGCAATTTGTTTTGTAAAGAAAACATTTCTAGATAACCTCATCTTTATACAGTTATAACTACAACATTAGTCAATGGGGAATCCAAAGAAAGCAAAAAATAAAAGTTCTCTAAAGGGGGTGAGGGGAGCCAGGGTGCAATCTAAAGAGGTGAGTCTTCAGTTTGTGTCAGAATATGTGCATGGTTTCTGCAGTTCTGACTGCAGTGGGAAGCTCATTCTACAACCAGGGAGCCAAAACACAACCGAAAAACAAAGCAGTCAGTTACATACAGCACTGACAGCAGCAAAAGCCATCATGAAAAGGAATTAGTCATGTATAGACTGTGTTATTCCCTGAATGTACTTTTTTCTAATGTAACTTGCAATGCTGGATGAGGGGCTAAACTCCAAAGAAGTCCCCCCCACCCCCCCACCCCCACCCACCCAACCCAGTAAAAAGCTTTTACATTGATCTCTAGGAGGAATTCCTAATGAAATGCGGAGAGTGGGATAGTAAATGTTCACCAGCGCTGACAGGATACGCATACAGGAAGTGTCTCTTCCCACTGCATTTCATTCTCCCTTTGCCACTTCTCTTATCAGTTGTGATCACACTGCTTTCAGTAATAGAAGCAGGCTGCTCTCTCCAAGGCGTTGCAACATTTTTGGCAATAAAAATTGAATCTCCTATCTTAGAAAAGTGAATTCTTTGGCATATAATTCAGTGATGAACATAGCAAGGGAAGCAATGGCCATGATGTGCAGACCTCAAAGCAAAACATATACATTCTTATCGGCTTCACGAGTAGCAAGCCACATATGAATATGCACACATTAACGAGTGCAAACATGCCAACCTTGAACGTTATTCCCACACATCAATTTCAAGGTAGCACTGAGCCATACGCTATTATAGGATATTCCCAGTGTTGTAGAGGGGAAAACTTATCTCACAGCAATATAAAACATCACACACATTATCCAAGTAAAACATTGCTTTTTCTCATTCCCGGATGTAATCTTTTGAACTCTACAGAGCAGAACGGAGATAATTAATATTATATGTAGCTTCCAACTGCAAAGCAATAGTGAAATTTTATTTTTGTTCAAATGGTAGGTTAAATTGACATGGTATAGTATGGCTTCTAGAGAGGCTGGGTATTGAGCTGTGTGTTCAGAGGCCTTTGCATTGTTCTGAGGACAGCCTCTCAGTGATAATTCGATTGCTGCTACCTCTGTATTCTGACCCTGCCACACAGAGACAAGTCAATACAGACAGGTTACCTCCCGGCCATGGAAGGCCTAGCACCAGCCCAGCAGCGGATCGATGCACTCCACTGGAGTGGACGCGTTGTTATGTTTAAGTACTCAATGAGCAGATTGTGTTCAATGAGGGCTGCTAACATCGGAGAGAAAGTATTCTGTGCAGCTGGATTGACGGGAGATATGATGTAGCGGTTTGACTCCAATGCATTGCCGTCGGCCATTTTGTCAAGCCTCTGCCAAGTTTCTGATCACATAAAAACAGAGATGCCTTCAAGCTCCTCCCCTGATCATACTGCACAGAATCACTTGCTGGCCTTCTAAAAAATTTAATTGATTACAAGCTTATGAGACTGAGGCAATATAAATGATCTGGGCCCAGTATTTCAAAACTTCTAATCAAACCGATCTTGTTGGTTTTGTCCAGGGTTTTCAAATAATTCTCAGATACCACAAGATCAGGATTACAGAATCTAGATTTTAAGTCTTTGGATATGCGTCTATCTGTTGGTAAAAAAATAAAGCATCTAATTAAGACAGACAGCATTAATCAATCAAAAGTGTTAAAGTGTAAATCAGTTTGCATATGACTCCTATTCATCTGCATTAGTACAAAACACAGAGGCCAAAGTCAGTCAAATCAATTTCTTATTGGTTATTAAAAATAATTCTAAACACAACCATTTTATAAGCATATGTTTTTACTGATCGAAAGACCCAAGTCAAAATAAAGATTCACTGCAATGTGTCTCATTGACTGTGCAGCTGGTCCATCTGGATGCTGGTGTAGCATGTTCTGAGGAAGATCTGTCAACGTTTTGTTTTTGCAGCCACCCATTAGGCCAAAATTTTGGAATAGATAACAGAATATATATTTAAATAACAGCCTAAGGAATTTACACATTTTTACAGCTTGCAGTTTTCTTTAGATCACTTTTAGTTTCGTGGGGTTCTTCTAGTGTCCACTTAGAATGGATATTGTCTTGTAATGGTTTGTGTTTCTATTATTGTGCAATCGTTGGATAAAACAACTTATTAGAGATCTGCCCCACATGTACCTACATCAACCTTGAATCCATCCTGAACCCACCCTACCAGTGGGATCAAGATTATCCTAATTTTTAGCATCAGAAATATCCTAATCTCCTCCACCTTTTGAAATACACGAAAAACAGTTGTAAAATGGGATTACCGAAACCCCAATTTGTAGGATCAGGATCACAGCTTCAAGTGTTGAAATGCCCAATTTTGAGATTTGAAATCTGATTACTAAAATCTTACGCAAAAAGGTTCGAAATACTGAGCCCTGAAAATTCTATCGGACATAATATACTGCAAGTACCATTCTCTGATTTAAACTGATGAGATACAGTTTGGAGATGTGCTCCAAACTACAAAATCTAAATAGTAAAGGATTACGTTGGGTAATGATTTTCCAAAACCATTATAAAAACATATGGGACAAAAAATAAATTGCCTTGTTTGATTTGCTAGATTGCACATTGTCTGGTATTCTGCTGACAAAGTGCATATTGAGGTTTTTCATACATTAATTGACCCTCATTCTTAGTAAATGGCATTGCAAGTAAAGTAATATATTTTATTTTCACAGTTTAATTTATTTTCAGTCAGTGCTTTTCAGATAACTGTATGACCTGCGAAGCATAGATTTTAGTGTGCCAGAGAGTTGATGAAATGACAATAAGTGTCAATAAAGGATAACCTGTAATTGTATTTTTCATCAACATATCGTATGAAAAGACCAAAACCGATAATGTTTCTTTCTAACCCTCAATGAATTTATCATACACACAATTATTGTCCATCTACCATGCCAACATACCAGAAATCACAGACCATTCTGATCCAAAAAGGTATGAAAACAAGTCAAAGAAACATACTGTTGCTTTGGCCAGCATTATTGCTTTGGTCAGAACCTTTTTACTGAAACAACTTTATAAAGTATGTGAAAAGTAGTTCTGTTTCAGGTAGACTGACACGAAGGATGGCAATGCAGTTGTGTATACTAATGCACAAACACAAACATCAAAAACACAGCTCATGGCCACTAATGCTGTCTGTCAAACTCCAGGCATGACATAATGTATTAGAAGTGGTTTCCATCTAGCCTAGGAGTGTCAGACCAAATGATGGTCTTCAATGAAGATCTTTATAAGTAGAATCAAGTGTCTTCGTGCTGGGCTAAAACAAAATCTGGCGCCCACATCAGCCCTTTTCAGTTAAGATCGGATGCTCCTTATCCTGTCACTTTCTTAAAAAGGTCAAGTCTAACAATTACTGAAAAGGTTGTTGGCCTCTTAAGACCTTCTCCCATTTAAGCAGATGAATCCTGTTATTCTTCCAGTGTTGTAGTTGGCGTTTTGTTCATTGCTCTGGCAACTGCCCTTCTAATCCAGTTGTTCAGCTTGGTTGGATGGCCTGATCTTGGTAGTGCCTGGGTTGTGCTGCAGTTTTCCCATTTTGCTCACTACATTTCCACCATAGACTTAAAATGACTCCTCAGTGGGGTCAAAGCTTCCCCAGTCTTTTCATAACATTCTCCCACTTTTTACCTCCTAATAACTTCATCTCTAAGTCCTATGGCAGTTTCTCAGCGGTCATGACCTCGTTAACTTATTTACTGTTAATTACGAATGCCAAGCATGGAATATTGCAGTGTTATGAATAGATACTCACTTGGCAGTAACTTCTATTTTTAATGATACCACATTATACTAATCAGTGCTGGAGCCTGACATGAACACTGATATGTGCAATTTCATGGTCTAATCATGAATAGGTACATTTTTTATTGGTTGTTGCCATATTCTGTACGTTATTAAATGGGCAATATGTTGGGTGATGGCATTACAGGAATCATGGGAGATATAATGGATAAGTCAATGAGAGTGTGGGGGTTACTGTTGGTCATCCTGCTTTTGAAGTAATATCCATCCTGTGATTAAAATCTCTGATTTTAATTTCTATTGGTTGATCTCCCACATGCCCGAATATACAGTTTATAAACCGCATTCATAAAGATTAGCATTGTTGAGTTTACTTGGCAGGAATGGTTTTATACAGATGAAAATTTGTAAGAGCCAGCGTATTCTCATTTCCTCTTCTTATCAGTCTTTATTCAACAGTAATTTCTTCACATTTAACTTGGGAATTTTGGTCATATAAATAACGGTTTTTAAATAAGAGAGGTGATTTGTGGGAGCGTTGTGCACCCAGGGGTCTGAGGCAGGCGCCATGTAAAGCCTCACAAAGCAGCGCCCGTCCGCAGCACCAGGCTGAACCCGCTGGGGTGATTTAAGAGGGCGGCTCTCGCACAAAATGTTTGTGCGTCTGGTCAGCGTTAAGGCCACGCTCCAGAGAGAGGGGCTCATTCAGCACGGGCCGCCGATGACAGGCCCAAACTCGTGTCCATTTCTCACCCGCCAGCCCAGCCTCCCCTGAATACGCCGTGACGCGCAGGGCACCAAAGAGCAACGGTCCTGCAGCGGAGCTAACCCCCCCCTGCAGGAGCGCTCAGAGGTTTGGAGCCCGCCTCCGGTGCACACCGCCCACGGCAGCCATCGCGTGGGGTGTTTTGTAATTGTGATCCACAGTTTATTTGTCTTTTTGCACCCTTGCTGCATATTGTAATTCAGCCTTCACTGGCTTGAGTTTTCTGAGCTGTGGTACGAACGGAGAATGTTTTATTTATGACACACATGTCCATATCCGCACACTCAATCGCACTCAATGAGAATTTCCCCTGGTGTTTTCTCTTGCAGATTCATTAAAACATCAAAAGCAATTCAGGCATTTAATTACCATTCTATCTTAATTAAATTGATATTGTCCAAATGTTGACGTAATTCTTCATAGTGCTGCCTTTGTACTTTGTCAGGGGAACTAAAATCATTTCTCTGAATTCTGTGTTGTATTTGTTTTAATTGAAAATGGAAAATCCTTACAACTTCCTGGAAGAGGAAATTAAACTAAAAATGAAAAGGTATTCTAAGCCATCATAGAGGCACAAAAGCAAAGTTAGCTGTTTTTTTTAGTTTTTTGTGCAGGCTACTCTTTCCCTACAGTTTCTTTTGATAGCATATGTTCTTGTAGGAAAGAAATGCAGGCTATTCCATTAAATAGCTGCATGAGCCATGTTTCAGTTTGATAAGGTTTGGGTATCATTTGAAAAAGAAAAAATAAATTATTCCAGATGCTACTGCTTTACGGAGATCCTTTTTTTAAACTGTTTATAATTTCCGGCGAAGATTAAAAGGAGCTGTAAACGGGAAGCCATGCATATGATGGAGAGAAGCAGTTCAGGGACACTCTTGGCTTTCACGCTTACCCTCTCTGACTCCTCTGTACGTACTGAATAAGAGCAGGCTTTGTGGCACATGCATCATTTGCTAGGGACAGCCGCGGATATTATCAATATTTCAATGGCTCGCGCACCTCTCACCGCGCTGCGTTGGCCTCTCCTCGTGCGCGGGCAGATTGATCTCCCAGATCCGGCTGACGATATGCAAAGCCCAGCCTTCACCAGGGCCGCCCTCATTTCTTACCCAAACCGCCGCACAGAACCTGGCAGTCTTCAAAAAGCACTTTATATGGCAGTTACAAATTAAGCCGGCAATTACACGAGGCTCCTTTTGCTGCGTACGCTGCACATACGGTTCATCATCGGAGACAGCACTGTGAATCTGGCCCAGTTTGGATTGATGTTTTTCCACAACCGAACATATTACAAGCAGCCTCCCTTCTCATGAAGATGGTGAACCAAAGAACTTGGCACCCTATATTTTGAGCAGTGCAAATGGCTCCATTTGCCTTGTTGTCTTGAATAACAGAACTATATAGAGAGAGCGTTACAGAAAAATGGGTCAGTCACTGTAAACATTGTGTGATGGGCGCAAGATTTCTCCCTCTGAATACCATTTAAAATCAGGATAAGTCCAGTGGAAAAGTCATACAGCCAAGATAGAAAATAAATATTTCATTTGAAGTGCAAAATAAGTCTTGTAGTGTGAGGTGCATGAAGAAATGGGGAAAAACCCAACAAAAGCAAACATTTCAGTGACAAGACATTCATCAGTGTTTAGACAGTTCAAATCTTTCCAAAATACACAAGTGACCTCATGCAACATTCTACAAGTTAGCAGCATAACAAAAGAATACTTAGCCATGGGCAGTGATATCATGAACTAATGCAGATGTCCATTAATTGGCCATTGGGTGAAGAGATGCAATGTATGACAAATGTATGAGCAATCTGTGTACTGTATCTGTAGTATGCATAACCAATTGTGCAAGACTATGTGTAATTAGTCACACATTATTAGGCATTTATTAAACTTATTTTTCAGACTTATTGTTCTTCTGCTGCTGTAGCCTATCCACTTAAGATGTTTGACGCGTTGTGTGTTCTTTTGCATACCACTGTTTTAATGTGTGGTTATTTGCATTACTGTCACCTTCCTGTCAGCTTTGACCAGTCTGGCCCTTCTTCTCTGACCTTTCTTATCAACAAGTTTCTGCCTGCAGAACTGCTCCTCACTGGATGTTCTTTGTTTTTCGCACCATTCTCTGCAAACTAGAGACTATTGTGCGTGAAAATCCCTGGAGATCAGCAGTTGCTGCCACATGGTTGGCTGATTAAATATTTGCATTAACAAGTTGGTGTACAGATCTAATACATTGCTCAATGAGTGTATATATATATATATATATATTGCATGGGTGTGAGCCCTGTGGCACATGCACATGCAGATACACAGTGCAAAACTGGATGTAATTAAGAATTTGGACAATCTGGAAAGTTTGCATTTGTTGGACAATGACATATATTGTTAAAAAGTTAACCCTTAAAAAGTTAACCCTTGTTAACCTAAACCATATGAATTGAAAATATTGATGATACATGGCATATTTTCTGTTTTATGGTATTTGGTTTTATGGTGAGCCATTCCCTGCTCTGGGGGGAAAAAGGACTCCATAAATTATTGCAATGACAACCCTGCAGGTGAAACTTGGAAAGCAGCAGTTTGGGTTGAGAAAATGTGACTGTATTTTGTGACCGCAGATTCATAGCCATGCAGTGAGAAATGAGGAAAGTATGGTGTGGTAACCCCACATGTTGATATTTTGATAGTTAATCAGTTTGATGTTCCGGTACCGGGATGCGACTGATCTTATGGAATTACTCTTACCTGGTTGGTGGATTCCAGAGATGTATATATATTTTAACTGCATTTTATTATGTTTTTGGTTGAGATAGCCCTGCCTCATGACAACTTCCTATTCAAAACTGTTGATTATAACATCAAAATACCTTTGAAAAGCATACTCTTTAAAAACTGGAAAGCATTTCCTTCAGGCAGTGTGCAATTTTATCTTTTCTGTGTAGCTTGAATTCAAAATGTTTTTTTTAGTGCATGCAAAATTAATGATAAATTAGTTCAGCTGAGCATTGAGGATTATCTTTGAATTATGAGTAGAATCTTTACCATAAAACTGTTTCAAATTTGGTTGGAGAAGTAGTTCAGATCTAACAAGCTTACTGTGAGAATTCAGTTATTTGGGGAATGTTCAAAATACAGAAAGAATCATCTTTATATAAAGATGAAATGTATTAAGAATTTGACAAATGCTAACTGTGACAGGGAGTCCTATGAGGTTCTACATTGACCTCTGTGCCCAATTAGACCTCCTTGTTAGATAGGGAGTCTCATAGTTGATTGGGCAGTTGTGAGGGATTTGCAGAAGCTTAGCCAGCCTCTTCCAGAGTGCAGAGGGTTGGCTGTTTCCATGCATTTTATAGGATGGGTGTGCTAGTCCATAACTTCCCAGATTACTGCCACAATAATGGAGTGGTTGCAATGCACATTCCCAGGGGATGAATGTATGCTCAGCCCTAATGTTACCATAACCATAAACCACACATAGTTCCCCTGCCAGCATTAATTCCTTCTAACAATGCACCAATCATCCACTGGCTACCCATTGTCACCAGTTAGAGATACACCTCTCCTCCACCACGTTCCTTACCTAATCACTATATGAGGCTTGTTCAGTGAAGAAATAGGCACTGATTTGGCCCTGGTTTCAATCAGTATCTGTCCTTAACTCTATGTCAAAATCAATTTATTTATTTTTTTATTTTTATTTTTTTGCATTTATTCATGTGTCAAAGTTAAGCAAAGGTTTTGATTTAATAAAAACATCACAGACAACTGAATTGCAGGGGGAAGGCAATTCTCTTTAATAGGGCACTGAAAGCCTTATACAGTATCTGTAAGATTATACCTTGAAAATAAGTGTTTTGTCTTGGGGTATTTTGAGTGCATTTATGTATGTTGTTCCTGTATGCATATGGAGGCCACAATAAAAGTCAGCATATGATTCCTTGCCTAGTACCGCAAAGTTTAAATGTTAAATCTGTCTTAATGTTAAAAACTCATTCAAAATCGTATTTCATGATGAATGTATGAGGATTGATATTTTTGGTTTTTGTCAATTACTTGCATTTAAGCGCCGACATGGAGCCTGAGCCATGCCAGTGCTGTCAGCCTTGCAGGTGCCCCTCACTATTGGCTTCATGCTGCATAAGGGATATATGGGAGGAAATCAGTTCGCTGGGATAGCAGAATTCATTGCCAAATACCCCCCTGTTTGCCGTCCAGACACCTGTAGCCTCATACGCAGCTTGTAGCTACAGTGTGAAAAGAAGCAGATGGCAGACACAGCGTATTTCGGAGAGGAACCGCGGGTTATCTTCACTTCACTTGTCTTCACCGCGGCCTGCTCCCTGTGGCCTGCTCCCTGTACGTACGCGGCTTGTGACTACAGTGTGAAAAGATGCAGCTGGCAGACACAGCGTATTTTGGAGGAGAACCGAGAGTCTTTTGCAAGCCGGCAGCAGGGGGCAGGTATGAGCACCATTGTGCATAGAACTGGACTTTGGAGAGGAAAATATTGAGTGTAATGTGGCTAACACAAACAGACACAAAAATATTGTGTGTAGTATGTAATCTATAGTGAATCAGTGTCTGCCATTATACAATGAACAGTCCCAAGTAAACATTTTTGTGTTCAATAGTTCGTCTAAATCATCTAAATTCGTCAAGCGCCATTGAGGCATTCAGGTGAAAAGCTTAGTATGTTTATGTCAAAATGTCTCTCAGCCTAGATTTTTGCCCTTTTCGATGATTCGATTCTGGCTTTTGCTCATTGGGTCAATATAAAAAAGGGAGCAAAATAATGAATTGAGGGACAACGATCTGGCAAGGCGACTGTTGTTGATACACAGATTCATTTGTTTATGCATTCGTTTGATGCTTCTTGCCTTTATGCTGAGTGTAAGCAGTTTCCCATGAACTTTTATAATTAAAATGTTGCAATTACAGGAGCCCTGTAAGGGGGGATTGCAGTGACACCAATATTGCGCTCAATTACAATTAGCAGCAGATGATCACAGTTCCATTAAAAAGCAATAAGCAGAATGACACGAGCACTGGAATTGCTACTGTGAGTGTCGTTGATCAAAATGTTTCAGGTGCTGCTGAACTGTGATGAATCATTTACACACTGTCTCTAATTACACAACTGTAATTGACCCTAATCCTGCCCTTGAGTTTCCAGATGAGGAAACTGTTACATGTGTCCCTAATGATGTTCAAGCATCCCCCCCACCACCAAATATAGGACATGGGAAATGTCACATTGCATCTGTAGGACATGATCTCACTTGGCTTTTACACAAGGTGTTCTCTCGTGATTGCAATTTAATCCCCATCGTCTTTGAAAGTGTTTGATATTTGATCTGTTTGTGTTAGCCTATATGTTAATGGTATGTTTTTGGCTTGCAACATTGAAGCTGTGTCAGTTGTACATGTCAACCTATACAATTTATGCATGTTTTTGCATGCATAAGGTTGTGCTGGCTTTATTGAAATCCACAAAAGGCTATGAAGACTAAATTAAAACATATTTATCTTATAAGATATAACTGCGCAGAGCCTGTGAGGTATTCATTTGTCTCTCTCCGGAGGACTGCAGTGGGCCAGCCCTGCTGTTGAGCTTTCCCAGCTGAACGCAATAAACAGCTCCAACCCAATAGCTAATCACCAGTCCCTATCCTGCACTAGACTACCCTGAGGGAAGCAGTCAATGTGTCAGTGTCAAACAAAATACTGTCCTCGTGTGCCAGTAAGCACGTTTGTCATGGTTCAGCCTCTGGTGCCTATGGAGAAAACAAAAATTGGCTCTGCGTTCACCTCTGGTCAACAAATCAAACCATGAGACGGGTAATATTTTCTCAGCACTTCTCTGGAGCCGGTTCCTGTTACATTAAACGGCAAACTTGCCACTCACGACCCTTTGACACTTTGGCACAGCATCAGCTTCAGTAAGTGAATACACATCTCAATTAGCTTGCGCTAATTGCACTGCCTAAATGAAGCCCTTGCTCGTTTCCCCTTGGACAGACACGTGCAGATGTACAATGGGCTTGTGCGTGGACAAATATAAAGAATAGAGGACAAATATAAAGAATAGAGGACAAATATAAAGAATAGATGTATATCTGTCCAAAGGGTTAACTTGTGGAATGTTTGTGACAAGAAATTCAAAATGTGTAGTTCACTTTGCAAATGTTAAATATAAAACTTAGGTCTGATTATTATTGTGTATGAAACGTTTTGAACTTTTGTTGTTGTTTCTATTACATTTTGTTTTTGTATAGCCTAAACCTAGTAGTGAAAGGGTTGACTATTAGAATATGGTATGTGAAAAGGGTAGGTACAATAAGCTAAACCTTCAATATTGTAATTCATTATTTCTATGTGCATTAGTTCTGTAAAAATAGTTAGTAAGGACCAAATTAAATTACTACAACTACTACATTAACAGGAAAGGGAGAGGCGACACTGCTAAGGTCTAAACCTATTTTATCACGTCACTCGCTCATTTAAGGTGTGGTAGTTAAAATAGTTCCCTGGAATTTTGTAAGAGTCCAGAGAAAGCCAGCTTTTGGCATTGCCTGTGGATTCTTAAGTAAGGGGCAGTGTTTCCAGTGTCCAAACATACTCTTTAAAAACACTTCCCATTCTCGTTCCCAGTCACTAAGCACTCTCTTGTAGGAGTGAGATCGCCGGCAGATTAATTATAAATTACACACGCTTCAATGTGTTATCAGTGCAGTGCAAACAAGTTTATTTAATGCAATTACCATAACAGGTTCATCATTTCTTTCTCCCGGATTCCCAAGACAGAGGCATGATCTATAACTATAAACTTTATGAAAACAAGCACTGGATATTATCAGCCAGCTATATTGTTTGAATTTTTTGTCACCCGCATTGTTCTACAGAAATGACAGGCAGCTAAACATAGCAGCTTAGCTGTACGTGTACTCCCCCTGTGAACCTGAAGTGCTTGCGGGCCTGCGTATTTTGGAGTGAATGTCCTAAATACAACGCTCTGACTGAGCAGTGTGGTTACCTTCTGTGGCATGTACAAAGGCTTTTCATCATGCAGAACTCATTTATTTCACTGCTCACTCAGCATTGTCCAAATGAGTCAAAAATGACTTCTCCATAACTCTCACTTTAATAAAGTCATTTATTCTGTATTTTTTACCTGTCTCGATGTGTTACTGTAGGTTACCAGACTGCATTAACCTCTGAATTTTTAACCTCAGAAACATTAATATGGAACAGTGGCCCATATGGTAAACAAACATAGAAAAGATACAGCATGAGCATGTGTGTGCAAGTGTATGCATGAGTGTTTGTTCATACTGTACTGTATGTGGGTATGGGTGATTGCTATGAAAGAAAAGGCCCTTTCACTGCCTTTACACTTCGATCAGTCTGTGGTTATAAAACATATTCCCCACTTGTTCTTGAAGTCTATATGAATGCATTTGTCGAAAAATTAATTTTTAAATCTTTATTTTTCCAAGGTCACAGTCTGAGGCCGATTTACCAGGTGTCATTACAGTAATATTAAATCAGGTGCTGCCTCTGGCGACCCTAAGCCCCAGGCGTTTGATTGGGTGAGCAGTAGTCAATTTCCAGTTTACATGAGGTCATCTTAGACCGGAGTATCGACTGTCCCAATCAACAATGCTAATTGCAAGAGATTTTCTCTGATTGCATACTGAAAAGCAACCCATTTGGGCAAATGGAAAAAAATATTTTCAGCCTTTACTACCCATTCTGAGTCTGTTCGAGCGAACATTGAATAAGTGCCCTTCAGATCCATATCCCTAATGACTAACAATTTGCAACAGTGTTTTGGTGTTGCATTGTATGCTATATATATGTGTGTGTGTGTGTGTGTGTGTGTGTGTGTGTGTTTGTGTGCTTGTGCGTGTGTGACAGGGGAGAATATCCACAAATGCATCGCCCCATTGCCAGGTGAAGAAACTGACAGCCTTCAGAGCTCAGCTGAGCCTGGAGGAGAGATGACTTTATGCAACCAAGCCTTTTTTTTTCAGGGCTCAAGGGGATTTCATCCCATTAAAAAGCAGGAAAACACCCCCCCAAAATCTGCATGCTCCTTCCACCTTCCGGATGTTATGTCTGCATAGTTTAAAGAGGAACTGCACTGGGAAGTGCACTGCTGAAACCATAATGAGATAATCAATGGTCATAAATATTTACCACTGTTAACGTAGTGAAATGGATTCGTCAGCTTCAATTACAGAATTTTGAAATCTTTTCCTTGTTGATTCTTGGCTTTTTTCTCTGTTTGTATCTAAGCCATTCACAATCTGTGTGTACTGTAATGTCAATTACCCTTATTTGCTGCACTGTAAATATGTTTTTCATCTCAGGCTTAGCTTATTCTTAATGAATAATGAATAATAATTGATGAAATATTTATACATTTTGGTTTGAGTAATACGGTCCAGATGAAAACAGGTTTAAGTGACACTTTAAGTGTTAGGTTTAAGGGAAGTGCAAGCAACATGGACCTCTACTTTACTTTGCCATTACCTTTTTCATGATAGCACTTTCTAGCACACACTGCTGTTCAAAATGGTATTCTACTCCTTACAGACGTACTTAGCTTCAGAAAATAGCAAAGAAAAATTGCAACAGTGGCCAACACACCGCATTTTAAAAAGAAGATTACAGTTAGAAAACACATACACATACATACACACTCACACACACATGCTGTTGTGACTTTTGGTTAGGTTTGTTAATGGGATGACATGAGGTTTTGAAATTGTTGGTTATGCATTTGACATTATGTGCAGGAATTGAGGGTTCTGCCTCTTTCAGAAAGCTTTAACCACAGTGGGACAAGTGTCATTGAGAATGAATTAGCCCGAAGAGGGCTCATCTTCTGTCCCTCCAGAACAAATTAATTGGCAGCTGATTACAAGCACTTTAAGTATATGGTTGCCAGTTCTTAATTAAATCTTTTCCTGACCAACTTAGTAATTAACTGATCTCCAATGGGCAAAAATAAAACCATTAAAAGCAACTAACAGAAAGTTTCCTTGCTGTTTAGATCGTTTTTTACACCTCATTAAAGTATAGATTCCAATTGTAGCATATACTGTAGCAGTACCTAAAGATTAGAAATGACTGGTAGTAGAATTAGCAAGGCCATGCTTCCAAAATTCAATCTGTTTTCCTCTGCTCATCGTGAAGATATGGAAGTGATGGCTTGCATGCAGCCCTTAAAATATTCAGACAATTACAATGGGACTGATTAGGGACAGTAAGAGGAGGTTTCAATGAAAAGACTCTTTTCATCTGCCATCAAACAACAGAGAGAGACTGTCTGCTGAAGTTGCATTATTTCACTTCTTTCTACTCTTCTACATTTCTATTTTCCTTTTTGCACATTTCTCTGTGCTATACCCAAGGCTACTACCGCAAGCTGTTTCTATTGAATGGTGTACTGAGGACTTCAGGACTTGGAGATACATTTTAGCAACGTTGCTCTTCTTGCAAAGCACAGATGTCTTGATGATGCAGAGCTCTTGTGCGCATGAGACAAAGTATCTATGCGAAAAGTGAACAAAGTGTGTGTTTTCATTTGTGTATTTTTTTCACATGCGAGAGAAACATACAGAGGATTTGTGAATATGTCTGCCTGCATTTGATAGTGTATGTGTAGGTGCAGTAAAGGTAAGTATGAAATCATAGGTATGCAGGGCAGATTATACAGTGTGTGTGTGTGTGTGTGTGTGTCTGTGTGTGTATGCGCATGTGCATGTATGTACCAAACTATTTCTGATTATAACTTAAAAAACACTTTTTCCCACTATTTGGAATGCACAGTCTCAACTACAAGCCCACAGATATCACATCAGCATCCTCTATAAACCTCTGAGGAACTCAGAACCTCAGTCTAGTTGCTAGACTACTGTAGCATCTCGTCAGAAATATCTGCTGTCAGTATCACACACACACACACACACTCTCTCTCTCTCTCACACACACACACACACACACACACACACACTTACACACACACACTTTGCCAGCCCACTGTGCAGCCGTTGCATTGGAGAAAAGCAGATCTTATGCAGTGGCCTCAGGCAAACAGCAGGCATCATGTCAACCAGAGGGGCTGCTATTGATCAGTGAGGTGAGGTATACTCTACCCAAACTCCCTGTCCTCAGGTAATACAGTGGGTAGTTACGCTGGATTCCTGGCCACAGTTAGAATAGTTAAGATACATTAAGTCCAGACACCACCCGATAGCCCCCATATACTGTATGTGCATATACAGTACTTTGTCTTTTTTTTAAGGCTAACAGTGTACAGAGATGAACCTCAAGCATTTTACTGACAACTTGAGATGAAAAGACTGGAGTCAAGTGGTGGTTATGACTAAACATGTCCTCAGCTCAAGTCAGGGAAGCAGATCCAAAGTGTCCTTGGTGAAAGCGAGTGAAGCCAATTATGGGTGGAGGAAGATCTGCAGAATGTTGCTTTTCATGCTACTTTGAGTATAAAAGACCCATCCCACTTGTCTATCACCACATGTTTAGCTTGAGTGCTGTTTTATGGACACTAAGTGTATGTAGCTGATTAACCTGAAAGAAACAAAATGTATAGACTGTGGCTGTCTGTCAACTAGCTGTCTGGGTTCAATGCTATAAACACATTTTGCAATGGTGGCCTGTCGGGATTTGGTTAAATGGAGTGGTTTAAAACCCCTGTTCCCCCTCAGTGTCTTTAAAATTGTTATAATCACACAACAGTGTCTTATTTAAATGCCAATTAGGGTTATACAAACTTAATCAAGACTACTTGCCTATGTAATAGTGGATGGCAAACTAATAACTCAGCATTACAATAAATGCTAGGCTTTGTCAAGTGAACACACAAAACCTTGTGATTTCAGTTATGTATTAATGAAGTTGTTAGCAAAGAGAAAATAGATTTTTAGGGGGAACTTAGTGCTTTCAAACAGGATAGCAAAAGCATGTTTGCCACAACAAGTAGCATAGTGCTAGCTAGGGAAAAAACAGCTTCTCCCCACCCACAGCGGCCTATTTTATATTGCACTGTGGGAGTCCTGGGTGGCTTATCAATTCACAAAATAGAACACGCTATTACAAATTCTGTTAAACAAGAAAAGTGAAAGTACATTTGCATGGTAATTTCACTCTTATTTCCATAGTACTCTTGGAGCTGAAACTAGGAACAGCAAACCTCAGAAAACAATTATTGCATTTTCACTAACAATCCGATCACAGAAGAAAGCAGTGATACTCACAACAGCAAAGACAGAGATGTTATCCTGAGCTGAGAATGCAGGTGCCCTCTTGCCACTTACAGTAATTGACTGGATGATTTGAATTCTCTTTAATACAGTGCCATTCCATATGAGACAAATATATTATTTTTAGCACTACTTTTTTATTATCTTTCTCTGTCATCACTTTTGAGTGACATCTTACAAGAATGCTGATCTGGGTTGAAGTGGTAATCCCAAATGCAGCTGTCAACCTCATAAGAACCGCAAAATAATTGTTATTAAATATGAAAGTGCTGTGCAATCCATAGTTATTGGTGGATAAAAATGAAGCAGTCATTAATTTATTTGATATTAATCATATAATGGGTACAAGGACATTCTGCCTTTTCATAATTTGTTAAATCTATTTACAGTAGACCTTTCCTCCTTTCCTTGCTTAAGTTCATTTCTGAAACATGCAAACAATCCATCCCAGATTTATTCTCAGATTGATGGCACTAAAAGGTGTAACTGAATGAGAGGGAAGAAGAGGTCTATTGTACTGTATCATGTATTCTGCACCTTACTATTTTTCTGCCCAGCTCAGGCCAATGACCTTTCATGGGCATAGTTTGACTGCATCAAATTCATTTTTCATATATATTCTAATAAATGGGTGTATTCATTACACTCCGAAACATTGAAACATTCCCCATACTTTGTACACATTTTGTGGAGAGAGTTCAGATTTAATTGCAAGCAAGATTACTCCACAGTATTATACCCATGGAATTATGATTGCAAAGGCAATTTAAGTCTTTGGAGCATTTATCAAAAAAGATTCCACAGACACTGTCTTTGCGTAGGCAGGAAGCGTGCAAACGTTTTTCAGATATTGTTCAGTAGTAATGCTTCCAGTTAAGAAATTAATATAAAAATCTTACCTTTGCACTATTGGCAGCTTAAGAAGGAACATATCACTAGGCTAGGAATGAAAGTGGGAGATAATTGTCTCTCCCAGCTAAACCTCTCTGAGATCTCTACTCCCTGAGGCTAATTTTCAGATCTATGAAAGCTATGAAATCAAACCCCCGGGATGGGTGAGAAGTTACCTGTTGGGTGCTCTTGCTATCTGTTAACCGCCAACTCCAGAACAGATGAAATTACACACAAAATATTGCCCACCCCCTTTCCTTTCTTCTTAATTTTAGGCAGGTGGCATACTGAGATTCACTAAAGGAAAGAGTCTCGATGACAAACAGCTGCCTCAATGTGTTTTCTCCTAGTGGTACATGTGAATTCATTAATTGTCATCGAGGCAGCTGATGAAGCAAATCATTTATGGTGTAAGGCATATGAAGGTCTGGCACAAGCCGTCTCTTGAAGCTATGGTCCATCCTTCAAACTGCTAAAGGTCTACCTGGAAGAGTTTGTGTAATTTCAGGAAGTGTTTCCAGGAAGTCATTTATAAATCGGGTATGCAACAGACCTGAACAACTGATGTGACCATGTTTTTTTCTCATTAATTAAGTCAGACCATCGCCTATTTTAGTTTGCTTCAAATCAGGGCAAAGGATTTGCAACCAGACTACTTCTGCTTTGATAAATGGCTTGTATCAGTATCGTGCAGAGCGTTGGGACTTTAATTAGTTTTTGGTCGCCGCTCCCATGAAGACGCAACGAAGGCATTGCACACACACTTTTCTCTGGATCTTAGTCAAGGAATATATCTGGGGGAGAGGGCTGATGTAATTTAAATCCACTAGAAAGCCTATTACAGTGTGAGCCCTCATCTGGCACCACAAGAGAAAAGACCTGGAAAAAAAGCAAGTAACAGAACTGATACCAGGAACTACAGTATAACATAGAAAATCTCTCTGCTTAATGTTTAGAAAATGTATTAAGAAAGTCAACTTGTACAACTGTTAGTTAACTGTTAACTGTCAAGGTAAAGGAAAGGTTTGAATGTTCAAAACATGCTGATATTTTCGTTGAAGCTTGAATGCTGATCGCATTCAATTAAGCAAGACACATTACAATTTCCCCTGTTAATTCTTCATGGGATTATAATCATCACAAAAGTGTCATCATAAATTGTCATTTGGAAACACAATGTCAAAGAGCTCACTGTGATCAACAAATCATATTGTAAATGACTTAATCCAAGCATCTTGAAAAAAAAAAATCTGTAAAAGAATACATTTTTGATATTTGAGAATTAGAGAATATATCTTTGTCCAAGTGCATTTGCTTAGAAATTAGATGTTGCTAAATCTTAACTCTTGCATTTGGTTTGGGTTAGATTTACCCATTTGAAACCTTGAGAAAAATAAAATGACATTTCTGAGAGATGTACAGTAGTTCATAACTACTGACCAAACCAATGTAAATATGATTCTTGTTTCATGTTTCTATTTGTCCTTGCTTTATCGCTTTTTGTCTATGGATTCTATGAATATAATAATATAAAGATAATTGAATGTCTGTTTCAAACAAATATCACTAATGTGCAACATGAAAATTTTGTTTCATTTTCATTTTTCACAGATTAATATGATTTATGGCCCCATGTGTTATAGTGTTTTTTTCTTTTATATAAATCACATTTTTATCACCAAAAAATGAATGACACTTTCATTGCTAAATGTTATCTCACAAATGCATAAATGACAATCATTAAACATATATACATTAAACATATACATATATTGTTTATTTGTAATTGAGATAAAGATAATGTATACATTTCATTTCTATATTGCATTGAAATCTCAATATCCTGGTTATATTTGACCCAGGCTAATCATTTTGCAGATGGTAATAAAACAAACGAGTGCAAAGGTTAAGGAAGGCATTACTGTATATAGTGCAGGCATTCACATCCATATTGGGTGCTACATGTAGGAATCTCATCCCTATTTATACATAGTCCCCTCCATTTTAGGGGACCAAAAGTACTTGGACAGTTGGCTTCTCGGCTGCTTCTGAATAATCGGGTGCATTCAATTGCTTCCTTAGTGCAGGTATAAGAAAGCTTTCAGGATCTAGTCCTGATTCTAGGCTTTTGATTGCCTGCAGTCTGTTATTGGCAATTGTGAACCAGAGTTGTGCCAATGACTGTCAAAGAAGCCATAACAGTCTGTACTTTAACCTCACATTTATTGTTTAATTTCAAATCCAAAACAGACATTGCGCCAAATGTCCAAACACATATGGACTGCACTGTACATGCTTAAAGAAGGTATTGGGATTGTACATGTAAAGTGTGACCAAATAATCTTGATGATATTGTGTATGTATCCAAAAGTAATTAATGGTGCAATCTGCATTCAGGTGAAACCGAGTAAGACCACTCTAATATATGCCTCTTACATGATCAAACACTTGTATAATAGCCAAAGTGTATTTCACAGTGAGTCTAAGGAGAGCATTACAACCATCTACCATAATGAAACCAGGGAAACCCAGTTCACAACAATGATTTCAGATACACTCAGAGACAGGAGCAGTAGCTCATGCTCGTAAGCCATTTTGAGATACACAAAACTATTCCCCTTGCACAAGCTTTGTGTAGTGAAATCATACGTGCCACACAGAATAAAAAGCACAGCTGTCATTTACTGCGCACATAAACCATACTGACCAGTCACATCTAATGCGGCAGAAAAATATTGAGGAACTCAAGGAAAATGATGGCTTACATTTGCATATGGTAAGGAAATATCCAGCATTTTTCCGGCTTCCACATTTTCCTGAAGCAATTTGTATTGCATCTCATCCCAGGGTCATCACAGTGTTGCCTCCTCTACTGAAATGATTACTAGCATGGGCAGGCTCAGTTACGTGAAGCCCTTTCACTCAGGCTAATATTTGCACAATATGAGAATAGTACTGCCTCTGTATTGGCATCATTTACATGAGGAGTCCCCATATGTAACTGTTCATCTTAATGCAAATCTCTTTCATGCTAAACTTGATTATACAGTGTACAAAGCAATACCTACTTCAGCAACAACACCAGCATACATAGCACCACTTATAGTAAACAATAATAAACACAATATTAATATTACTTCCCCCTGGGTGACTAAACCCTTGACAATTTGTACATTCAGAAAACTCACACTTACAGTATTTGTAGGGCTGGCTCCCATTTTACTGTAATGTCCCAATCTTGAAGAGTGGGCATGATGTAACTCATGTGCACGTGCACCATAAAAATAATCTGACATGATTCAACATAATGATTCATTGTCTGATTTATCAAAATGTTTTCTGTTGGAGGCCAACAAGCAGGGGGCTTAAATAATTTTTTCTTTAGCAACACTGTTAATGAATAAAAACATCTATTAATGCAACCAATGATGCATTAAAACATGTTTTGTTATACACGAGTAGGTACTGTTATTTCTGTTTAATTATGCTGCTCCATTCCAGAGAAAAACTTGTGCACCTTGAAAACTCAGTGACTTTCAACAGACAAACAAAGTTATCAAGGGCAAGTTGTAAATATTTGACTTGTCTATTTGTGTAAAATATACCCATTTTTCTGGCTATTAAAAAACCCAGCCAAAGATTGCTTACGCACATTATGTTTCTCTGGATAAAAGCATGTACAAAATTTATGTAATGCCATCTAAATGCTCTCAAAACACATTCTACAGAAAGTCAGCCCGCTGACGTAGAAGCATTTCACTGGCATCGGCATTCAGACAAGCATCAATCTGCTGGTTAAATGTCTAATGCAGTTTCCTTTTTATTTAAATGATGCCAGCATTACTCACTCATATGGTTCTATCCCCCCGTTATAATAGCTTAATTAGTTAGTGTCACAGTGCCTTTATATTAACTTCTGTAATGAGAGGGAAAGGACGTCAGTCCATGATGTAATCTGAAGTTGATGGCCGATATGCCTATCTGTAATGGGGACGATCTAAACCCAGGCGTGTCTGCCACAAAGCCATTAGAGTCTCCGCAACCATACATCCCTGTCGCCTCCTTTGATTTATTAGCTGCGCTGACACGTCAGTGCGGCGACACCCCTGGACTGTGACAGACCCTCAGACAGACCGGGGAGGGGCTTGGTCCGGGGGCGCGGAGCTCGGTCTCCGCAGGTGGTTTACACAGACAGGGTACAGACGCACTCCAGGCGCGACGTGTTCCGCAACTTCTGTCTGGATGAACAAAGTGGGCCTGGACAGCGATGGGATGCTTTTTTTTTCACCCAGAGCAATGAGACGCCCTGTCTACTCCCTCACCGCCTGTCAATCACAGCAGTGCACAGAGCGAGAGAGAGAGAGAGAGAGAGAGAGAGAGAGAGAGAGAGGGGACAGAGACAGACAGAGAGAGAAGGAGAGAGCCAGACACAGAGAGAAAGAGGGAGAGAGAGACAGAGAGAGAGGGAGAGAGACAGACAGAGAGAGGGAGAACAAGAGACAGACAGTGAGAGAGAGAGAGAGAGAGAGAGAGGGAGAGACAGAGACAGACAGAGAGAAGGAGAGAGACAGACAGAGCGAAAGAGGGAGAGAGTGAGACAGACAGAGCGAAAGAGGGAGAGAGTGAGACAGACAGAGAGAGAGAGGGAGAGAGACAGACAGAGAGAGGGAGAACAAGAGACAGCCAGTGAGAAAGGGAGAGAGAGAGAGAGAGAGAGAGAGAGAGAGAGAGCGAGAGAGACTGCGCCTGTTGCCTCACTACAATGGAGCATTGTACAAACGTATCTGTGTTACTGGACATGTTGTTACCTGGGTATATTGTGTACCCGGACCACCGAGCCTGTGAACCCACAGCACAGTGGTTGTAGGACTAGGAAAAAGAGTGATTAGAAGGACTGTACAAGGGGAATTATAGTATGTCAAATGGCTTATTCATGATATGCATAATTATTCATTGAATATGCCATTTTTTATGATTTTGTGATTGAATTAGCTTTTCAGCCATTTCATTCACTCCCTGTTGGGCAGAAGGGGGGCTGGTGGGCGGGGATGCAGTTCAAAGGGAAAAGCGCGTGCCGGCCTCACAGAGCGGGTGATTGATTTCAATCGCACACGGGAACAAAAGAAATACAAATCGCGGCTGTCACCAGTGGCAGGTGAGCGCACTCCTATTGATCTCCTCATTTCCTCGGTCCTGAGGCGAAATGCGCACTTGCCCCGGCACGCACCCGACCTCTCCCTCCCGCCCCCAGGACGTTCCCGCCTCCGTCCCGTCACTTTTAAACTCGTCATTCCCAATAAATTGAGTTATGTTAAAGCCAGGTTGACGTTAGCGTTTCACCCCCCCCCCCCCCCTCCCCCCGCAACGGAGGGATTGCTGAACAAGGTTTGACACTGTGAATGAGCAGCAACAACAGAATATTATGTCCCCCATCTGGGACTGACCTTAAGCTCACAGTAAAACTAATGGAGCCTTACCCCGGCTCGTCTTTTACGCTCCACCACTCGCTTTTCCAATTTATTCTCTCCTTTCCTGTTGGTGCTGACCCCTATGTGTTTTAGCGCTAATTGGTGGGCTCGCTGGGCTCCCGGCTCCTCTGCACTTGTAAATGTCCTCTCCGAGACCTTGCTGTTCCCGCCGGGATCATTAATCCACCGCACAAGTCGGTGGTAAATGGGATTATCAGCGCTGTATTATACAGCACATTGGACCAGCCCGCTGTGGAACTCTTATAATATGTGGGACTTTAGGGTGTCACAGCACATGCATGTCTGTAATGACATGGAAATTCACGATCTTATATGTATATGCGTAAATCCTAGTCTATAGTATATTCTTACACGCCCACACACACACACACACACAACAATAATAACAACAACACCAGGTTATAATGAGTGGCGAAACAATCACAATTCTGGGAAAATGGAAATTACTGTTTCATTTGTGCGGTTGGAAATTGATGATCTATTCCTGTATGCATATAAATCCTTGTCTATAGTATATTAATAAGTACACACATAAACATTCAGTCACACACACACAACAACAACAACAGGTTATAATGAGCGGCAAAGCAATTTCTAGGAAATGGAAGCGACGGTTGCATTTGCGCAGTTGTAAATTTGCCAGGCCAGAGTCTTTGTAAGTCTGCTGGATGTATCCCCTCCACCCTCTGATGTGGGGGCAGGAAGTTGAGCCACAGCTTAGAGGCAGGACATTTAAAATGGTTGAAGCTGATGTTTGCAGTTTACTACCTGTCAGCATTCAACATAATTTTATACAATTAAGAGCCGACTGAGCATCCTCTTCTGCAGGCAGAAAAATGCATTTAAACCTCGAGAGCCATTAACATATCTGCCCCAGAAAGCAGAGAGATATTCAAAAATAGCCAGCAAGTGGTATGAACATGCTGGAACGCCAGCGCGCTGAGAGGAATCTAATCAAGAGCTTGCCCTTTTCCTCCGGACGAGTCACAGTTCCTACTTTTCCTCTCACCAGGCAAATTAGACTTATAATAATTATGCTCATTAAAATTAAATGTTTTCATTTTAATCTCTGTGTTACCGACCATAAATTTCTCTGATTGCGAGAATTCATTTATATTTCCGGGTATTCTCCACACTGGTAATGATAAGTGGCAATTGGGCTTAATATAAGAAAGAAGCATGTTAGTGAACATGTGTTTAATGAGATTTCATGAAATATCAAGCTGGATAATTTGTCAGTAAATGGTGTTCTGCTTCATAACAGATTCACCATGGTCACAAATATTAAAGCTGAACTAATGAGCAACAGTTGGTCTACCATAGCTCAGTCTCAAATGTACAGAAGGCAAAATGGCACTGCTTGCTTGCTTGCTTGCTTCTGAGATTGTATTGTCCTTTTTTTATTTGAAATTATGCAAGTTCTTGCACTGAGGTTATGTAGCAATTATACAGTTCTCAAAATCACTCAAGCACATCACAGTCAGCCATCAATGATCCATTAAACAAACAGGGGAGGGAAGATCAATACCACTGATCCATATACATCCCTTTTCAGAGGAAAAACAAGCTTTAATAAGGTACTTAATGCATCCAATCATTTGAATTTATAACGTTACTTAGATCATTTAATGGTGCTATGATGCAGCACCTCTCCAATTAAAGGCAGGTTCAGGGCATGTATGCTGCCACGTGATGAGATATTTCAGAACTGACCAGTCACGGTGAATGGAGCATCAGTCAGCATGAACCACCCTGAAAACAGCCCTGTCCAGTCCAATCCAATACAAATCCCTTCAGCTGAATACCACTTCAGATACCTGTATTTGAAGGCTGTTGTATAAAGAATATTGAGGATAAATTTGTGGTGAAATAGCCCAGGCGATATGTCCAAAGTGGCCATCGATATAACCCTGTGTAGTGATGGCACAGGGGATCACAGTCAGAGACGCAGGCAGTGTTTTTCTGTTTGCTGTGGCTCAGCCCTGCTCATGCCCCCTGCTTTTAGTCAAGGCTGCTTCGCCATTCTGTTCAGCCACAGGTTTGCTTTGGCTTCTGCTCAGAGGACAGAAACAAGACTTTCCACCGGTATTAAGTGCACCACCTCCCTAGAGAGAAGGCCAACCATTAAAGTTGGGAATGGGGGCCTGTTATTACTTTGGCAATGTGACTTAAGGAGCTGTAACAGGGAGTGGCCCATAGTGGTGAGGGGGTATAGGGGAAATGCTCAAACACTCAAAAGGTTTTTTTTTTTTTTTGCATGATTCTGGAAGCAGGGAAGCAACTCGCAGTGAAAGAAGATCAAAGCAGGGATTTCTGCAGCCTGGAGGATGAATGCTGATAGAGTGGGGAGAAGGTGAATTGATTTGTACTGAGAGCAGAGCAGTGATCTTTTTTTTGCATTTTTTCCCTAAATCAATCCCCGAGGGATGGAGTGAAGGAGTCTGTTTGCTTTCCTGAACTTTAAAAAAAAATCTGTATTTTCACAGTATTTCTTTTAAAGGCTAAATGAGTATGCCGAGAACAAAAGCGCGGCTACTGTAGCACGCTTCAGAAAGACACGGGAAGGGATTTCCAGCAGCACGCCGGGCTGATAAAAGTCGTGTGTTCGCTAAATGAATGACTCAATGATGGTGTGAATCTCACTGACAGAACGCAATGTGAGATGCATTTCTCGCCAGGGGATTAGTCGTACATTTTGGAAGTCAGATGTGGCATGCACTGTCAAGAGCAACTGTCAAATCAAAGTTAGTTTACATGGTTTTCAAGTGATGTGCTGGATTTTGGAATATATGGGTATATGGATAAGGGGGGGGGGGTGATCTAAATGGGGCACTGCTTAATGCAGCGATTTACATAGTGTAAGGCCGAAATCTGGCATTATCACTCAGGGCTGGTCAGCTTGCTGGCTTCCTCTGGTATTGTGGAATATGTGGCTGTAAAGTAATTTAGGAGCATGCATCACGAACCCCCCCCTTATCTCCACACCCATACGGGCAGGAGCCTGTGGGGGAAGACTCAGGTGTCCAGTCGTAAAACTCTTACGACAGGGCAACATTCTTTACGGCATGGGAAGGTTTCAGAGGGCACGGCCTGTTAGGCCCTGACCTTCTCCTGAACCCCCCTTCATTGTTCTCTCCCTCTTTACTCACTCACTAAATGATGTGTACAGCATTGGATGTTTCATGACAAAGTCAGTTTAAATAATATTCATGTTTGGTATTATTCTGATTGTTTCAGTGCGACTGGTGCAATGGTTTTATTTCTGCAACAGCAAACCCTGTACATCATAACCAACCAGGAGAAGCTGTGTGGAGCTCTGCCCCAGTGAAAGCCATGTGCCTCAACCCCCCTGCGCTTCCTGGGGAGGCGTGGCTCCAAATTACAGATGGGTGACTCATTTCTAAGATTAACATCAAAGGCCAGAATTTGGATTTAAGGACAGCAAACTAAGCAATCTGGGAGAATGCAATCAGCCTCCCGTGCACTCCGTGCACGTAGTTTCCACGTACAGGGTGTCTGTAGCCAGACTCCCGTATGTAGATTTTATTACCAGGTATGACGTTTAAGACTCCGTAATTTGGTTTGCATTGTAATGTTTTTATTTGGAACTAGTATGCAATTACGTGTATGTAACCTGCCTGGTAAAATAAAATTGTTAAAACTTGATCTGTTTGGTTTTCCTTACTGACACTTAATGTTACACAGGGAATGCGTGGTTTACCCCCTCGAACTGGTCTAGGGAGGATGATTATTTCCACTTACTGTATCACGGCGTATAGCACCCGTAGACCTATGTTGGTAAATCCCTCGCCTCCGCTTGGTAGTTCATTCATGTCGAGCACAGCCGTAGCTATGTTGGTCTGCTTGGGTCCCTAGGCTGTAAACAGATATACCCGAGAGTAGCTATTCCTGCGACCTCTGTAATGACTACAGATAGCTAGTCAGTTCGTGAGACGTGCACATTACGCGCGATGTGACATGCGGTGGTACCAGCAGAGGATTGTTCAGCGAGTTCTTCTCAGTACAGGATTCCTATAGCGATCAAGTCAAAATTATAAATACGACATCCACTAATGTGGATAACTAATCTAAATTATTATTCTAAAATGGAGTCAGATAAACGAAGGTGAATCTATTGGCCCTATTGTGGAGATTCTGGGTCAGCCCCGGACCAGTAAAGAGCGGAAGGCAGAGTGGTACTACTGCCTTTGTATCGTGGTTTGTTTATTGGCTGATCTAGACTGTCTGCATAGGGGCCACTACTTTTTAACCCTATTAGTATTCATTCAGCAACACCAGAAGGACGAGCACGCTGATACCTTCAGCCCTCGCTAAATTTCGTCGTTGGGTTAGCGTTGGGTTTTACAATAGGGTACAGAAAATAAAAGATACAAGTAACAAAAAGGAATATAGAGCAAAGAAAACAGCACAATCGAATCCTCCAAGGCAACATATCAAATTAGGCTCATTTTAAGTGACTGGAATGTGTGTCATATGGCAGCTGTTCTATCCTTTTTGAACGTACTATATTTCAGCAGTATTTAGATACTGTACACTCAGTGAACACTTTATTAGGTAGACCTGTTGACCAGCTTGTTAATGCAAATATTTAATCAGCCGATCATGTGGCAGCAACTAAATGCATAAAAGCATGCAGACGTGGAACGAGGTTCAGCTGTTTTTCAGTGACTTTGACCGTGGAATTATTTTTGCTGCCAGATACGATGGATTGAGTATCTCACAAGCTGCTGATCTCATGGGATTTTTACGCACAACAGTCTCTAGAGTTTGCAGAGAATTGTGTGAAAAACAAAAAACATCCAGTGAACAGCAGTTTTATGGGCAGAAGCACATTGTTAATGAGAGAGGCCAGACAATGGCCAGACTGATCAAAGCTGACAGGAAGGTGACAGTAAGCCTAATAACCACACATTACAACACTGCTATGCAGAAGAGCATCTCTGAACACACACCACATCAAACTTATATTTATATATAAATATAAGTTATATATATATATATATATACTTATATATAACAGAATACATACAAATATATTGTACAAATATGGATGTGTCTGTTAAACCCCTCTACTGTCTGTTGTAAGCATCGGAGTCAGACCACCATTTCTGTAACATTAGCAATAAAATTGCCTTAAAGATTGCCAAAGACCCTCTGCAGTACTATTTTGTCTTCTTTCACTTCAAAGGCATCTTTTCCATTTGATTTAGAAATGAAATTAATAAACCATTAGTTCAGGTGAACTGTATCTACTGCTCAATTTCAAAAAGATTTAGCAGAAGACCAGCTGGAGGCTAGACAAAAAAAGATTGAGCACTCTTACAGCATGATCTGAAATATCATTTTATAACTGGTTGCCATCTTTTAAATGCCCCCCCCCGTAATAACACTGTGACTGTGGCCACCAGTGGTTGTTTTGGCAGAGAGGATCTTTTGATTGAGTTGAACACCCAGAGGGCCAGATCAATAAACAGCTTCAGTAAAAATGCAACAGTGCCAGAGACAGACAAGGGATCCAGAAACTGAAGAGGGGTTATCAGGGGGACAAGCCTTGAGGTCAACAAGTTCCATTCCATACTACACAACTCCACAACTACTCACAGCAAAACACATTAAGGAACTTTACAGGGTGTAGTTTCCCTTGCGTCGGAGATGGTTTCATAGGAGGTATTTATTATGGAGCAGAAGGATACATGTCTTGAAATATAACTTGTTCATGGCAAGTTTCTCGCATCAGCTATATTTCCAAGCTATCACTTTTATATTTAAAAATGTCTTGCTCCTTTCATGTGGGGTGACTTCACTGATTACTGCAAAGAGGTTGAGCCTTTTGTTAAATCAGAAATCACAAATATACTGCCCTGTTACTACCAAGCATACCTACATCACCCATACATGCATGGCTAAGCTTGTGCACTTGGAGCTCAGAAGTTCCACACTTGTGATCTGTAGACAGAACCTTCATGCTCAGTTCACCTGGTTTCTTTTACCAACATATAGAGCTAGCTGTTCTTAGATGATTGCATTGTCTCATGCATTGGGATGATTTTTTTCCAGGTGAAAAAAGAGGAAATGGTACATCATGATTAGAATTGTGCCTGCTTCTCAAACATCATATTATTGCACTGTACAGGAAATTGGAATTGCTTCTTGTATGTGTATAGCATACGCTTGCTAATTGCCTGTCTGTCTTTAAGGGAACTGGTGATTTAGAGTCCTTTAAGGCTGATATGTTCAGGAGTGTTTTTCTTTCAGCAGTGCCTGTGCATGTGTGTGAGCCCGTGTGTGTGTATGGGCGCGTGCGTGCACATGTGTGTGCGTGTGGGTGTGTGCGTGTGCTCATGTGTGCGTGCGTGTGTGCACACTTGTGTATGTGTGTGGTGTATATCCGTATGTGTTTGCATGCGTGCATGTGCCTTCGTGTGCGCGTGTGTGCGTGTCCTGGATAGCATTGGGTGAGGACGCTAGAAATAAAATCTATAAACAGCAGTTCAGTCTATACTACACTTCTAGGCACAAACAAACCTCCGATTATTGCAGCTGTTAATGTCTTCACCCTTACAAATGGATTAAATGCAAATGTTCCTAGATCATTACATGCCTGATTACACTTCTATTGCTGGGAGTAAGTTCCCTCCAAAATATTAAGATCCCAGCTCTGTAGGTAGCATCGAGTGTTGTTTTGTCAGTTTTGGCAGATGGCAAACAACACAAGCACAGACACAGAGGCGCATAAGGTGGCTGAGGTACTCAGTAGGGGGGGGGGGGGGGGCTTCGATGAATTTTGAACCTTTGTCTTTTAACAGATGTGTGTGTGTTTTTTGTAGGTGTAGTTGGAATATTTCCATCAACTGTAAAATATTCAGACCCAGGATCATTGAGGGATTAATTGCCAAGGGCTGGAAAATCTCCAGGTTGTGTGCACCAAATCCTGAAAGGTTCCAGTCATGTGATATTGAGCACTGACAAAGACCAGAAAGGTTCATTAGATTTTGCTTTGGGGGACTGAGAAGGGCATGCGCTTATTCATCTCTATTTTTGGACAATTCAGGCCTCCTTGCAGTGACCCAAAATGTAAATACATATGCGCAAACATGTCAAGAACTTGCTGAGAAAATGTAAGCCATTCTTGATGAATCACCATGGTGACCTTTCCGGTGTCAAAATCTTGACAAATGAATTTCATTGTCCATAGATAGTAAAATGTCTGCAACCAATGACAGACAAGCACTTCACAAAGTGCTTGTTGAGCAAAAGTTATATAAATCATGGTTCCAAAGAAAAATCCATCATTTGCACATCGACCAGGCCTTACTTTTTATTGTTAGTGGAAGGCAATTGCTCCTGAGCTGCCAACCACCAAAATGTTTGTCCGTAACTCAGGTAACAGAGTAACAAAGAACAGAAAATAGTCACATTGTCCTGCTGTCTGTCAGATATTCTGTGCCGAACACACAGCTTGAGAGAAGTAGAGAATGGCAAACGGTGAATGGCCTTAACAGAATACAAACCATGCTCCAGCGCAGTAATGGAACAGGTAGAGACAGCCATTTGAATTGTTTGGCAATTTTATCTAGGAAGGCAGGAGTCTCCCTAGACCATTCCTGCAATAATTGAAGATGTTATTATTTGGCTTGCAGCAGGAAATATTCTCTCTACATTGTTATGAGCATGCTCAAGCAGATGCTGGCTAAATTAGTGAATTCATCATTGACTGTTGCGCTTCTTTTTGGCTGACTGTTACACTTCCAAATGGAGCCAACCACCATCACCTATCAGGTCATTTTTCATGCAGCAAATTAACACTTCTGTTCAGGTCATTTTATATTTTGTCACTTTATCATGTATTATAACCTTTATTTATTTTAAAAGGGAGAGTTATTGGGAAAACACAACCTTCTGTTCCCTCAGTAGCAGACTGTAATTTTTGTAAGAGAAACCAAAAAACCTTATTTTGTGAAACATGTACAAGTGACTATATGATTTCTTCACCCATTTAGGTGAAAATGGCTGTTTCAGTTTCTGTTTAAACGTGTAGCCTTGTTCTCGCCTTGTATTTAGCATACCTACTGGAATTTTGTTTAGCTTTCCTTTTTTGGAGTCTGAATGCTGTGCAGTGCAGTGGAACCTGACTGCTGTTGTTTTTCAGTGGACTGAAATTGGTTGGGGCTTGGCAGAACTCAGTCAAATGAATCCAAGTAATCCAAGGAAAGAAAGCTCCATGAGACAGCAATGCATGTAAGTGGTCATGATTGCAATATTTGTATTGGCTTATATATATATATATATATATATATATATATATATATATATATATATACACACACACACACACACGTCTATATATATATATATATATATATGAATACAATCCGAGGTTAACAAGGCCAATTTTAGCTTATATTTGGATTTCTATGCTGTTGGTAACTCTCAGCTGGAAGTGAAGAATTCAGAGCCCCTTTTCATGAAAATTAACTTTGACATTCCAGTAATTGACAATTACAGATGCTGCCACCATTGTGATGTAAATGCTCTTAACATTTATTGAGGACATCATGACTGCATTACTAGAATCAGGAAAAGAAATTACAATAGGTGATTTCTCTATTGATAAAATTAGTCCTTCATGCTTGTAATTGATTGCCATGTTGCCCTGTCTGGTACAATTTGGCCGTAAAGCTCACAGTGGGATGAGAGAAATCCTGTGTTTTATAAGGCTAAAAGCGGTCGGTCAGAAACTCTGATTGAAATCGGCAGATACAGATGGAAAGCAGTCTATCTCAGCCTCAGGTTACCAAGGGGAACATAGTCTTACAGTGTTTTAAAAGATTTACATCTCTACCCACAAAAGAATACAATCATGTACTGTATATAGCATATTTCTACATCTGATTTATATAATTTGCTCATCTCATTTTACAACCATCACCATCACTCACTCTGAAAACAATGAAAGGCGCAGCTTCAAAACAAAAGCCTTATCTGCCATCAAAGCAAATTCCGCCCTAGATGAGACCAGCCATCACAATGAGATGATAAATAGATGAGTAATTGTGCGGTGGAAGTAATGAATCGCCTGGTCTCTGCAGCAGCTCTGGGCCGCTGCATGATGACCTGACATTTGTTCGCAGTACCCGGGCGAATGCGTACCGAATCCACCATCAGGCTCGGCAACGGGAACCGCTCACAGAGGTTAGCTACTGCGCACACAACACCGTCTGTGCCAGGCCGCTCCACCCCTGACACTTCCTTAATGCCAAGCTGTCCTTCCTGTAAATATCAGAGCAGATGTGACCTGCCATTTGGTCCTCATTCTCCCCTATCTGTGGGCTTCCTGTCTCATAAAAACATACTTACAGTAATTAGATTAATTGGTATAAGAGTATCCTTAAAGGAGTAACATGGTGGTTGGTCCCATTTTCTAGGATTTTATATGCAATTTGCACAAGAGGGCATTGCAGAAACACGATGAAAGTATTAAATATGTCCGTTCTTTAGTTTTGGAGAAGTATGTGTTTTAAATATATTGTCCTATTTTCAACCAGTTGAGAATGTTCTCCTCGTGAGCGTCACACAAGGATAAGAACTCCCCTTATCCCTCCCCTATCCCTAGCTCCTCTATAACCGACCCATAGTTTGTGAGGTTCAATTACATTTGACTGCCTTTTAAGGACTATTTCTAAGACTATTTTTGGTCATATTCATTTAGTTTGCTTTCATAAGGTGACGTTATTGATAACGTTAGCTAACCAGTTTGCTAGCTAGGATGCTATGGTTGTGCTTTTATCTTAACTTGGCTAGCAAGCAAGCAAAAATTATCATCGGATAAGTCAGCATCCTTACCTTAGCTATCGAGTTAATCAACATGAAAGGCTCTCGTCAAAAATTTTATTTCTTTTCACGATTGTCCAAGCCTTAATGATTGTCATTTACAACAGGCTGTCATGCTCCGTGCTACCATGTCCTAGCGTGTTCGGTTTCCTGCTTTTGTTCTTGCATGTTTCTTGTCCTTTCCGTAGTCATTCACTCACCTGTGTCTCATTACCGGTTTCTCTGCACTCACACCAGTTTGTCATTTCAGTTAATGTGTATTTATACCCACCTGTTTGCCTTCATTGTTTGCCAGATTGTTATGTGTTATTCTGCCTGCCTGTTCTGTGTACTGACCCTGTGTACCCCGACTTCTTCTTTTGGATCTGCCTTTTGTTTAGTTTTTGGATGTCCTGTTATCACACTTTTCTTACCCCTTTGGATTTGGATTCTTGGATTGCGTTTTGTACCATTGCCTGTTTGGACTGCCTTCCCGTGTTTGGACCTGTTCGTTTATACGACTATGAACATTGTTACCCGTATGGCCTACGTGATAGCTGGAAAGGCACGTGAGTGAGGAACAGCCTTTTGGACTTTGGGGCTTCTGAATGTGACAATTTCCATTCATTCTCGACCAAGATGCTTCTGTTCCCTTGGCTCCTGTTTTCACCGTTGAGGAGGCACCATCTGACCAATGTACCATCCCTTTACCCTGATCTCCACCACCGCCTTACTGCTCATATTACTGCCCTATTGACCTGCTCCCAGGTTCCATGTCCCCCACAGGCCAACCTGTATCAATGTTTGACCCCCTTGATGTACTTATTCATTTAATCTAGGACTGCTGCAATTGTATTTACTGTATCTTGGTACTCTAGTTCCAGACCATATTACTTGGCCAGACTACAGACTTGGCCTATTTACCATGTGTAGTAGACTTAATGTGCCTGGCTGCACAACTGATACAATGTGAATTGTACATAATCAGACCTGTTCTGTAGTTCGTTCTAATGATCTTGGTATTCACTTTTTGTATGTTGCCTCGGATAAAAGCATCTGCTAAATAAAATTGAATGTTCCTATATTGTAGAGAAATATATCTAATGTGATAACCTCTAAATGAAACATAGATTATGCCATATGGGAATGTTTTGAAGCTCCAGTTGCGCCTATGAAGTCACAGCTGCTCCACCGTGTTTTCACAGAGGACTACAACCTAAACTTGCTACTCCCATCTACTGTAATATGCCACCCCGAGCCAGCCACAGTTTTCCACACTGCTGGCCGCACAAGTTACAGGACAGTTAGTGCCAATCAGAAGGCGAGAACTGATGAGAACTCACAGCTTGTATGTGCATGGTGTGTCAAGAGGAATAATTACAACAAATTTTGAAGGACTGTGAACGTCTTAATATGGACGCCACGGTGTTCGTATTTGCACCAGGGAAAAAGGAATTTCTAATGCAGAGCCAATCTGGAGATGCTGCAAGCGGATGTAAGCGCTCCAGAGAGGGAGCAGTCTGGGGAAGCGCGTTTTGAGGGTTGTTGAGTACAGCTCCGTTTCCCTCTCTGTGACAGATGCATTCCAGAGACCCTCGGCCTGTCACGGAGCCAAATGAAGAGTGAGTGAGGCACCACAAAGTAGGGGTTCCAAATCCCGTCTGCTTAGTGTTTAGAAAGTGTCAGATTAACCTGGCGCACGCATGACAGGACGGCGTGCACTCAGCTGCAGAGATAACAAGAGGTTTGCCATGTACGATGTCGGTCTCCCTGGCTAATTGCTAAGACCCTCTTGCTCTGTGCTAGATAACAAAGGGAAATTGACATTTAGGCACTGGCATTAAGCCCACCCCTGAGTTTGTTCTTCTGTGGCACAACCCTGGAATTGTGTTGTTTTGCCTATCCTTATCGTCGCCAATTGTTGACCATCTGTTTGAGTGGCATGGGTTGCTGCTTCACGCAGGCCACAGCTCCATGATCTAATGTGACCTGTACCATCATCACTAACATAATGTAACCATGAATGATATGTGCCTGTGGACTGGTCAGATTATTACTGTAGCATGAATCTCCCGCAAACATGTGCATTCCACATTGTGTCAGTCTGTATGTACTGTAGCTCATTGATGGGCAGAAACAAGCATTTCCTATTCTCCTGATTTACTGAAAATTTGACTTTCATATTAAAATCTTGTGGGGGGATAAACTAGTGAAATCCATCACCTGAAACCAAACTATGTTCTCTAATGTTGCATAAATTGAATGAATGCAGCTGCGTAGAGCTATGGCTAATGCCAATGTTTGTTCTGTCAGCAGTTACAATCTCTTGCTCTGTTTAATTATGACTTATTTCATCCTGTATTGAGAGGAAACAACTCAATTATTCTAAACTGGCTTTGTAATCAGTTACCATAAAATGGGGTTTCATAATTAACCTTAATTATGAATGCATTTTGATAAAAACAGAATGGAAATAAATTGATAAATGTGTGTTTATCAAATTAAAGTTCATATTTGATTAAATAATTTGATTCATATTTCCCATGTTTGCCCCTCTCCATTATGGGCTTTTGCTGATATTGGAGTTGAAGAGAGCAGGAAATTAACAGGAATACAGAGTCAGCCTGTCAGACTGGTTCATTGCTCAGGTCTGATAAAAGACTTTTATGCACTGACTGCAAAATACTGTTTACAGACATGTTGCTATAGTTTGGTTTGAAACAAATAATAAAAAAGCCTCCTCAAACTCCTTGACCCACACATACAGAGCATTCATTGATATTATTTCACAAGCTGTTTTCCCTTTGTCCTGAGAAAAAGCTGTCATTTTACCACTATGCACAGTTTATGAAATGATTGGCATTAAACGGAAAGTAACCCATGTTGTTCATTCACAGCTGCAAGGCAGAATACCATCGAAATTATTTTGCTCACAGCTGTGACCACAAACTTGTTTTTCTTGGCTCTCCACATAGTCTCAAATTGCACTCGGGTAGTCATAGTCTTTCTGAGGACAGATGGAATTGTTCACAAGGATATAACATTGCAGTGAGGAAAGTACTGATACTTCCAGCAAAAATTGTATACATCGATTAATATTCATCTGAATTCATTAGGTCATTATACCCTGCCAAAATATGAAAAAAAAACATGAATATGTAGGTCTCCCAAGGCATGACGATGCAAACATGAAGATCTTTATTCTATAACATTACTATTGTAACACATACATTGTTCAAATGGTCACCAAAGGTAAATTCCCTTCATATTAACTAAATTAAGTGCATCCCACAGTAAATTATTAATACTTTTGTTTTTCAGTTCAGTAAACATGCATTTATTTTCCTACATCACTGAACATGATGCAGCCCAAAAGAATTTACATCATAGCCATTGAACATGGAATATAGCATCTGATATACCTGTGTTTTCTATAGAAAGAATAGTATTCAATTCATGTAAAATAGATTGTATATCTGTCAAGTCTACTTTCATACTCTGTCAATGCTGTTATGGACATGGATTTGAAGGATCAGGGGAATTAAAAAGATTTACCAGAATTATCAATGTGCACTTTGTTTTAAATTACCTGCACTTACAATCTTGAGCCTCTGAGGATAATCAATATATCTCCTAAAGAGGGGGCATAAGGGTACGTTTAATTAGCATCTTCAGTTTAAATGTTGTTAGAAGGCCATAAAAATGGTTTATTTATGGTATATAGACTGTTCTATTGAAATTATGATTTTATCATGTTGTTTAATGATCTACAAATTCCTTTTCTCTGCAAAAGAATCATAACTTATGTTGTGATTGCGAAGGTGCAAACAAGCACATCCATCATTTTGTAAAGTCCCAGTTCTACAGCTTAGAGTAATGTTGTATAATGGTAGCAAAATATGGAATAGATTTTCAAATTATAAGAACATTTAAAATTTAGCACTGCCTAACACTGTCACCATTTTGTGGCAATTCACAGCCACCAATGGAATACTGCACTGATTCCCACTCCATTCAGTTAGCATACAGTGTTAAACATGCAGTATGTGTGAATGTCTGATCCTCTCATGGACTGTAAATATTTCAGTAAAATAACAGACGGCATTAATAAAAAGATGTATGCTATACTTAAACACCTTAAATGGATCGTTTTTTTTTGTTCAAGGAATCAAGGCTCTTTGTCCTTTATAATACTTTCCTTCTATTTGATTGTTCATTGAATAATTCATAATCTATGTGTAATTTTTAAACATTCTATGGAAAATTATCTATGTTTTGTTTAGGGATAAAATGAGTAGAGTTTTGGCTGCCAAGAACACACAAGCAAGAATGTTGAACATAGTTCCCATTAATATAAAAATAATATTCAATACTGTGCAGGTCAGGAGGGAATCTTGCCCATTTTATTAGAATATACACTCACTATTAGGAACATCTTTACACCTACTTATTCATGTGATTATCTAATCAGTTAATTGTGTGGCAGCAGTGCAATGCATACACTCATGGAGATACGGGTCAGGAGCTTCAGTTAATGTTCGCATCAACCATCAGAATGGGGAAGAAATTAGATCTAAGTGACTTTAACCATGGAATGAATGTTAGTGCCAGACAGGGTGGTTCTGAGATACTCAGAAACGGCTGATCTCCTGGGATTTTCACCCACAACAATCTCTTGAGTTTGCAGAGAATGGTATGCAGAAGAGCATCTCTGAACACAATATGCATCAAACCTATAAGCGGATAGACTGCCGAGCAGAAGACTTAATGAGTCTAAAAAATAAGTCCAATAAATGCCTAATAAAGTGCTCACTGGGTGTATATGAAGTACACTTGCTATTGGGGGCATAATTAGTGTTCTATGCATAATGTACTGACATTTATTGGAAATATTAGACACAAAAATGACTTTTTTGATAATGCATGACACGTTATTTATTATAAAGTATATCAATATCTGAAGTGAAAAAGGTTATTGACCTTTACTTTGTAGTTGTCATTGTGATATTAATTATGTGTATCTTTAATCAAGGTAATAATTTAAAAAAGATGTAACTTCAGCCTTGATGGGTTTTAATTAATTGTATGCATGTGTGCATGTGTGTGTGTGTGTGTGTGTGTGTGTGTGTGTGTATGTGTGCATGCCTGTGTATGTGTGTGCGTGCACCTGCATGTTTGTGTTTTTTCCTTACATGAGTACACATTAAAAGACATTTACATCTTAATGAGAAAAAAATCTGTCTGTTAGTAGCAGGTAACAGATAAATCCTGTTATACTAGGCTTAGGAGAAATAGCACTTTCATCACTGTCTCCATTATCATGGCCCACCAAGTGGACTGAATGAACAGTATTACTTGCTTATTCTAGCACAGCAAACCCAGAAGCTTATTAGACTGATGAAAAATACAAATGAAACTGAAAATTGCAGGGCAGAAAACAATGAATGCGTATTTGTCAGCATGTCAAGGCAGTGACTGCATGAAGAATGCATTCTCAGTTCATGGTATTCATTGCCCAGCTTCTTTTAGCTGCCTTTAAACAGAGTAGACCCTAACAGACAGCATGTACATGCAATTTTAAAGGGAAAATAAGGAGTAATTTGCTCACTTCCTGTGAATAGTTTGACTCCCTGTTGTAGCAGTCTTTTTGCAGTTGGCACAATACTGTATGTGTGTCTATTTGTGTGTTCGTACACTGGATTTTAGGGTCATTGTATGATGTACTACAAGCACTATACTGCTTTTTCTATATGAAAAGCATGCAGATACTGTAGAAGATGTCAATGTATATGACAGAAACATTTCCTGTACACCTATTATTAAAACCCAATACATCAATAATATTATTGGCATACTTTAAGTTTCAAGTTTGGAATTTTACAAACACCACTATGAATACCTGAGATAACATACAAGTATTGGAGATTGTATCCAAAGGTGTACATTGTTAATCATTAAATCAATTTGTTTTATTATTCTTGAAAGTTCAAGGAAGTGCACATCATATGGATTAAAGGCAAAGATAAAAGGCTAAGATGGAGATCTGGAGCAACAAAAGGTAGTGAAATATATCCTCTAAAATAAGACTGATAACACATTTTGTATCCGGACGATCCTCATTGTGCAAGCTATGGTTTTCTCAAAAACCATTTACTGCACGTTAAAAATCTCACCCGTGGCACTTCAGATTAAGGCAGTAAAGCTATTTATCAAAGTATATCAGGTGCACTGCCATTTATTTCCCTAGCAGCAATTGGAGGAATTAAATTTAGAGACCATATTATCCGATAACAAGAGCCCATTTATGCCCTTATGCGAAAGCACTGTATTACAGCAAAGAATGGTATCGCCACGTGCATACACTAAGTTATTATTTGAAATCCCAGGAGCCTGATCTGTTGTAGGGCAGCACATGAAAGATAGAGCATGTATTATAAAGTAAAAAAGAGACTCTAACCCCTCATTCACAAGGGAATAGATCACTTGCATGCATGTTGTCCCTTGTTTATTTATTAGCTGTACATCATGGTTTGCTTCCATTCATTTTCATTGTGTAAAGACGTTATTTTACATTGCCTGTCGTCTTTATTTTTCCAGAAAAATTACACGCCAATACTCTCCATTAAATGGTGTAGTTTAGCTTCACCCAAATTAATTAATTCATTATCCTAACCCGCTTATCCTAAACAGGGTCGCAGGGGGGCTGGAGCCTATCCCAGCATACATTGGGCGAAAGGCAGGAATACACCCTGGACAGGTTGCCAGTCCATCACAGGGCGCACACACACCATTCACTCACACACTCATACCTATGGGCAATTTATCCAATTGACTCTCCAATCAGCCTAACTGCATGTTTTTGGACTGTGGGAGGAAACCGGAGTACCCGGAGGAAACCACGCAAACACGGGGAGAACATGCAAACTCCACACAGAGAGGCCCCGGCCGACAGGGATTCGAACCCAGGACCTCCTTGCTGTGAGGCGGCAGTGCTACTCACTGAACCATCTGTGCCGCCCCCCGAATTAGTTTTTTAAGGAAAAGTTATTTAAGAAAACTATATAACTATATATCTCAGAAATCAACTATGCTGCCCAGCATTGGCCTATATTATTATTTAAAGACTGAAGATATGTATTGAAACATTAATTATAAACAATGTTAACTACAATTCATGACATTCCATTCTTCAGTTTCCATCCCACTTGATTAGAGCATGTCATATTGAAAAGTACCCCAAGGGACAAGAACAAGCACATTTAAGCAGTTGAATTACAACTATTTTACAACCCAGTCCAAATTTATTGTGTTTAGTCATTAATTAATCCTTCAGAGAAGCAACAAAGAGGAAAGCTACAAAGTGGCTTTGTCTCCAGAGTCCAAATCATTAAGTGTTCTGGGGGGAAAAGTCACTTGTGATGCATTAGCCAAGCACATCTCAGAAAGCTCTGATACGTGTGATTGGGCGGAAACCCAAATTATGCTATACTTTGAAAGAGGCCTCCAAAGCCAAAAGAAGTGCTGTGAATTCCTCTGGAGTCCCCTGTCAGGGGAGGCCTGCACACCATCACACTTCTGGCCTCAAGCACCATTGTAGCGAGAACCATTTGAACCATGTCCCTTTGTACTTTCCACAATGTCAGTATCAAGCGCAACACGGCTGCTCTTACAGGTACAATAGGTAAAATTTTTGTGTTAAAACATTGTTACAAGACCATTGTAAACCCCTTCCTATCATTGAAAAATTCACACTGACATGTTGACTAACCCTCTGCCTGTGCTCATAGTCCATAAATTCGGGTTTCAAAATATGCAGTTGACGGACTGACACTTTGTATCAAAACATTGTATAGCTGTACAGTAATTAAAGCTCATTGGTTGAAAATTAGTTCTAATTGCCACAGCCAATGGCATGGTGGTGGGGGGGGGGGGGGGTTCAACGTCAGCGCATTCACAGAGAAGGGGTGGGATAAACAGTATTGTGGTTTGAGGGTGTTTGTTGCTGCAATTCCTCTCTTGACCATTACAAGTCCGAAATGACCTATTGCACCTTTAAGTCACTGAACATTGTATAACAACTATGGCAGTCAGGAACTTGTCGGCCATGTTGTCTCAGCTCGGCTGACTGCATTGGAGTGTTCTGGAGAGGAAATTAAAAAGGTGGCCGCAGCACCATGGGGGACTTTTTTTCAAAAGTGTACAATATGCTGAGGTAGTTCTGAGAGTGGGGACACTTTAATTGCATTCTGTGTCCTCATTCAAATTCAAATCATTGTGTGGAGGCATAAATTTGAATAGGGTACTTAAATGTCATCGAGTATTGATTGAAACTTACTTGGGGGCTTTTCAGTGGATCAAGTTCTTGAGTGTAATTGCGAAATTGAATTACTTAATTTGCTGAGTGGATACCCTCGGATCCTGCACAGTAGTCCATTATGTGCACAGGTTCCCTGTGGCTTTTTATCCTCCCTTCCCTTCTATCCAGGTGAATATGAAAGCCATCATGGAGTACAGGCAGGGGGAGGCAAAGTGTACTGAAAATAAGGAGGACTGTTAATTCACTGCTTAATGAGCTTATGTGAGTCCAAAGGGAATACATGCGTGCAATACTCTCAGGGTTGTCTTAAAAAAAAAATACTGCATACATATATATTTTAGTAGCACTGTTTTGGAATCACACACACACTGTGGTTTGGGGAGGGGGTGCTGAATGACAGGTGGTTTAGTGTGACTGTGTTGACAAATTAGACATCACCAGGGCTGGTGCCAGCAGTGTGGTTGAGCGATCAGGAAACATTGTCCAGCTGAGTCTCTGAGGTCATCAGATATCAGCCATCTAGATGTCATGTGGGAGGAGCTCTCCACCAGACTACCTTCAAAAAGTAGCCCCACGAGTTCCTGTGACCTTGCAGCCATGTCGATGCATATTGCCCTCAGACACACAGATCAATGTCTTTCTTAATTAAATTAATTAAATGTCTCAGTTAACCCGACAGCTCAATGAGAAATGTTCATTCTTGGTCTAAATACAATTCATTCAGAGCAGATAACTTGATCTTCTGATTCCCTCAACAGTTGTTTAAGGCGATGATGTGCTTCATCTTTAGCCATTTCTGCACCTTTGTCAAGACCAAGGAAGACTAAAACTAAAAGCAGTTATAGCGGTAACTACCCTTTTTCCCATTCCCTTTCCCTTTTAGATAAGAGTCATACTGTATTTCATATTACTAGGATGACTGTGCAACGTGCAGTCAATGCTTTTTAACCATGCCCTAAATATGTGATATCATGCCCTATTAAGAGCAAAAATGGAGAAATTATGCCATTAACTTTAACATTATTATCCACAATGTGTGATATACCTTCATGCATGACTTGATAAATGAATGATGGCATTTGGCATTTAGGCTTTTTAGTTGAGCAAGAGCTCCAGGGCTGTCACTCAGACAGAGCAAGGGACCCAGTGATCTGCTGAAAAGGGTAAGGTGGAGAGTCCTGCTGGTAGCACTCCCAAATACGGTATGTCTCCCATGTTAAAGGCAACTACAGGCCATTGTTTCTCATTGAACGCGATTGAATCCCTTTTTAGATGCATTTCTATTAGGCTGCTATACATAAAGTTATCATCCTCTTACTTACAGACAAATGAAAGCTGCCTTTTTGTGGCTGCAAGCAAAGCTTTATGGTCTTGTTAGAATTTCATCTGGGAAAAGGGCTTCAGCAAGCTGAACAGGCAGACAGGGTATACATCAATCAAACGTCAGCTGTAATCTAATCGCAGAGCAGTCACCTTATTACTGTAAGGTAGCTGTCCCGGAAATCAGCTTGCAGTCTTTGACTAAGCAGATTGACTGCCCTGTGTTTTGAAATTGATCTAATTTTGATGTTTATCTTCTTTGAAATGGAAAAAAACAGAGAGCAGAATTTGAACAAAATGTGCTTCATAATACTTGAAATATTGGATTATTTAAATGCTAGAATGTGTTTATGGGTGTTGCGTGCATGCTTGAACCATAATGCAAAGCAGAACATTAAACTATGGAACTCAACAAACTGAGAGTCAAGCTGCTCTCATTAAAGTTTATCAAAATGTTTCTGTTTAGCAAAAGAGGTTATAAAGGTTATTAGGTAAGTAAGTTATACTTTATTTAGACTGATACTTTTAATTTTTTAAGTTTGTTATTTTTTGTTTGTTTGCTTATTCTAACCAAAATAACTGTTTATCCTCTGTTGACTTAATTAAAAATAAAAAGTAAAAATGTAATTGAGTTATTAATCTTTGGAAATGCATTTTAAAACTCATCTCTCACCCATTATTTGTCTGGTATGCTGGCTTCGCAATGAGTCTGAGTTTAAAAATGTATGTTCCTGTACACTGTATTGGAAAGACAAATATTTTGGAAACATTCCACCCCTCAAGGCTGGGCCCTAACAGGTGTGCCTGCAGAGACAGTGTATCACCTAACAGGATTGTTTTGTTCAGATGTGTGTGTGCTTGGGGAAAACTGCCCCTAGTGAGCAAAAGCCAGAATCTAAACATCTAGAGGGCTGAAAATCTAGGTTGAGAGACATTTTGATTTATATGCAGACTAGGATATCCCCAATATAGCTCAGTTTTTACCCGGATACAGCCTGCCTACATCCTAGTTGGCTATAAACTCATCTTTTCCACGCAAGACTATTCACTGGGCCAATGCTAGATTTTTTCCACAATGAAACAGCAATACCATAGCCCACTCCACTTTTCAAAAAATAAAAATGAAACATAAAAAGGGAATTGGGTTATTTAAAACAAACAAAATAAAGTTCATGCATATGGCATGCTACATTACCAAGCCCAGTTTCCAGTCTCATTTTTACTTTGTTCCATTCTAATTTCATTCAGTGGATCCATCCAGCCAGGACTTCAGACTGCAATCAGCGGTCTGCATACTTTCATCATGCATTCTTTTTTCACCATTATAAAAATAGTGTTTCATCCTCAATAGCTGCAGTTATCCTGTGTGCATCTACAGATACACAAAAAATACCCTTATTTAGTTTTTTTGTTTTTTGATCAACTCTTTCAATGGCAAAAAAATCTTTTACAAAATGCCAAATTACTGGGAATATAACATATAACACATCTGTGATCAGTCACTTCCCCCCGAACCCTCACCCAAGCACACACATCCTTCCCTTGGTATCCTTATTAGTCTAGTTTAAGCCAATCATTGAATGTTATATTTTTGGAACATGAATGCCAGGTTTGACTGAGGCACTCTTTAAACGAATGGCAGAACTAATTAAGTTATAACTTCATGAACACACCTAAAGGAAATGCAGTTCAGTTGTTAAGTTGTTAAAATGTTGCAATGCTAATAAGAACCTTCCCAAGGGCTGTATTGAAGCCAAAGTGGCTGTTGTCAGATAACAAATGCCCGCAGTACATAATAAATTAAGCAGGAGTAATTTTTGCCTAGTTATTCCTGGCACAAACACAGAGTATAATTCAGAGATTGTTACCATCTCACCACTTCAACAGTACAGGAAATGCTGGAATGGCTCTGATTGCTTTTACATACAGAAATTACTGACGCTCGTTGGACAAAGTGGATGACCAAAAAAGCCACTGTGATGCATTTCAGAGGTGGACAAACTTGGAATACAATACAATATGATCTCTAATGTGTTTTTTATTTCAATTTACATTTGTGAATGCTATGTCTACTTCTAACTTTCAAACAATTATTCTGATGCATAAGAAGCATATTGATACTCTCACAATAAATCGAGATTTAAAATCCCATTTCGGTTAGCAGGAGGTCGCTTATGGTTTCTTGATGGACATGAAACATTTAAATGCTCTTGAGAAACGGCTGTAGTCTGCTTGAAAGGCAGTTTTGGAGAGTGCATTTCTCAGCATTACATCAAGAATACTAAACAAATCTCTGGGCTTTATTACTGCAAATCCATAAATTAAGCACTCATTTTTTCTTTCTTTTATTTTGTAGAGCAAAGTTTTACTTTAGGACAAGTTTGCGGTTACAGTTACTGTATAAGGGCCAATTACTCAACGACTTATAAATACCCATTTTTTTACCGAAAGCTTTAACAGTGGCCTTTTAATCTCTTTGTTTAAACCTAATCTGCATAACTCTCAGCCAACCTTACTTATTGGTAATGTAAATTGCATGGGCATTGGCTGTAAATAATTAATAAGGCCCTTGGTCCACCTGCATTAAGTCACCAGGAACCTTTTAATGATAAACAGACATATAAAACTTTAACAGAGTCAACACACTTTACGAACACTGAACGTTCAAGTCAACAGCCATTTCACCATATACGTAGCTCTCAGCTCTTTGAGATAATGGAATGCAGCGTCTGCAGAAAATGATAGAATTAGGTACAGCTGTACGTCAGGGTGGTCATGCTCTTGAATATAAACACCCTGCATATAATCAACCATCCTGTTAACCCCTTAACCCCTTATCGTAAGTAACTGCATTAGGCAAAATGAGTGGGCTATTCCACAGCTGACAGAAATTGAAACAGTCAGTAAAAGCCTTGTCTTTTAAAATCCGGTGGATTTGTTTTGCCTGACTACTGCCACTCCTGATTCCTTGTTGAACAACCAGACCATAGCAGACATATTTCTAAATGTTTATACAAAACATGAAGGATGTCTGCGATCAGTAGGGAGGGGTTAAAGAAGCACTTTGTGAGGGGTTTCCGAAGTTGGAGGAGAGGATATGATGGCATGATACATACAGTATATTCTCCAAGTTTGTGACAATGATTTTCCAAAACCGCTCACCCACGTTTAGATATCAACGGCAGTAATTGTTTAACATTTGATGTCATGTAAATGACATTCAAGAGCACTCTATTTCATTGCCTGGGGTAAAATATATATATATATGAACAAAAAACTTTCTTTGTTTTTGTCCCAAAAGGTTGAAGTAAGAGTAAGGAAAGAATATATTTATTTTTAAAACAAAAACATATGCAGTTTTCATGTACCATGGATTTGTAGATTGTAGATTGCAGATTGTAAATTTAATTTGAACCCATTCAAGGGCACCTTCAATGTCATTTGAATCACATTAAAAATAAATCCATCCAGCAAATGCACAAAGTAGCTTTTTAAGTACTAGGCTTAGATTGCAGGACTGTAAATATGCATTAAGGTCAATACATTATGTTACTGTACTGAGCTGCATGCCTTCATTAAGTATGCTTCCACACATTACCTGTGAAACAGCACCAGTGGATACGATGAGATCCACAAGGACATGACATTCACATTCCGAGGTTTTCATGACAGGTTATGAAACTTAAAGATAATGGAATTGTAATGAAAATCCCCCTATGATATATTGCTGCCCTCTATTTTGCTTTCGAAAAATGCAAATACAACTAATCTAACATGCCGCTGGACTCTCTGAAGCATTTTGGTAATACATACCAATTTTTACACATACAGTAGCAATACTATTATATCATAGATATTTCAGTTGAGAATCAGTTGCCGGGGTTGTCAAATCACAAAAATGATTGAGCTACGTTCATTTTATCAATTTTGGCACTTCATTGTGGGATTTATTTGTGTACGTGGCTTTAATTAGCTTATATGTTAGTACAAATAAATATTAGTATGAACATCTTGTTAAACTGAAATAACCAGACTAATGTATCCAAAAAACAATCCCACAATGAAATCCCATATCACCAGACGCCCATGTCCCTACCTGTGGGGCAATCTGCTGAAGGATACACCATACCAGTCCTGTCCCACACCATGGGACGTGCATTGGGAAAAGCAAGACGGGACAGCTCAGTGAGCAAAGCAATTTGGGCTTCAGTGATACGTTAAAAGCCAGAATGAAAATTACAGCATGGTGAAACAAAGTGTCCTTGCCAAGTCTCACACCCTGTGTGCAAACAAAAATAAGATGAACAATCAAATATTGAGTGTGAGGCAAATCAAATGAGCAAGAGAACCTGATTACTGGCTCCTCTACTCATCAAGAAGACAGCAGGAGATGTGCCCAGATTTAGACCTCCCTCACTGTCCCTCAACAGGCTGATAAAAATACAACAACAGTGGATATGCAAATGCTAACATTAAGAAACATTTAGCAATATGCTGTATGACTCATCTGTGGTGAGTCTGGTTTGTTTCAGGATACAGGCCTGTGAATATATTCATTGTGTTTCACTTGCTCCCCTTCCTATTGGGATAAATAAACAGTTATATGAAAAGATGTCCACAATCCCTCTAGCATACTTTAAGGTCAAAGTAAAGAGACAGTCAAAGTAGAAAGTATGATATCTCGGAGCAGACCTATGGTATAAGAGCAGATATTTAATGCAGTTTGATTCAATACAAACATGCATATTTCAGTACCAGATAAATCCTGACAGATTTATTTACAATGCCACAATTTAGTTCAGAGAATTTACTCCTCTGTTTCTGTGGAGTGGAGAGGGAGACCATATAGAGACAACAAGACTAAGAATGCAAATGTGGACAGACAAGTATGGGTTTAAAGTATTACCTCAGAAATGTATTTGGTTTATCAGTAATGAGCACACGCATAAACACTTAGCTTAGCAATGCAAGTATTCACTGCTGCCATAGCCACAGAAAACTTGGCCCCCAATATTTGAGGTGTAGTGTGGAATTGTTTTAATCACAGGGACACTTAACTTCCTCATAAGCCTTTTATCACAATGAACATGAGGAGAAACACTGAAGGCCCTGCAGCAATGGAGGAAAAGGGATAGGCAGGTTGTAGAAGTTGATGGAACCCTTCGTCCAATCAAAAGCCAACACCTGTTCATAACTTTTGCTTATATGGCACCTGATTGAAAAAGTGGAGCACCAAAGGGGATCCATGAAAGAAGGCCAAGCCCTATAGTTGCTAGTTAAAGGCTTGAGTTTATAGGTGGACTATGAACAGGAGTGGCCACTTTCCCACCAAGGGAAGGGTGAGGGTTTCATCAGGTTACTGCAACATTAGTCCTTCCAACCGAAACACCAAGAGCTCGAGTGCACCCCCAATGCTACTCCTGCTGCAGAGTTCTGGGTCCCCTGAAAGTCTAAAGTACTGTGCACCATAGTGAGTGCAAAGCATTTACCATTTGGGCCCCCCTGGCCTTAGGCCCCCTGCACTGTCAACCCCTTTATCTCCCTTTACAGCGACACTGATCTCCTGTAGGACTATGGGTACTGTAGAATATAAAATGGTCACCAGGCAACAGGGTGTCAGAGATGAGCATGGGCTTCAGCTGTTCCTGGGGCACCAGCACTGTGGGCTGAATCCAGACCAAGGAGAGGAAGAAGGAAAAGGGGCAGGCGATTGATAAAAAAGATTGATTCAGTCTAACGTTTGCTCTGTCACATTGGACAGAGAATCTTAGTAGTATTTCCAAATCACAGGAGAGTTTTATCATGCCTCCAACACCGTGTTATCCATTCCAGAGGCAATATGAGGAATCACAAGCACTTTTTAAGAAGTTTATGAGAAATGTACTTGTAAACTGTGAATCACCATTAATAATGCAATCTTCTGCATACCAAAAATGTATTCTCCAGAAGATCAGTCAGGCCACTGACTGATCAGTCAGTGAAATCAGTCAGTAAAATAAATGTTTTTTGCAAATGTGCCGACCATGTATGCCTTGTATGCTGTATTTTGAATTTATGTAATTTAGTACATGAAGTACATAAGTGTTAGTTCTTCCTACTCCTTTTCGCACATGTAAATAGGTTTAAATTTAAGTGCTGGTGGAGGGAATTTATGATGTCTTTTTATATTTTGTCGTTAATCTGTTTTTAACTACTGTTTCTGTTTTGTTGTTGTTTGAAATAAAGATATCAAATCAAAAAAATCTAATCAATTCTCTGCAAACTCTAGGGACTGTTGTGCATGAAAATCCCAGGAGATCAGCTGTTTCTGAGATACAAGATTCAAACCACCCACAACAATCTTCCCCATTCTGACATTTGGTCTGAAAAACAGCTGAACTTCTTAACCATGTCTGCATGCTTTTATGAATTTAGTTGCAGCCACATGATTGGCTGATTAAATATTTTCATTAACAAGCTGGTGTACAGGTCTACCTAATGAAGTGCTCAGTGAGTGTATACATGGACTATAAAATGATACAATCCAATGGCATTCTGATGGCCATTTATAGATGTAGTTTCACTCTCTTTTGTTGTCAATGAGGCGATTGTAGACAAGGTTGGTTGAAATAATAATAATAATACATTTTATTTTTAGAGCATTTTTCAAGGTACTCCAAGATGCTTTACATAAAAGTGATACAATGATTAAAATACAATTAAATGGTACAAAAATTGCAATCAAAGAATAAACAGAGAGATTAAATCAGGCATTAAAAGCAGCTTTAAAATGGAGAGTTTTGAGGGATTTTTAAAAAATGGAAAGAGGGGAAGAGTCACAGATGGATTCGGGGATATTCCAGGCCCTGTCTCCCCAAGTCCGGTGCTTGGTCCTGCACAGGGGAAACAGCAGGTTGGCATCAGTTGAACGGAGGTTGCGGGAGGGAGTGTTTTTAAATGTAAAACACAATTTTACATTTAATCACACCGTTTCAAGGTCACCGATCATTTAAGCGCCACATAGCATACGTGGAAACAAAAAGACCTTTCAAGTAGACGTAGTTAGTCGGAACATAGCCTCGCTGCCTGGAAAAGCCGGGTCACCCCCTTGACTCGGGAGTGCGGATCTCTCTCTTCCTCCAGATGAAGGCGAGCGAACAACAGCAGGCTCCTCCACAGTAGTGTAGGCTGCAGCGCTGCCCCGAGGGCAGCGGAGTGTCTTCAGAGAGCAGAGGCTGTCACACCTCACTGGGTGCTGCGCAGCTGTCGCCTCTCTCCTCTCCCCCCTGCCCGTCCGCCGCAGAGGGAGCAGAGGAGGAGAAGAGGTAAAGTACAGCAACCTCCTCCCCCCAGGTGTCGGTGACTCATACATTAAAGGAGTTATTTATGCCGTTCTTATGCACACTTACTTTGAACAGCGATTCGTTGAATTGTCTGGGGTGACTGCCATTGCAGTGGGCGGGAGAGTTCATAAAAGGATTAATGAATGACACACATGCTGTGAGTGTTTGTCGTCAGAGAAACATTAACATTCTTTTTTTTAGAAAGACAAAATGCGATGCATGTTGCATTATCCAGTGGAGCCCTTTCATTATAATAATAACGCACATGATTGTACCGGGAAGTAGCATTTGTCTCTTTATGGATTCAATTCGTAAAGCAGAAAAAGGTTCTTTGTCAGAGAACTGACAAAGCATTTTGTAGAACCAATTGTGCTACAAAACTGTGAGTTTCAGGTCTAGATAATAGGTTGGACAATGCTTATAACCTTAATTATAACCTGAATTTCGTATAAGCTTGCAATTCACCTTGAAATAATGATTTGATAATGAACATAACATTACTCTCGTAAACATATTCTTTCCTATGTTATGTTTGGATATACTGTGGGATTGATACCCATTCTAAGAAAAAGGATACGCCGTACTTAGAAAACATATACATATATATTTATAATCTTATATATTAGTGAAATATTTAAGAGGGAATGCCATTTGAGATTCTTTCTCAATTCTCACACTTCATTTTGCATAAATGAAAGCTGAAGCATAGACGCAGGGTTTTCCGTACCGTCCTCACGAGGCAGAAACACCCAACGAGGACAACTCAATGTTCAAGCGGAGGGTCCCTTTGTGTAACCCAGCACATCTTGAGTGACAGATTAGAGGTTTGCGCAGGGTCTAACATTCTTTTAACCCCTGTCCCTGTGAGTTCAACATGTATTTCCTTCAACTGTGCCGTTCATCATTTGATTATTGAGTGTCACTCCTCCTTTCCCGGGTCCTGCACCACTTCCAACAGTAAGTCAGTAGGTTGTGTTAGTGACAGCTCTGTCTTCCTGACCTTTATTGAGGCTGTAGCCTGTCAGACCACAGGATACTCTGGCAAAATCAGGTGAAGGAGTCAGTAAGTATGGCTGAGGGAGTGGGGATAAGAAGACTTGTAGCAGTCACAGCTGCATGACATGAAACCGCTTTCAGTCTGAGCACTTGTAAAGGTAAGTCCTTCACAAATCGTGGAGGAAATTGACATTTAAAAGAGCAGCGAACACAACTGTCAACCACCGAGTGTAGCGTTTCCCCAAGGTGTTCTCCTTTCTCTCAGAGAACCGACACACGCTGCCGAAATGTGTATGTATAAACAGAACTGCATCTATTTGAACAGGCCAAACTAAATGTGCTGAAAGGTTCAATGATGAGCAAATGCCTCGAAGCCTCCTTTTGAAAATTGACTTTTTATTTATTAATTAATGCTTTAAATATGGCCAAATGGAAGGGTGTTTCAATGGCTTGTTTCATTTGTGTAACACTCGCTGTGGAATTCAGCATTTCTGTGGCCGGATGAAACTGAGGATTCCACCAGCAGCTTCCATTAAAAGATTATGCCTTCCGCAGGACAAAAGAGCAGGGACTTAATAATATGAGTGGTGTACTGGTTTCCTTTCATCAAAATCAAATTAGAAAAAAAAATCAGATTGCATTAGTGAGACACATGAAGACCTCTAAATTGAATTTGGTGTTGTTTGTTTGAGGAAAAAATACAAAAAAGCTGCAAGAATTATTGTCTGAGTGGGAGTTAAAAGCAAAGGAAAAATGATCTGGGAATAATAGTTTTTCTCCCTTGTTAATATCAACAGGCACAAAGACATGATGTGCATTGGACATTGCTTTTGTTTTCAGACAAGAGAATGGTAGGCGTCTGATGGGCCGTTTGTTATCCACTTATGCAAAGACAAAATGGAGACATTCACCAGTACACAACCCTCTATCTGTCTATTGCTTTACACTCTCTCTCTGTCTCTCTCTCTTACACACACACACACACACACACACACACACACACACACACACACAAGTACACAGTGAAGAGGGGTCATCAAGGACCAAAACAATTCCTAAACTGTTGGGTTGAGAAATTACTTTTTTTCTCATTTTTTGAATTTGTCATCATAAGGTAGCCAGGGCTAGGGCGCTGTGGTTCCACATCACAAGCGATAATATTACACTTGTTTGATATACACATTCATCAGCCGATGCATAATGTTTCTCCCACATTGAAAACGACTGAAACAGAGCACAGCAAAGGGCTTGAGCAGCTCCTGACTTTCCATACCTTTCACAGAACTTTCCTTTTCAGCATTACGTGTGGCTGCATTGTACAGAGGCGAAAAATTGCAGCTATGCAAAAAAAAATTTGACGCTTTTGAGTCCACTGAGCTCTATAAAAAGGAGTCAGCCGCATGCCGTTGGCCTGTCTGTTAGTTCTTCCATTACACGACAGACTGCAGCCAAATTGGTCTGGTGACACCGTTTCTCCAGAGGCAGACAGACAGTGTGAATGTTTCGCAGATTCATATTGTGAACTGTTTTGTTGCCATTTAACATATTACTCCTTCAGAAAGCTGCAAATCTATAATTCAAACTCATGTCACCATGACCGGGCAATTAGTGGTCTGAACAGCAGTGTACATCCCTGCGCACATGTCCCTGAATGTCATAGTAAAAGGTAACACTTTACTACAATTCATTAGCTTGACTTGAAATAAGGTTTTTAAGATGACTTTGTCCTTGCTCCTAGTTCCATAAAGGAGAACCAGGCTTTCTGTCTTTTCGTGACATGTTTGCTTTCACTACTCTGTTTACCCAGAAAAAACTGTCTGTCATTGGAAGATAGCTCCTGTCACCTCCATAAACTGTGTCCAAAAATATCTTGTGTTTGTCTGTCTGTAGTTGAGGGCTGCATTTCTGTTCAATCCTTTACTGCCTCATTGCAAGTCCATTAAGCTCTGTGCTGTATAGAACTGTCAAGCAGTCAGATTTCACAAGGCAGGTTAACATTTAACCAAGAGTCAAACTGCTCTCTGTCCTAGATCACCAACCCATCACTATAGTTTTACTGCCTCCATGGATGTATGTATTTATTTATATTTAAGCCAAAGATCTTACATAAACTCATACTCTTAAACAGTGGCATCAGGCTCTTTAACACTGAGGTGGCACATATTCCAAATGGAACAAAAACATTACGTTCATATTTTTTACCAAATTAAAACATTAATTAAATAAGTACATCAGCAATATATTATATAAACCAACAGCTAGTTCTGGTATTTAGAGCAACATGTGACCACACATGCTAATTCCACCAAAACTGAAAACAATGGGGATAGACACTTTAAGAACATATATAGTATTCAAACTGGTTTGTCACTGTTCTGTTTGTACAAGTGCACTTCATCCAATGCTTAGTGTGAATGCATATTTTAAGAAAGAAAGAAAAGAAATGGCTGAAGCATATTTGTTGTACACATAGAATCATTAAGAGTGAAAACAGAAAGCTTGTACGATTTCTCTGAGACGAAGCATGTAAATAGGAAACAGGAGACGGTCTAGCGCAGAGCAATTAACAGTAGGCCAGGCAAGCACAGTGTGGCGGAACGGGCAACAGGACATGATGCCAATGTGTAGACCCAGCAGGATAAATCCCAGCAGGATATCCACTGGGTCATTTATTTCTTATTTTCTCCCCCTTCAGGGGGTTGGGTTGGGGTTTTTTGGGAGGGGGTTTAGGTTGTGAAGTGATGTGGGCGAGAGGTTCTGGAATGATCTCTCAACAGGCATGCTTGTAACATACTTCAGATGTACACCCTGTGGGAGAACACAGATTACGGCAGTTATGGCTTAATCCACTAATACCCCAACCCCATGTTCTACATCGCATCCTTCTGAGAATCACCAGTCATACATTTATGGGTTAAAAGGCACTTAAAAATGGCTTGTTTTATTAAATAATATCATGACTTAACCATGTAATTTCCCTACAGCGTGTGTATTATATATATACAGTGTATGTTAATACAAGTATGGTAATATGCATACTGTACATATCTAAATATGTATATGCTGTAGGGGCTTATAATTGGTTTACTGTGAAATGTTAAGAACCAAGGAATCCCCAAGGAAAGTGTACACCTAATGCAGAAAAGACCTTTTACAAGATTTTTAAAGACTTCATACATCCAACCTAATCTTTGTTATTATTATTACTTGAATTATTATTTTCTATATAACCTTCCCACCTGACTTAATTTAAAATTTAAAATCAAACCATCCAGTTATTTTTAATCATAAGATCATTTTGCTTTTAAGAAGTCATAAAGATTGAATGGTAGTTTATACTGTTTATACTGTTCACCCTTTACAGCTCACACAAGGTGACAATATGTGAATATTCTCAGATGTTTATAAATTAATTTACAAGCAGACACCACATCTGGCATCCAAAATGTTCGTTCACTTTTAAAAACTGCTCACAGCTTAACTTCTATACATTTCCCTATCAAAGGTGCTACTTCTCATTATGGGTGTGACAAAACAAATGATGATGTGTATGCACTAAATGGCAATATGGTGAAGCAACTACTTTCATTTTACAGATGAAAAGAAGGCATGGCATATTTTAATGGCAATGTTGGAAAAGCCAATAAATATCAATATATTCAATATATTATAATGTTAGTTTATAACAAGTCAAGCAAACTGTTGTAATGGTTTAATAAATGTACATTTGATTGATAAGCTTTTCCCTATGGTTTTTTTTGTTAATCATTTTCATTTATTATTTACAATTATATTTAACATTTAAATGCACTAACTTCTCTAAATGTTTAGTGACATTTGTAAAATTGTACTGCATTGTTTTACACTTGGCGATGGTAAATGTGGAAAATTTAGCAGGATTACAGTGTGTGCAGCTTTTAACAAATGGCACCCAATACTTGTCTGTCCCAAAAGCCTATTCCTGCAGGTTTACAATACTGATTCAATAAGCATACTCCAAAAAGAATGAAAACTTTCCACTTTGGATTAAATTAAAGTCATAATTATAACCCATGCAAACTACAGGTTGATGTTTTTTACTGCACAACATTTTTTGCAATTGTTGCCCTATGGGCTAAGCAACTCTAAAATACCTGTTCCTCTTAGTGAGGACAACCTGCTTGTTTCCAAACATCCTTACATATAATGTGATTTTTGTTCTGTTAATTCATTATGCATTATTATTACTATCCCATCCATCCATCCATTGTCTTAACCCGCTTATCCTGAACAGGGTCGCAGGGGGGCTGGAGCCTATCCCAGCATACATTGGGCGAAAGGCAGGAATACACCCTGGACAGGTCGCCAGTCCATCGCAGGGCACACACACCATTCACTTACACACTCATACGCACAGGCAATTTAGACTCTCCAATCAGCCTAACATGCATGTCTTTGGACTGTGGGAGGAAACCAGAGTACCCAGAGGAAATGCTTGCAAAGAAGAAACCCTTTGCATGTTCTCCCGCGCACACAGGGAGAACATGCAGACTCCACACAGAGAGGCCCCAGCCGACCAGGATTCGAACCCAGGATCTCCTTGCTGTGAGGCGGGAGTGCTACCCACTGCAGTGCTACCCACTTATTATGATTATGATTATTATTATTATTAACTTTTAGCCTACGTTTGTTCTTTCATCTTATAATACACATATAGAACCAGGTCCAATGGTCCTGGGGCCCTATAGGACACATGATGGAAAGCACGCTTCAAACAATGGGCCTCATCTATCAATATTTTCGGAATCCGTGTGCAAATGTATGTGCGATCAGAAACGAACTAACAGCATTCGCCAGATTCACAAAAGACGTGTAGACACACTTTTTTTCATATCCATGTGTGGAAGTTGATAAATACCAAGTAATTGTAAATCAAAGGCGTGGGCACAAAATTTGTGATTAGTATAAATTGATGCCCCTAAAACACCATATTTGGATTTTCGGCTTTTTAAAGAGATAGTCGAAAAAAGAAGCTTCTCCGAAGCGGAGATTGAAGTTATGTTAATGGAAGTACAACAAGCCAAAAATATACACCAATCAGCCATAACATTAAAACCATCGGCTTAACCAGTTAAAATGCTTTAAACTGTATGAACTTGTCTATAAACACTTAATAGTGCATGTTATTGAAATATATTGGTACATACTGGTGTTCATAATCACGTCTATCTTAACAAGTATGCTAGGACCTATAGAATTTTTCATATTTTAAAATGCATGGGATCTCTTCGAACATAAGTCACCACAGGCAGTACCATGTAATTTCAACGAAGGGAACATGGGTGAAACTGATGTAGGATTAGATGCCATGCATTTTAAAATATAGCGAGTGGTCTTTACTTCTTGTTAAATATGAAAAATTCTACAGGTCCTGGAGCATACATGTCATCATGGACACCAGTATGTACCAAGATATTTAAATAACAAAACAGTGCTCAGACAACCCCCTCCCAATAAGCTGACAAGACTTCTATTTTCATTTAAAAATTTAACTTTTGAATGCAATTCACTAATGATTATCTGCTTATATAAGTATGCATATCATATAATGAAACATTAAGTGTTTATAGTTAAGTGTAGCTATACCGTTTAAAGCATTTTAAGCAGGTGGTTGGCTGATCGGTGTATTTTATTTCCATAGTGTAAGCCGTGAATTGTCAGAGCTGTGGAAGACTAAAGCCTGTCAAAATAGCCTAGCTGTTGTAAACTCTTTCTCAAGTAACAGGCACTAAACAGCAGGTAAAAAGAAAATGGTTCCACATTTGGCACTTTCCTTCCCACAGTGATGTCAGCAAGGCAGCCGTTTCAGCTCCACCAACCATAGAATTATGTGTACATATTAGTACTTTGCTAGTATTTTTATGAAATGTATCTGTATTTATGTTACTGAGCTAGCCAGTTTGCAGAATGCATTGGCACATCATAGGAGACATCGTTACCTGGAATCTCACCGGTGGGTGACAGCAATGGCCTATAGCTACGTTTTCCCTGTCCTTGCAGAGAACCAGAAGGAGGTGTCACAAGCCTCAAATCAACTGATTATGTGGCCATGCTTCAAATCTTCTAATAAAGCTGTAAATATAATGTAAAGCCATAGCAACAAAGCCTAATGCTGCATTCACGTCATATTAGAATGAACAAATTAGCTCCTTCCGAACTATGCCATGCCCCACTCATGTTTTATGGAATTTAAATTCAACTCCACTAAAGCATTAATTAACCAGGACTACTGGAATGAAACATCACCCATTGTAATGTTGAATCTTGTTGCATTTTTATATGATATGAATAATTATAATATCCAATCGGCAAATTAAAATAATTTAGCCACTCTAAATAAAATAAATATTATATATGTATTGTTGGTAACACAAAGTTTTACCAAATAATTAAAGTGACCGTTTTCTCAGGAAGCAGCAAATCCGATGTTTGTGTCTTGAGTCAGGAAAGTATTTATTGCAGGAAGCCAGCATGAAGGATTCACACAAAAGTATCCCTAACCATTGGAGTTCGGGGACTTTATACAAGTACATTTGCAAGTATTCAAATGTGGGTGCTAAATACAGTGTGACCTCTGATTGGTCATTCGTTATACAGGGTTGCCTTATAGGCCAATTTCTACCGCTGTGTTTTATTGGTTGTCTGTAAAACAATGGAAGCTTCCTGCGGACATTAACATGCATATGTGAAGTTTTTGTAATACACAAATCTGTCTGTCTCCGAACAGTATATATATATATGTATATGTATATATATATATATATATATAAATAAAATATCAATTATTGGAATAATAAAATAACAAAACACGCTTTACAACCATGCTCTTTAATATCTGCGCACAATACGAACACCTGTGACCAATCGTGAAGTTTGTTCAGCTCCTATGAAAAAACTGACAACCAAAAACTTTGATAAATCCCACATTATTTGTGGAAATGCATTTCCGATGGATTCACGGTGAATTTAGTTTGGCTCATGTTAGATAAATGAAGCCCAGTGTGTGCTGTTCCAAGGCAGGAGATTGTCAGATGACTTTGTTGATGTTCATGTTGCCTGGGATCTAATTGGTAAAATCCTCTTTTCACAAGTCCTTGAGCTCCTATGACCACTGGTATTGGTCTGTTGTCATTCTCCACAGCCTATTGACCACAATCTTTAGATCCTTATATTTTGACAGCTTCTCAGTGACCTTCACAGATGTGTTGTGTTCTGAAGGTACAGCAATGTCAATGAGCATGTACTTTCTCGCGTTCTTCATTTTGATGACAATGCCTGGCCTATTCACACTTATCTCTCTGTCAGTATGAATGGGTATGTCCCAGAGGATAACTTCATTGTTCTCAGTGACAGTGGTAGGTTTGTGTTGTACCACTTGTCAGTTGTTTTGATCTTATATTCCCTACAGATCTTCCAGTGGATGTATGTTGCTGCCTTGTTGTGCCCGTTGATGTATTCTGTCTTCGCCAGTTCCGGGCAGCCTAAAGGCAATGTGATCGATGATTTCCTCAAATTTCCCACAGATCCTGCACTGTGGTTCTGTACCATCCTTGATAGTTCTGTGGTGGCAGGATCTAACTTTAGCCAATAATTTGCCTTCTATCTATCCACGTCTGCATTTTTGTGCATTTCTTTCTCCTCCCAATTTTTCTGCAGTTGTTACTGACAAGTCAATTATGGTTTCTACATGATTCGTTTGGTTATTCCTGGGGCATTCCACTTCCTTTCTCGATGGCATCAGTAGTGGTCGGACCACTCTTTGCCAAATGATTGTGTTATTTATCTTGCTTCTGAATTCAGGCTTACTCATTGCGTTGTTTTACATTATCCAGTCACTCAATAGGTAGTTCCTTCACATCAATCTTCTTTTCCCCTAGTTCCCTTGATAAAGCTTCTTTGCATGTTCTCTGAAAATCTTGTATTATCTGAAGGAGACACTTATTTTTGTGCATTTTCTCAGACCTTGTGCCTTTGCTTGTATTTGTTTGTTTCAGCTTTTCTTTTGTTGTAGGTAGATCTTCCTTTTTTATATTCAACTTCCGTTCCAATGATTTCCTTTTCTTTAGATTTTTGAGCCTTTTTCAATTTCACAGACTAGTGACAGGTGTCCTCGTAGCTTTGTGATCACTCACTCAGTTCTTCTTCGTCTTAATAATAATAATAATAATAATAATAATAATAGTAATGATAATATTATCACACATATAGGGTTATCACACATATAGGGTTCATGAATTGGCATTAACCAATGCAGTTGTTAACATTAATTAATGATGGACAAAAACATTATTTAAGCAAAAAATGAACTTTTCATTTGTTAATGCATTTGTTAACGTATTTGTACAAGAATATTTACACATTAACAAACTATAGGATGAACTTATAATTAGTTACCCGTTAAAAAAGACATTAACTTTTTCATTCCAAAAGGAATTGGCAAAAACTAATGTTGATGTTAACGTTAATTAATTATGTACTAATACATTAACCAAGCTGGACCGATTAACTTCTCAGTAGTAGTTATTAAACAACAACATTAGTTCATGGCAATTCCTGGAACCTTATTGTAAAGTGTGAATTTTTCAATAAGGTTCCATGATATTATCATTATTATTATTATTATTATTATTATTATTAGTATTATTATTATTATTATTTATATTATTGCTGTATATGTTAATAGTTACCTGAAACATGTTTAAGACTGAAATGGAGTATACTACAGTTAGATCTGCTTGATAATGAAGTTAATTAACTACAAGGCAGTTCACTGGACAGACAGTCAGCCGAAATAATGGCTTAGATATCAAGATGTTACTTTCTTACTTTCCTTTTTCAGAACAGTGTGGGGATCCCTTCTCTTCTCCGATGCTTCAGTAATGCTGATAGAGTACCCTAACGCCACGCTAACAGGGAGCTTGTATGAAAAGGACATTTTCTGACATTTCCATTAGTCTTTGCTATTTACATGAGGAGGCTGGTGAAATTTGCAGACGTAAGCATGCTACCACACAGAGCTTCTCCTTAACAGTCAATGCTTAGTATCAACAGAGCCATGCTTCAGCCTGACCAGACTACCACTCCCACTTATTGTAGGTGGGGGAGAAGGCATTAATTTGAAATAATATTGTCTAATATAAGTGGACAAATATAAGTGGAAAAATGTGTTACATATAATTCCTTTTTTTAAGATTGACCATCATGTGTAAACAAGGCTTTGCCACCATGCATTGCACCATCATTATTAAATAATGGATTCTCTATGTTCCCTTGGCTCCTGCAGCACGGATGTAGATTGTTGTTGCTCATCTTTGGAGTACGCATGATAATTATGGGTCTCAAAATGGGGCAGGTGATACAATGGAGCCCCTCTTCACATTAAAGGTGTGGTCTATTAATTCTAGCTACAGTGGACTTTGGAAGACCATCCTTTTATTGAGGAAGGCCATGTCTGTCATGGGCACAGTAACCTTTCATCTTCAGGCTCTGCTCCAGTAAGATTACAGCTGCCTTCCTGATCTTTCCAGCAAATTCAACGCGGTGTTAAATATAGCACACACTGTGCAATACTTCTCCTCCAGCTGTTTGAATATGCTCTCTGTATATGCTGTAAAGCATTACATCTCCATTTTTTAAACCCTCCCTAGGGTTTTTCTGTAAAGTGGCATTATATGCAGTCTCGGTGGTACTGCCCTGAAGCCACAAGTGATTTTTAATGTTAACTTTTAATGTTTTTTTATCCTTTAACTTCTAATGTTTTCATTGTCACTCAGGTTTAAAAGAGAAACTGAATTCAGAAATTGAAAGGCCTTTTCCCCAGAAAGCTTTAAATACACCAAAAATGGAATAAAACATTTTACAGCAGGATGACCTCATAGCGTTTACACAGGTTTACCACCATCGAGTAAGTAAGAGGGTAGTCAGGGAAAGTGGTTCTACCTAGTCTGTCGGTACTCAGGGTGTGTCTAATGTAATGTATTCCTGGGATTGTGTGGAATAATTTCAAGTTTTCTACGACAGCAACATGGTGAAATAATAAGGACGTTTCTTCCGGAGAGCCTTCTAAATAAATAAAATGCTATGCTGCTTCCTCCTTAGGGCCAACAATGGCCACCCCACAGCCTCACATAGACAGTAATGAGTTTGGAGCTCATCACCTGTAATGAACCGCTGGGCCGTATGATAACCTATACCTCTAAAGGCCTCAATGTAGAGGTGTGTGACGGCATGTACAGTATATCACTTCCCCATAAGATAGAACTGGTAGGGAAGTTGACTGTACAACTGTTTTTCCATGTTTAAGTGAGATGCATGGTCTACTTCTGGAAAAGAAAACCAGCTCAGAGCTCATTAATGTGTGTTTTAAATGACAACTTGACATCAATCCAAATGGCAAGATATTAGTAAGATCAAACTTTCAATAGGAGTACCATCCCGGGTGACAATCTGTAAATCAGTCCCACCTCATGAGCTCTGGAAAATGACATCCACTATATTTATATTTTTCTGCATTCACGACCAATTTGAGACTCACAAGTGAGTGTTGAGTAGTGTTTAAAGTAAAGTGAAGATTTAACATAGCTCTGTCCATGGAGGAGGCACAGGAGCAGAGAACAGTAAAGTCAGCATAAAAAATAATAATAAAAAATACACCTCTGCCCAGTGTACCACGCATCACCTCATAATCTGCAAGGCTGGGCATGTTTCCAGGGTGAAGTCACAATTTGATTAACAGCAACTTTGCAAGATTTGTTTTTAGATTTTTCAATGCAAGTACAATTTGCGGTGAATTTTAATCTAGTTTTCATACACACCTGTAGGCAGCGTTTTTGTTATCCAAATTGATTTCCTGAAATGTAGCACAAATACTGTACATGTTTTGACAGTGAAAAATGAAGGGTTCATTTTTTGAAATGGAACACTGGTTTGTGTTGCAGAGCAAAATGTATCTGTTGAATCAATAAAAGGAAGGAGCATTCTGGCGTTAGAGGAAACGCTGTCTTTTATGTGCATGCCTGGAAAACAAAAGCAAGTGTCATTTAGGACTGGATAAGAACAGAATTTTAATCATGCGTTCATCCATCTTGTCTGGGGGATCACAGCCTGACACTCTTTAATGGTTTACTCTGAGGGAGAATCTGTTGGTATAATCTAATCTAGTTTCCATTAGATCCTAATACCCAGGCCTTAAATATATGCATATCTAACTTATTTAAATGAGTCTCTCTTTCCCCTGTTTTATACTGTGTCACATTAACACTGGGATACTATACTCTAGTTCCTCTGTAAGAAATAGAGGAACACAGGATGTAGGAGGGCTTTGCCAGTCAATGGTAGTGTTTCACAGTGTCATACTGTGCAAACATCTGCACTGATTGTCAGATTTCTGTAATGAGTTGATTGAGTCATATCGTAAACCTGGGGTAAAACTGAGCCATCATCAGGATTTAGAGCAGTGTATATCAACACTGGGTATATGAGCATATAAACTGGAGGGCAGTGTGCTTGCCAAGTGAGGGAATGTTACAATAATATATGAGCTGCTCATAAAAGCATTTTTGAATACATCTACGAATGTTTTTTTTCTTTTTTCAATGTTTTGTCCTTTTATGAAATACCTCATATACTGAAATAGGCTTTTTATTCCAAAGTATTATTTTCATAAGTCCCAGAAACACAAACAATAAGAAACAGAGAAACTAGTACATATCTTGGGAGTTCACAACACAAATGGTACTGCAGATCTTTCTCCTCAGGGTGACAACTAATGTAATAACTTTATTAATATTTTCCTTTAAAAATATTTCTGTATATTACTGTACAGGTTATTTTGCTGTATGCATCTCTGAAACTGTAACATTCCAAATCACTGGCAACCTAAATATTTGAGGTTTGGATGTCTTTAACTACAGGCTGCGCAAAAGGCCAGTTATGCTAAATAATATGAAAATAGTTTTGAGGCCGGGTTTGAACATCAAGTGCCCACATGGCAGGCCACACTGCCAACCAGAGTTATTTCCAGTGCCACTGGGTAATGACATGACTAAATATGTGACACCCTACACTATCGGGGGTGTTGCAACATCATCATGGCATGCTGCCCAACAGTTGCCTTGTTCTCTGTCCAAAAATTATTTTGCGGCAGAATACAGTGGGAAAGCATATGTGTAAATGCTTATATCTAATTTACTAACTGGATCAATTAAGTTATATTACTTCAAAGGATGCCCCCCTACACACATACACAAAAACAAAGATAGCCAGCATATACATAGCCCATTGGAAATACGTAGGTTTCACACCCCTGCTCTATGGGATTACTTTTGCATACATGGCACAGACATGCGGTGCTGTGTGCAACAGACCTAGGAGGAATTCTGACAGATCTGTTTGCCATCAGCTATCAATTACGGGTGAGTCGTAGTGTCGAGGTTGGTCCCTTTTAGGACATTTTGTGCACTGATGTATTAACAGCATATAGGCCGTGAAAAATGTTTACTTGACCAAAATGATTATGATATGAGCAAGTCGCTGCTGATGAGCGGAGCGGGAAGTCGTCTGAGTGCGCGATAGCAAGGAAAGGCGGGCCCGATAAAAACGGCGCCCGTCGGGCGCCAGAGAGGGGTCTTGCTTGACCGAGGCTGTGATTGAACAGCTGACAACTCGCACAAGCTCCTGACAGCACGCTGAATTTTTATTTCCTCCTCCAGCCGCTGCTGACAGAATCTCGAGGAATGTTTCTGCATTCATCAGTCACTGGCATCCTTACGTGCATGGACCAAAGCTTTATTTTTTTCTTCTTTCTATAGTCTGTTACCTTTTGACATTTCTGAGTCTGTTGTGAATGGCAGTCTTTTTTTACAGCGGCAGCTGAGACAGTTGGGGAGGGTACACATAGGTTAGCATTGTCATTTCTAATTTCCTTTCGAAGGCTTGGTGATGAAGACTCTCATGTAGGTAGTAATAAATTGCGGTCAGGAATAGATTGTTTGGCTGTTTTGTTGGATGATTTGAATTCTGCTCAAATAATTGTCTCTTGTAAGAAAGGGAAAGGCAACACGCTTAAAAAAACAGCAAACAAATGCTTCAAATGCCGATTGACCCTCAATGAACTCAATCCATTTCCCATTATTTTTCATTAAACTCTATTTCCTTTAGTTTTCAAGTACACTTTTGAAAAATGTCATATCAATATAGGCTATATAATTCATGTAAGCTAATTCTGCCCAATGAAGATTGCATTTCTGAGAGTTATTTCTGTATTTTCATCATTTAAATTTTATGGATTCTGGAAAGTATATTTCAAAGCAGTGCAATATATTGCTGTATCTTAAAGCAAAATATCATAATTAAAATTTTTGAGTGCAAATCTTTCCTGTTTCTGAATTATTTGTCTCAGCACCACTAAGAATTAGAGGGCAATCAATCGATTTTATCATTTATATTTATCTGTTGATTATTTATATTTATTAATCTGTATACTGTGTTGTTTTGCAATATATTGGTAATATATTATTTCAATATACTGTATTTTAAAATATATTCAATTTCTTTAAGACATTTTCTGTATTTAGTGTATACAGAAAACTATATAACAGGATTCTGCTGAAGAGGAATACAGTATGCAATTATACAAACATATGCAGAGCATGTCTATGAATATGTGCCTTATATTAAATATATACCGTATAACTAAGGTTGGCTTTAATTTAATTGTAATATATGCCTCCAAGTTCCCAACCAGCTACATCAGCTACAGTGAAAGAAAATGTTTTCGCCCACAGTAAATATCTGTAATGGATTGTACTGCCATCCAATTTTATATGGAAGCACAGATTAATGTGTGGTTATGAGAATGTATGGGTGGCTTTGAAGTAGATTTTTCTCCTTATACTGTACTTACTGGGTAGAAAAAACTATTTCCCACCTCACAATTAAACTAAAATGCAGTTCAAAGAAAACATATCAGGGCCAACTAAGATCAAATTGCTCAATCATAGCAATGACGGTTATTGTATATTTGGTAACACTTTATTTGAAGGTTCGTACATAAGAGCTACAGTATACAGTCCTTCATAAGTACTACATAGCAAGTTTATAAGCACTACATAATTTCAATAACCTACATAAGAATCTAGTGTCAGTTCACTTAGTGTGTCATGGTAATTGTCAGAAAGTTTCTACTTGGATGCAGGAAAATAAATGTTGAGAGCAAAGCATAAATACTGTGCTTTGTGTACTGTAAGCATTGTTGCAACTAAATGGTGTGGATGTTTAATTTTAGGGTTTATTACATTTCCTCACCCTCAACTGACTTTTCGAGTCATCTCAAAAACAATTAGAGATACAAATACAACTACTTTCATTCTACATTCCTCAATGACTACACGGTGAACTGCTGGTTTTACTTTGTTGGGAAATTATATTTGCAAGTATAAACCCATCAAAATCTAAAATTAAAACATTGCATTCACTAGTTAATGACATAATGGTTGCCTTTACACTCATTAAATATAACTGGTTGAACTTGTTCTGTGAACCAGAACCAGAAAGGCTTGTACAGCCACACTTGCACTTAAGAGATCAGAATATCGTAGGTTGTTATATGGCTGGTGAGGTCCTTCGAGTCATAATGCTCTCCAGATTGAATTCTGAATTATGAGCCGAGATGGGCTAAAGGACCTAATCTTCCTGTACAGCATTCTTTACTTCAGATGTTGTTCTGTTACAGTAAACAGTCAGTCACAGCTTCAGGCTCATACTGTTTGTCCAACTGAAGTCACAACTTTGCCGGCTGCTTTACGTGTCGGTACATGTTGTCGTCCTACTCACAACGGTCAAACGGTTTGCAGCTGTTTTTCAGATGTTGTTATCGTTTTATCAGGTAACACAGTCTGCTTTTCATTACAGTCATGAGATAAAAGTCTTGCAAAGTTCAATATTTGAATGAAAGATGTTTTACAAATTATAAGTAACAGTGGGCTGTTTTTTTCGGAAATCTGTGTGCAAATGTATGTGTGATTGGAAACAAACTAAAAATTTGCGCGGGATCCATGAAACAGCAGACACAGTTTTTTTTTTGTACCCACGTGTGTATGTTCATGAATACCAATCAATTGTAAACAAAGAGCGTGCGCACAAAATGTATCATTAGCATAAACTGACTCCCCTTAAATACTTTATAAGGACCATGGAAATCAATTCCAGGCCATTTAAAGAGATGGCAGAGAAAAAGTTGTTTTAAAAAAGTTTAGCCTACACATGATCAGATTTTTTATGACTGCGTGTGCTACAGCAACTTTGTAACTTGTCTTTGTGAACATGGAAATATATATGAAAACTTATGTAGGACTTAACATCTTCTATGCCATTATGTTTTCTTATAATAAACTTGCACTTGAACTTTACATTGTTTATTCTGTTCAAAGATGAACAAGGAAATTAAGCTGATTGTCCTGGTGGAGAAACATGAAGTGATGTGCCAAAAATGACGAAGAGCCACTGGGATTGAAAAAAAAAAAAAAGGTAATACAATAAAGGTGTGTAGGGAGCATATCTATGTCTTCCTTCTTTTCATCCAAACTAACATCTAAATATAAGTAATTAGCCTACTTTTGTTTATATAGGCTACATAAACTATGTATGTGCCACATAGGACTGGAATAAAAACAGTGAAAATGTGGAACAGGTAAAACAGAAATGGTTTGAAATAAAACTGGAGACAAAGATATATAATTATAGGAGAGACGTTACTGTCTGGGATTATCAAGGAGCAATATATTTTCACTATCCTGTGCCAGTCTGTAAGAAGCTGAGGACAGAAAGCACCTGACCATTTTCTGGAAGTAAGCCATGCTTTAATACATTTAAACGTAATGTAAAGAGAGTCTAATGCGGCCTTTACATCATATAGGAATGACCGAATTACCACCTTTGGAAAAAAGTTCACGTCAACCTCGGAAATTAAACGCGAGGCAAAAAACAAAACTCATTAACAAATGAAGCACCCACATGCCATGCCACTTCTATACCATGAATGTGAACTTGCTGTTATTGTTTGTAGTTTCTTCTGTGAGCCTTACCAATCGGCTCGGTATTTGAATTTGCGTTTTTTCCGAAGTAGGCTATACCATGCCCCAAATCTTCTAATAGACTAAAGTGATATAAAGAGAGGCCAGGCAGACGTGTTTTATGGATTTTATATTAAACCCCACTTAAGCCACTCAAAATCAAAATAAAATATCAATGAATGGAATAATAAACGCACAAAGCACGCTTTGCAACTGTGCAAATACGAACAGCTGAGACCACTTATGAAGTTCTTTCAGCTCCTACGAAAAAACTGACATCTGAAAACTTTGATACTTGTGGAAATGCATGTGGAAATGCATTTCCGATGGATTTACAGTGAGTTTTGTTTGGTTCCAAGGTGTTATGTACGGTGCAGAGAACCCAGTAGTTACACAGTACATAGTTCTGCTGTCATAGTTGTCACAGTGTATATGTATTGTAGCCAGTTATTTTAAGTAGGGATTACAAAGATGGTATCACTGCCACAAGATTTAAGATCTGTTAGTGATACCAAGTCATGGGCAAGTAAAGTGAAAAAAAAAAAAAAAGACATCATCCCTTTTCAGAAGTCTTCTGTTAAAATCATTGGTATTCTGTGCAAGGGCCCTTAATTGGGAATGTCTCCAAAATTGAAAGAATGAAAGTATTTATTGGCCAACCCTTGCTTTCTCATTTATAATTGAATACCTATATTGCACATGTCACAGAAAACACCAGCAATCCCCTAAGAAAGTCACATATAAACTCACTTAGAAACTCAAAAATGATAAGCAGTTTGCAATAGTTTGTCAGTTAAAATAAATTAAGTAAAGGACCACACTACTTTGACATTTAAAAAATATATTTATTATCACATGAATGTTTCAGGCAAAGCACATCTTCAGCCTACCCATCCATCCATCCATTATCTTAACCCGCTTATCCTGAACAGGGTTGCAGGGGGGCTGGAGCCTATCCCAGCATACATTGGGCGAAAGGCAGGAATACACCCTGGACAGGTCGCCAGTCCATCGCAGGGCACACACACCATTCACTCACACACTCATACCTATGGGCAATTTAGACTCTCCAATCAGCCTAACCTGCATGTCTTTGGACTGTGGGAGGAAACCAGAGTACCCGGAGGAAACCCACGCAGACACAGGGAGAACATGCAAACTCCGCACAGAGAGGCCCCGGCCGACGGGGATTCGAACCCAGGACCTCCTTGCTGTGAGGCAGCAGTGCTACCCACTGCACCATCCGTGCCGCCCTCTTCAGCCTACCGAAAGTAAAAAACAAAATGCAGGTGTAATCAATCATATACTGTAGTGTTCACCTGGTGCAACAGGCTAGATGATGTTGTACAGGACATAACATGGCTGATCAGATCACAAGAAACCAGCAACAAGCAACTCAGATAGAATAAGTCAAGATCAACTCCTCATTAAGTCTGTTTGGCATTAATGTACCTACAGTAACTGGTGAATCCAAAAAGCTTATCTCTTCAAATCTGCTCGTTGCTGTTTTCTTGTATGTTATTGGCCCTATTATAGTATGTAGAATACCATATCATCCAGCCTGTTCTGCCAGGTGAACACTGTATGATTGATTACACCTGCATTTTGTTTGTTACTTTTGGCAGGGTGAAGAAAATGTCTTTGCAAAAACAAATAAACATAAAAATATATGTTCATGGTAGTGCAGTCATTTGATGCATTAATTTGATAAAACCATAATATAGCCAACAGCCCTACTGTAGTTTAATTTTGAGCTGTGCAGACGTGTGCACCAGAAAACTTTAATCTCCTCCAACCTGGCTCACTTTAACCATTGGTTGAAACCTCTGGATATGCCAGAAGGGACATATTATGGAAATATTAGAGGGCAGCTGCTGACTCGGCACTTCCTAGCCAGCACTTCTGTGCAATGTGTCACTGAATACCGAGGCACACCACCCATCACAAGGATGGATGGACAAGGAGGGACCATGGGAAAGCCCAATTTTGTGGGAGAAATACACCAGTATTACATAGAGTCAGTCACCTCAAGCAGCCCTCAAATGTTTGTTAAACTGTAAATTTGGTAATGTTGGAAGTTGTCTGAGGGTTGCAAGTCCCACCCCCCAAAAAAGAAAAGATTTTTGAAATTCTCATCAAGAGCTTGACGTTGGTAATCTGATTGAGTTTCACAGGACATTCTATGAATAAATTGCGATGCGCCAGGACTGCAAACAAAAAACACAAAAGTAGAAACTAAAGTTGTGCCTGTCGAACTTCAATCGTGTGTGAAGGTTCACCACAATTTGCATGCAATTTGGTCTTTTTTATTTGAAGCCTGCAGCAGAGCCTTCAGTTCTAAAATGAAATGACTGGAATCTTGGAATGATAGAGTCACTTCTGTTTGAGTTCTGTATCATCCTTTGTCTGTGTGAGCACCCATGTATTTATGTCTAAATGGCTCCTTTTCTTCTACAGCACTGATTTCGAAAAGGCTGTCTTCTTCACCTTTCGCTCCAGATTGATTGAAAGATTCATTCTTTCGCAAGACTTAGCCTCTGCTTAAGGCACCAGGTATTTTTGATAACAGTATACATCTTTCAGTTAAAAGAGCTGTATTATAGAAGACGGTGAGGAGAAAAGCCAACGCTTAAAATGAAAAAGTGAGGTATTGTTGAATGTAGCTTATTTTGAAAACAAAATGGAACTACATTTAACAATGCACCACAAAATCTAGCCACAAACTCGATATGCACAATGAGATTATACAGTATATACACATCCATGTAAGGCCCCTGGAATATGTTTGATGATGTAAGGCCTTCAAAAATGGAACTGTTTTATTTTACTGAAGTAGAAAGTTAATTGCGCAAAAATAAATGGGACACCTTTCTGTGAACTGTGTTTTTTTTTATTTTTACCAAAGCTGACAACATGTGTTAAATGCAGAGTGATTACTGGTTGACCAGAGTTCATCAAGGTCCGTTTTAATTAAAATATGCAACATTGTATTCCAGTGGGTGTTCGGAGCATAGCAACGAATTTGAATGTTTAATCGTCTCATCTATCAGTATCTCTGAATTTACATTTTTCATTGTTTTCCCAATCACTGTGAAGGGCGTGATGGAAGACTGTGAGAAAGATAAAAACAATAGTTTTGTTTTTAAGAAAGCTGGATAGAGCAAGACAGGCAGGAAGATTAATACGATGCTACTTTAACCCTGATGAAGTGAAAATGTTCAGTATAGGCGTAGCTATTCTGTTGTTAAATTTGCTTACCTCGAGACTCCTGGGAGACCCAGTTGAGCCGTGGAGTGCCATTCCATAACGCAGTTTAAGGACAATATAAGTAGGCCTACCTGAATGGAACTAGCTTTGTCCAACCGAACGGATCGTCCTAAATTCTGAAGGATTTTGTATTGACGGTGCCGTGCAGCTCGATTCCACTAACAGGAGGACGCCCTTGGACAATTTCCAAAACCTGGACTGCGTGAGTAAGCTACAATTTTCCTTCTCCAACTAAGCGCGCCAACGGTTTAAATTTTTTGTGGGGTATTATCTTCTACGGTGCATATGAATGTGAATGTGCGTTCTTTTTTTTCTTATAATACAAATGGTTTGTGCGTTGTTTAACTGCTTGAGTTTTAATGGTTAATGTTTCCCTATTGTGCTAATTATGGTGGATGCTCGGGTTCTTATGTTCTTATGTTATGTTATCTTTTTTTCCTAGCGAGTCAAAGTAACTAGGCCAATATTTACTGAATGTACATTCCGCTTTATTTCCTGGCTCAGCTTATTTGCACCCTAGCTGCTTTTTAACTGCACTCTGTTGGCAGAGTGGCCTAAGTAGGGTTACACAAGCATAACAGCTGCACTGAGGTTTGCATTGACCGGTAGTGGTGCATGTCGCGTTTTTATCGCTGTGGTTGGGCACGTTTGAACCTGCGGAAATGATGTAGCTATGAATTCCAAAATGTTAAATTATTCTAGGGACTGTTGTTTCTTGTTATCTTGTCAATAACGCTGGGTGCTTGTCTTGGAAAATACTAGCTAAAACCACGGAGCAGCCATTGCAAAGCCGTTGAAAATCACCAAAAAAAAATCTATTAATTTTATTAGGCTAATAGATAGCACATGCAGCAGTGGGGAATGATTGAAATAACATGAGTAACTGCAACAGTGTACAAGTTTAAGATAATCAGTCGACAGTTGCCTGCCACTAGGAGCAAATACGAGTAAAATGCATAGATGGGCTGGCTGGTCCATTCAATTGCTTGAGTCCACCCACGGAAAGAAAGAGCATGCGTTTTCCTTTAATTTTGCTGCATGCCCAAATTGCATTCCTAAAATAATAAAATCGGGGTACCATGTGTCTTTATATTTCTGGTACTTTGGTAATGTTGTAGCCTACATTGTGAGGTTTGAATATTTCATGGAGCACCTGTTGTCCTGGGGAAGGAGCGTTTGGCAGCAACACACTTGACAGGGACTGTCAAACATCCGATTGCAAAAACTGACCAGGATCGGAATCTTAATACGAGTGCATTCCAGAATCTGTGTGAATTGTCGCACTTTGTTTCTCCCAGCATCTGGCAATAGTGGGTAGGGTAGTCTATGCTAAGGCTGCCAGTTACCATCCAGAACTGGCAAATAAAAGCACAGAAAGCACAAAAAACTGGTAAATCATGGAAATCTGTGGACAGCTAAATCACACCTGCAACTTATGTGGCAAACACCCTGCTCTAATTATCACATTTAATATATCACCTACAGCAAATGAGGACATCAGCTATGCTTCACTCATCCTTCACACGGTCATCATACACCCTTATCAATTAAGCACATGTCATTAACACTGTTTTACAGCATGATGAGGTCATGCATGCACTGCAGTCATGAAAGCATTTAGACATCTTGTAATGTGGAACGGGCTCAATGCTGACACAGGATGCAACCATTTAGATTCAACTGAATAGACACCGCTCTTGTACGCTTGACTCCCTCTATGTAACGAGCCTACCTTATGGCATAGCAACTACCATTGTACTCCCTGACTGCGCATCTTAAAACAGTCTATGCATGCACACATCTCTAGTTTGATTTGCCTATATCTGCCTATATGCATGCGCTCTAACAGGAGGGCTTGGGACAATGTCTAGGCAGGGGCAGGTGGGTGCAGCAGGAAAAGCTGCTGAAGCAGACCTCTAAGCTGCATTGCTCTCTCTAAAAGACTGCAGCTCAATTCATTCTATTTTCTATCCCATTTGTCCTGCAACTGGGCCTGCATCTGCTCTGAAAAGTAAGCTGAATGTTTATTAAGGTTACGTTCCACAGAAAACGCATCATTTCAGAGGTACATACTTCAATTATCATGAGGTGTGGATATGTAAAGCAGCTCATTTGCATACTTTATTCAAGATGGTGGAAATTACAGATTTGTGATTCTGTACCCGCCCCTATAGCTTATAACAAGAACATAATTGGCTGAAAACACTCTCCTGGATACGAAGTAAAGGTTTGCAAAGTTTCATGATGATAGGATGACTATGTTAACATTGAGCTAATGTGAAATTTCTGCTATCATTGCTCTCAATGTGTTTTGTGTTAATTCAATAAAAGATAACTCACCCGTATCCTTTCATTTAAATTTGTTCACCACAGACTGCATTTTTGTACTCAAAAAGAAATGCAATCTTCATTGAAATTAACCTTTGTGAGACTTGCCTTTCTTAGATGTATACTGTATAACAGGTCTAAACCAAACACTGAATTTGAGAGCATGACAATGGTATCAATTATTGCCAAAATAGCTGGAAAATACAGCATTCAACCTCATGGAAAAATACTTTCTATTGGATTTAATCAAATCCACTTGGCAATGGCCATGTTAATGGAAAATGTGATTCAGACAAACCAGAACAGATCTATCCACTTTAATGTGGTAACCCAGTAGAATGAAAGTTACATTTTGATTGATGTTGCCTTACAGATCTTTACTAGATCAATTATAAAAAAAATTCTTAGGTTTTGTGCATATGAAACTTTTATAGGTAACATAAGTTGCAAGACAATTTCCATCTTGTTTTTAAGAGAGAAGTTTGCTGAATCTCCCCAGACATCCTGCTGCCATCACCAGTTATTGTACAAATTTCCAGGAGGCAGAACTTTATACTTTATTTTTATACACTGTTTCGACTTTGCACTATACTCAGATATTCCAAGTAGAAAATTGTCATTGAAATGTAGAACATAGTTTTCTTCCTTAAGAAAATTATTAAATGTGGATGTATTTTTTTATTCTCAATTTATTATTTTCTATGTTGTATTGTATTCTTTCATTCTTGAAGATCCCACTGGTTTAGAATACCAGTAGTGGCTTCAAATGTGCACACAGTAAAACATAGTTTGTTTTTACTTGAGAAATGAGAAATGTTTTGTGTATTGACCAAGGGAAACTGTGTTCTGTTTGTTCCAATGCAAACCATAAATCCCACATCCATCTCCCCCACGTGCCACATATAATACTAGCAGTATCTCAGTAATTAAAGGACGATGACAAAGTTTAGATTCATTTCGAAAAGGTGAATTGATTCGGTTCAGGTCACACCACTTTACAACGGCATATTTTCAGTGGGAATATTACTGATTTCTTGACTGGGGATTCTGATGGTGTTCGATCAAAACATAAGGAAAGGCCCCCAAAAATGGACTGCTAATGACGTTTCACTGCACAAGGTGAACTGCTGACCTTAGGCATGGTAAAACTGAACACGAATGAACCTAGCACCAGGAAAGGAAGATTTATATATGTTATGTGTATTGATGAAAGCATTGTCTATTAATACCACATACAAAGTGTTATCTTCTTGTTAAATTAAAAATAAATGTAATTCTACCACAACAGTATTCTCAGGGAAATGTAGTCAGTGTGTGGAATGTTATCATAGCTTAACCTTGTGATACTTAAGTATATTTGCCGAATTTTTGCTCACAGGGTTTATATTAAGTAAAATGTTTGACAATAGCATATAACACAGAACGGCATGTCATTTTTCAGGGAGAGTCATCTTTCTTTTTGCTCGATTATGAGATTATGAGGTCGTTCAGGACATCTAACCATCATCATTTTAATGAAGCTATTATAGAGGTTTACCGAAAACTTTAGGAATTGCATATTTTGTGTAAAGCGTGACTGGAGATATTTGGAATGAATGATTTGTTCTGATGATTTGTGGGAAACATATTACAGAGCCCATGTCCCTCTACAAAGATGAATTAATTAAAGGACCTATTCCCTCCTTCATACTATTAATGACCTGGCGTCTCTGTGATTCTGGGCAGATTGCTGGGTAATTACATTTCCAGATGACAGTGCCCTGATAAAACAATTACCCATTCGGCAGACATTTGGACTCTTCAACAGAGACATTAGGGAAGGCCTGCAATCCATCTGAGCCATATTAGGAGAAACGTCAGAGGACGCTCGAGAGCAAAACTTCATCATAAAGGCTTTACAAGCTTACCTATTCCCACTGGGAAGTAGCCGGTTTATGCCTCTTTTTATCCTAACTGGCATCTTTGACTTTTGCTTTAAATTAAGGTGCTTTCATAATTAATTTCAGCAACCGTCACAAAGTAATCTCAACGTGGGGTTTTGGGTTTTGTTGGTTTGTTTCTTAATAAATCACTGGACTCGAGGAATTCAGTCTCTTGCTCAGACAGTGTCTTTGTCCTCAGCTTTAAGGAACAAATGTTAAAGAAGGGAATCTGAAGCGCAAGCCAGGAGCTCAGCCTGCTGCCCCCCAATCAGCTTCCAGTGATTGGAGCACAGGCTGAAGTGCACTCTCCAGCTGTCATTGTGGAGCGTCTCACTTGGTCAGGACAGCTTTGTTGTGCGTATATGGGGTGTGTGAATGGGCTGAGTTATTTATATATATATATATATATATATATATATATGTGTGTGTGTGTGTGTGGGTGGGGCGGGGGCTGTAGACTGTATGAAACCGAATATGTCTTTGTTGATAAAGCCAGTTTCTACGGAGGTGTATTTGGTAGGAGGACTATTCTGTCCCATTGTCCCTCCCAAGTGAGGGGATATTATGTGTGCCCCTGCATTGAAAAAAAGGAATGTTAAACCCAGTAGTCCATGGGCAACTGACTTGGAATTAAGTCACCACAGAGTCAGTATGCTTGTACTACTTGTGTTGTGCTCTTCAAACCATTTGGCGGCTACTCAAGCTTTGTGAATCTTGATAGATACCCATCTGCAGGATAGAAATGCTTTATTGTAGGGTTCAGATGGCCACTCAGTACCCTGATGTAACATTATGCATCAGCCTTTCCTTCTAAGGGAATGAGTGCACCAAAGCAATGCCAGAAAAACAAGGCCCACACCATCACAGAACCACCTTCACTATTGGAGCACTATGCTTCTGTTTTTTGTTCACTCTGGCTATAAACTAATGTAACTGAAATAAAAACGTTTTCTCAGTTCCTTCAAATCTAGCTTATTGTAAGATCATACAATATTGTATGTATTTGTCCGACCTTTCTGATTGTATTTGGTTGTTTTGTTTGCTTTCCCTCTTTGTGGTTTCCTTTTCTTTGCAGAATAACAGATGGTTAGCCATTGACACAATTTCATGAATGTAATATACAGTACAGTTATAATAATGATATCTGTAAGATTTCAGAGTAGCGCAAATGCATGCTTTACCAGTGGTGTCCTATTAGTTGAGCACACACTATATATCAAACTCCTCTACAGCCGTCTTTGGCTTTGTGCCTGATAGATATCAAAACCCAGAAATGTGCCAAATGATGTAATTCATTAATTTCAGTAACAGAGTAACAGAAGTGACAGGACCCTTGTATGACAAGGCTTCACTTTTGAACAACTAACAGCATTTGACTGGTGCGTGGGCTGAACTCAACCGTGTCTCTATAATCCGTGCACACTAGGGAATGCTCCACTTGTATAACCACCACCCCCGAACTCAAAAAAATATCGCACTGACTTAAATGATGCACTGCAGACATCTTCAATCACTTCTTAACAATAGTAACACCATCTCGCATCTGTTTATCAACCTGCTAGAAGTGTAATGAAATGTTTACGGCAACAAAATTAATTGAATTCAACCCCATGCTGTTGTTCGTAATTGCCTGGCAATTTTGCCCAAAAGAAATCTTTGTCACTACTTTGAAGAGGCGCACTTGGCTGGAAAGGCAAGTTGTCAGATACAGCAGTCAGAGAGCTGTTGTTAGCACAGTTAATGGCACTGCAGGGAAAGGGGGCAGTTCTGCCGTCAGACACTTTTATAAAAAAGAAAAGAAAAAAGAATAAAAGTATACTCATAGGAGAGGCACAAGAAACAGATTTTTTTGACACTAGGGATTTGTGGACAGGTCTCTGAAGATAAAATGACGTGAATGCCTGACCACACTTGTGTTGTGTTATTTACACTTATAAAATAATTAGTATGGTGCACATGTTGTGAAATAACATTTTAAGAAATGTATTTTCTTCAACTTGATCCTTGATTTTTGTCCAAAAGAAACAGAACAGAATTCCTTCCAAAAATCTTTTTAGTGTCCTGCTACATCATATGTTGCCTTTAATCATGGGGTCAGAGAAATACGATAAAGCCTATTTCTGGCTAGTTCGTGAAATACAACAATTATTCCTCTCAAATACTTCTATTCTCAAAGAATTACCACAAAGAATTACCTTGTAAATGAAAAGCAAATATTTTAATATTGCCATTTTTGAGAAAAATTGAAATTATGGTAAATGTTGTTATTCTTTTTTTAAATTATTGGAATTTGGCAGATGTTCTTATCCAGAGCGACCTACAGTTGATTAGCCTAAGCAGGAGACAATCCTCCCCAGGAGCAATGCAGGGTTAAGGGCCTTGCTCAAGGGCCCAACGGCTGTGCGGATTTTATTGTGGCTACACCGGGATTAGAACCACCGACGTTGCGTGTCCCAGTCATTTACCTTAACCACTGCACTACAGACCTCCCTATCTTATTATCACTGAATAATGAATGAATATCACAGCTCTTAAAATATATTCAATATAATTATAAACAAATGGAGACCCCCCCCCCCATGACATGTTGTTCATTTCTACCTGATTTGATTTGTCTAAAAATAACAGGTGACTGTACATGCTTCTAAAAGTGTAACTTGACTCTACTAGCAGGTACAATATAATTGTTAGAGTGCTCATATTTCAATAAATACATTTTGTATGAAGGGGAAGTCCTCATTGCATCTCAAACTGTAAAATATAGTTTATTTCACCCAAGATGCATTGATGTAGACAAAGCCCTGGGAAAGGGCTCACAACTGACCCTGGATGAATTACTCTGGAAGCAGGAAGTCGGAAGTGGGCATACCAGACAAGAATTATTGAGTGTGTCAGAGAAAATTACAGAGCTGTTACCTTCATTCTGTGCTAAATCATGTAGGCCAGTTATGAAATGATACACATGTGGGGGTTAAAAAACATATGACCCGAGTTAATTTCATTCAGCATGAGTGCTGCTTCAAAGTTTTGTCAACAGGGAAATGTGAAAAATGCTCATTGGGGATCAAACACTGTATCTTCTTACAAAGAGGCACCATAATTTTATACTTTCTTTGATTGTGTACTTTACTTTGGTGGGTTATTAGTTCCCTGCTGTCTCATGCAAGATATCATTTCAAAAAGCTCAATACTTTAATCTGAAAGCTGCATTCCTTTAGTCATTACAGTGGCATTCACATTATGACAGAATCCACTCTAGTTAATCAGATTTTATCATCCCTTGACACATCATATGGATATAGCGTTATTATCTAAACACTTCTCTCATTCCTGATGAGCTGTACCTTTTTCAGGCATTTGAACTTTAAATGCAGTCTGAAAAATAAGCAGTAAGTAAAATAAATTGGCTCCAGAAACAAAATGAATAATGAGAATGTAAAATAATGAGCTTGTTGCTGTTAAAGCTTTGCAGGCGATTCCACTCACCTCCCTCTGGTTTAGATTATTTCTCTAATTTTTGTTGTGCTGTTGCCTGGTGTATGTGACGATCAATAGAATTGTCATTGTGTCATGGTGGTAGGACTATAATTTTCCTCCCTGCTGGATTCACAAGCTCTTTGTACTGATAGAAATCCTATTTATGTGTTTACCTTGGCATTGCTGCTGTTGGTGTGCTTACCATGTCAGACACCAGCCCATGAAAAGGCTGTGTCTGACATTGGTTACAGCACCAACCTCATGTTTCACTTCTTTTTTCTACGCTTGTTGACCTGAATGTGTGTTTGCTTGTGAAGCAAAGATTTTTTGCTTCACAAAGGTGGTGAACAGTATAAATTAAATGCAAGTGGTGAAAGTAATCAAGTTTACATAACATTTCCATTGTTTGTTCCTTACTCCTTCGGTGTTTATTAAATGCGTGATGTGATGGCACAGTTCATAATTAAAAATAAAAATGCTAACAGAGATTATGACCAGTGTATTCCCTGTCTCTGATAACTGCAGGTAATATAATATGCGCAGTTTGTCTTTTGCGTGGATTGCCCTGACAGGTGTCAAAGCACACAGAGTTGTCGTTCCAGCACCTTGATATGATGCTGAATGACCCTGAGGAATGCTGGCAGGTTAGACAGCTCTGATTCACAGCATCCATCTGCATGTGATGCCACTTGGGAAGACGCCCAGGGAATTGGGGATGTGTTGGGGGCCTTTAGGGAAAGCACATCCAGTGAAGTCAGGGTAGAGTTGGGGGAGGTGGGGCATTTGGAATAATAACTCTGTCACCATGGGCCATACCAATGATGAAATATACAACATGAGGCCATTATTCCTACAGAGCCCTTTGGAACCTAAAGCCTCCAGGTGTTCAGTTGAAGGTATACATTCAGAGCAGTGATTATTTTTGTGGATACACAGTGAGTTGTAGACATGTAATCTGCACTGGTGCCATTGGGCCTGTTCTTCAAAAAGGAAACCACCAAAACCAACCAAATAATTTACTCAGATCTGCATTGGCACTTTTCAGAAAACAATCTCTTTGTCTATTTAGTTAGATTTGCTGCGGCGTTCAATGTTATTCTGAATTTGCGTTATATACGTACATCCAACTGCATCTATCAGTAGCTATTTAAGTATAAGGCTTAGATTCAATTTGAATTTTTCCTTATCTTGGACTAACAAAACAAAGCAATACATTTTCTTTTTTCCTCACATACCATTCCAAAACAGGTTGAAAGGGTGTAGGAATTTTTTGGAATGGAAAATGATGATTTCCTTTTAGCTCCTCTCTTGTTTTTGAAAAGCTGATGCAAATTAAGTGTATATTTATTCTTGTTTTTCTTAAGAGTGCAGCTCATAATTTTCCTCATGCATATTTGAATATTCAACCCAGAGAGTAGGAAAGGTGAAAAAACAAGCACCTTGCCTACTGCTCATTACAGTTTAACGTTAGTGGTATTACCATCCTTTTAATTTAGCATTTCAAAATTTAATGATCCATCAACCATTTGGATCAGCACAATCCTTATTTAGAGACTTAATCTTGCTTGGATCTGCTCAGGGTAAACAAAGGTTGTTGGCAGCGTAGGAGGCAAAGTCATCATTTCCACTGGAAGAGAGATGGAAAGGGCTTTTCAGGCAGTGTCCTTCTATAAGGGAAGAAGGGTGTGACTACATTACATTACATTATTGGCATTTGGCAGACGCTCTTACCCAGAGCGACATACAGTTGATTAGACTAAGCAGGAGACAATCCTCCCCTGGAGCAATGCAGGGTTAAGGGCCTTGCTCAAGGGCCCAACGGCTGTGCGGATGTTATTGTGGCTACACCAGGAATCGAACCACCGACCTTGCGTGTCCCAGTCATTTACCTTAACCACTACGCTACAGGCCGCCCTACTAAATCTGAGGAGTGCGGCTGTGCCGTGGGGGAGGCAAGTAATCTGACTATGTGCATGCTCCACTGTACTCTCCCTTCACCAGATCTGGAGTCATTTAAGTCACACGGACATTTGGTCTCACGGTGGGAAAGATTTGGCAACAATGCTAGCAGACCGAGGCTGTGGATTGGCTTGTGAAATCTAGGCTACCTGAGCCTTGTAGGTTATCTCCTCTCACATCTCCATTTCCACCTCTGATTTGTCATTCCCTTTCAAACTGTTTACTTCGAATGAATAAAGAACACTTAAAACCTCCCCCCAGACCTGTCTCGTGGGCCTTTTTTTCCCCTTGGCAATTGTACTGCTTGGCTGCGGAGGCACATTAGAAGGAGCCTAAAAAGGGGATTGTAAGTTTCTGTCTGAACAGACACATCTGTCTTGGCAGTCCAGACACGTGTGTCGAGGCAGACCTGCATTGGAGAGCTGCGAGGAAGGCTTTTGAATGGTAATTTTTGAGAGAGGGGGAGGGAAAAAAAACTGCACACTCGTCTGGTTCCTAAATTCAGGCTGAGCCTCTTTCATCCCACCCCCCCACTGCACCCCTCCAGATTTGGACCTATGGTGGCAAAAGTGGATTAGGACAAGCTGTCAAACCTTCCACTCGGCATCACTCCATCTCTATTGCCGCTCTGCAAGCAGATGAGAATGCAACACAGAGGCCTCTCTTGACGGATCACCTGCAGGACCGTGACACAGATGGTATACGGTGCGAGACATTCAAGTGCCACCAATTGAGCCAGTCCTTTCACTGTGCTATGCATGCAGCAGAGACATGGCTCATATCTAACGGTACCCTATCTGGTGACCCCCAGGCTCTGGGAAGGTGTGTTCACCACTTGTCTAACAGCTACCTTCAAAGCCTTGTGTGATCTGTGACCCCCACGCCACTGTGGCCACAGCTAATTGCAGTGTGGTTAATATGGCACTCCTCTCCCGGTTCAGTGAGAGGGAATTCTCTGGCTGGAGATGAAGGGTCAGCATCAGAGTTAATGGCAAGATTATAGAGGATGAGGATGCATAATGCGGCAGATGGAGAAATCGCAGTTGTCAGCTTTGTTCTCTATATATCTCTACCCCAAGACCTGGCTAATCTTGCACAATCCTAGTTAAGGACCATTTCCCTGGAGCGACCAGGTCCGATTCTGAAGTGCACGCTCGGCCAGCTCGCGGATCAAGCGGCCATGTGGGCAGGAAGAAGAGCATCTCACTGGGGATTGGGTACAACTAGGGGGTGTGTATCTCCCCGTGTGTTGCGGATTATGGACAGTGTGAGGGGGGGGGGGGGGGGACCATGTCTGCATTCGATGCAAACTGTTCTGCTTTGATTATGAACAGTAAGTCATCCCAGAGGGCCAAGTACATTCATGTTTTTCATATCATGACAAACCCAGGCCAGGCGCATGCAACATCCAATGAACATCCAATTCACGTGTTACTCTTTCACCCATTCTCCCCGTTTTTCTTTTTAAGAGCTCTGGCAGCTATACTGTATGCAAACCAGCACATCCCTCACATAGGATGGGGATCACTGACCTCAGCAAATTCTCTACCAACTGTCTGTATGCACAGCATTTTAATGATGTTCCCTACGTTTACCTCAAGCGGCTGAAATCTGTTGTCTTCCAGGGTATACTTACACTGAAACCCTTACATGACCAATGGGCAAGAGGAAAAAGGGGGACAGTTTCAAAAAGAAAATGAGCATATCCATTTACAATTTAAGTTTTTCAAGCATTCAGGCAGAGTTGGCAACCTTTGAAGTTGGTAAGATTCAACACTTGTTAGTTTCTGAATTATTTTATTTAGTCTTTTGTGAATTTCGGGTATAGTCGTGGAATAACAATACAGACAAGATCCCTGTTGGAGATGTGCTTAGATTTCACTTTCACTGGTTACATCCCTACAAAGTGGAACTCAGGGAAAGCATAATGTTAGCCAGCTGTCCCCAGTGAAATAGCAGCCAGCACTTTGTTCCTCCATTCTGAGGTCTCCATTTGGAAAAGTCTCAAACTTGAAATAGGCCTTAAGAGGGTAATTCTGCAAAGGTATTTCTAATTTTCTGAGGTATCAAAGTGCTTTACTTTTTTAATTGGTTGATGAAAATAAACATGTATTCTTGTAAAGAGGATGAACACATGTTATCCTACAGCCTACACAGAATAGGATTGTTGTGCTGTGGTTTGAATATAGGAGATGGGGTACGTTGTTGATTTAATTGCACAATGATATGTATGCTTTTTAAGTCTGTTCTTCACTTTTCCTTTGTAATTGAGGATGAGAGCATTCATGAAACTTAATTTCAGTAGTGGTTTCCCTTATCTTCCTTATGGTATCTATTTAGCTTTATGTTTCATGCAGCGAGGGGGAGAAATAAACAGCTGGAAATCATACAGAGCATGAAGACTACCTGGAAAACTGGCAGATGTAGGGGAAATAGATATTTGCCTTGTCAATGATATATTGTACCTTTGAATCCAGTGACTACATGTCTTAACCATAATATGTAGGCTATGTGAAATGTACTAGGTCACTATGGGACAGCAGTCTTCTGTTATGTTCATAAATCTCATGTTGTTTAAATACTGTAGCACAGTACATTGAACACATTGCCTTTCTGAAGTCTCCAAAATACACATTTGTCATACGAATGGCAGCTTCAGTCAAGCTAGAGAAATGTTGCATGAAAGGACAGTGACTCATTTAGTGGGAATGCTGCACTGGTCAGAAATAGCTTCCCCCATGTTTTATGAGGATTATGAGTGGTTGAATGCTCCAGTAATTACGGGTTAAATTAAGCACGGTTCCTGCTGTTGCCCCTGTGGTCCTCTGAGAATGGGGAGAATATGAATGGATTAAACTGGCTTTCTCTGGCACCTACACATCACCCCCTACCCCCCACCAACCCAACCAGCCATTTCATGACACCAAAATGTCAACAGGCATGATGTGAGTTTCACCCATATGCCAGTCCTATTGTTTGTTTGCTTTTTTCCATGTTTTAAAGAACTTTGTGGCCAACTGCTCACTTGACTTTGTGCTCTGCAGTAAAAGCTTAATGGCCAACAGTGAAAAACGAAACTCAAGGTGAAACTGGCATCAGAAGGCAAATGTAATTAAAAGTTTAAAATGAGCACTGTTGTCATTATCCTTGGCAGTGTATCAAGATTTTGCTGTTTGAACATTGAACTTACCTGCCTCTTACAAAGCTCGGAAAGAAGGTTCTGTAATTGGTAAACAAGGCCTGTTTTGGGCCCATCTGTTTTGGGTTCTTGAAAGCTCTTAAGCATTCGGGTTCTCGTGATATGGCAGTCAGTGACAATCTGCTGTTTGGTGGCTGACCGAGGACTCCCTAACTAGGACATGTCAATCATGTTTTTTAGCATCCATTTAATGTTTTGTTACTCTGAATTGTATAAATATTTTAAATGTTCTTGAAATCAATGTCCACTGCCAAAATCATGGTGGTATTGTACATTATTTGAATGGCGCAGTGTAATAATTACCTTCTTGTGTACAACCGTACAGTTTTCAGACATGAAGAGATTGCTTTTATGTGTCCAGAACAACCATGTGTACTATTTTTAAAACCGATAAATACCATCTAGATTATGGTCTGCACACATTTGATGAGGCCTTTTACTATGTTTATGAGTCATGACTTTTTATAACAATGTATGAAGTTGCCAGAAATTCCTTTATAGCTCCAGGTAATTATTTATAGTGAGGAGATACTTTATAGTTATTGATGATTTACTTTCCTTTTGGAAGACAGATCAGAATAGCAGAACAGTTTGGATAATGGGCTACAGATTGTATTCATACCGTCGTCTTCTGCCACTAGCTCCCCTTTTCCCTAGCAGCTGTTCCATCTGCACACTCTGGAAGTGACATAGTCATTATTCATGAAACAATTTTTAACTTTGTGAAAGCGTTAAAAATAAAAACATCTATTTCTGTTCCTCAGACACATGAATGGCAGTCTGTCATTTTCCCCAACCGAAAGGCGGCAGCATGTGTGTTCTCTAACAAAGACACTATTTGAACTTGCTGTACATTTTCACTCTATCCAAATTTGTCAGTATCATTAAAGATGTAAAGCCAATGTTTGCAAGGGAAGTGTTCAATTCATTCATATTAATCAATAAAATCATGATTTAAATCCAATAAAATACTTATATACAGATTAGATAGATTTCCTTATGATTGGTTGTTAGCATTTTCACCCTAGCCATGCCAACATATGCAATGCTTGAGAATTTTCTTCTAGAAAAGCAAGTTAATACAGAATAAGATACTTAACATGTTGACATTTAAATGGAACTATTTAAGACGGCTGAACTTAAAGTTTGAACATTTTTGTCAGTAAGCTAAATACGATATAACCCCTCGTCATGAGCGGTATTGGTTACATGGTTAACCGGTTAGAAAATGGGATGGTAAATATTTACAAAAACTCATGCTTTGTCACATCCCTACTGCATAATGAACTGAACAGAACTGACTAAGCAGTGAACAGAGTTGTAGGTTGTACTTGGTTCTTGGTTTGATTTAAACAGTTATACAGATATCAGTATAAGTAAGATCACTCACATTATTATGCAGTGAAATAGCTCTCATTCCTCTGTCTTTTCCATGTGTAAGCTTGACGACAGAGTGTTACGACAGAGAGTTAGAGAGTACAGGAAGAGGAGCCTATACATACAGTGTTATAACCACACTGGACTCCTCCCATGGAAATATCACGATTGCTAATGGCAGCTTGACATCCCTTCTGTGGTATTCAAGTGCAAACCCTAGCCTAGCCTTTTCCTTTCACCTAAGATATGGAGGAGAGGGATGCATTGAGGTTGTAGGTTGGTGCTCCCAGCATTACTCTTTGGCTACAGAGTGTCCCCTGGCACTCCATTGCCCGGGAAAGGTGATATGAACACTGCTCTGGTGCAACCAGTGTGCCAGATGAACAGGACTGACAACCCTTCCCATTGACTGTGCTGTGGGATAATGCTGATTTGATTTGGCTTTATGGGGACATGATGTATTGGCTGTGACAGCGGGGCAGAGGAGTTTGTCGTTGTTTGGGGATGGATTCCCTGAGTAGGGAGCATAAAGGGAGCTGGTGGGGTCCCAGCAGGTACATTTCGGCTCCTCACGCTGACAGGCAGAGGATAAACAGCTTGTCTCTCCATCCCTTTGGTGTGAGCAGAGTAGAACATTCAATTAGTCAGGTCCAACCGGGGGTGTAAATGAGAGCCTAAACATCGCTGTCCTAATTACTTCTGTTTCCTCCCCCCCAAGCTTAGCTGAGTCACTGAGGCCAGATATTCTGCAGCATTTATGCGCACAAAGCTAGTATCCCAGAGAATATTCAATTTTAAAACGGAGAATTCATGGTATCCGTACTTCAGGGTTAATCATGTTTCGTCTCTATTGTCATAGAAGGCCATGGCTAATTGGCAGTCTTGGGAATTGGTGTACATTTTTGTGTAATGTGTCTGCTGATTGCTAGTCTTATTTTTTATTTTTAGTGATGGAGTTTTGTGAAGTACTGTACATATGTGTGGTTCTAATAATATACTGTATATCTCATCTGGGGTGATCAGTCTTGTGTAACTGGAGCCGTGTGGCGAGAACAATTTGATATCACCTTCAAAATGGCTACCTGCCAAAAATGAACAGTAGAATTCAGATGCAGCTATTTTTAAAAATGCATATAATTAAATGCGTGCACACTACATTATCAAGTTCCTTTACTCAGTTTGCATGTGTGAACTAAAATGTAATTAATGGCTACTGCGTAGCCAGTATCTGAATACTAAAATGAAAACTTTTCCCAACATTTTTATGAGTAGTATCTAGCCACATATTATGTTGCAATATTGGTGACTTTCCAAAACAAGGAATGAAGTAGCTGTTGAAGAATTATCTTTGTAACTTAAATGCATTTATTTGTTCTTCTTATGCCAATTTGAGGTCACTATCCACCTGCGAGTGACTATAAATGTAGACTGTAGATGCACCGTGTTTTATACCATTTAACTTTAGAAATGACAATCTACTTAGAATTGCATAATATAATTTTGAAACATAGTTTGGTGGATTGGGAGCTCTGCGGGGATGGTAAAATGAATCTTTTGTTTTTTAAATGTATGGATATGGAAAATAGTTTTTGAACCATTTCAGCTCATTTTCAGGTGTTTATTTCATGAGCCAGAAGATAGTAAACTACACCTGTTCAACCATTCAATCTGTTCAACCAAATCCATTATTTATTCCAAACTGTGCCATAAAGAGTGACTTGATCATTGCTTATTGGCTGAAAGACATATCACCAATGAAAAACAGGTAAACAACATGGCATGACTGAGCACTGAGAAATAGAGGTGGAGTTTTCCTGGTGGGGTAGAGCTGAATCAATCATAACATCTAATTTTAAATGTGCTCCAATGTCCCCTGCTACCTCCCACAATGTTACGTTGGAATATTCCAGCTCTAGCCTCAGGCATTTTGTTTTTCAGAAGTTTGACACATTTTTTATAATGTTGGTAAATGGGATGCACAGTTCATTCTATAAGGTAGACTGCTGCTGAAGTGTGTTTAGGACTTGCCATTTTATATGAATTCTATGCTAGTTGCAGATTTTCATTGTGGTTGTATATTTATTAAATTAAAAATATAAAATATAAAATAAAACTGCTACCAGCTATGCTATTGCTGAGCTTAGTTTGCTGCAGAATTATGCCTTCCACAGGAAAATCCATTTGAAATCTATTTGTACTCATGAACTAGCACTGACTTGCCCCAGAAGTACTTGGTGGTACAAAATTGTTTCTGCAGCTGTGCTAGGCTGGGTGCTGAGAATCTGGTGAAGGAGCGGTCTAGTGATTGCTGTAATTTTGCAATAGACTGTAGGACACTGCAGTGTGAAGTCAGGTCAGCGAATAGTTGTCAATGCCGTATTATGTAAAAGATTGAAGAGCATATGGGGCTACCGATTTGTTTTACAAAACGTAAAAGAAACTACCTCCTAGCTCTTGGTAATACTCCAGATAATACTTATCCTATTAGACTAGGCCAATAAGTGCTGAACCATAGAAAAAGCCCTTTATCATTTGCCGAGCATTTTCTCTCAACTACAGGCATATATTTTCATTAAAAGCAATGCAGTACCTAACATACGGTATAATGAAAGCCACATTCTGTAGCTTCTGCACTGTTTCTGCTGTATTGGTACATTTCTTCACATAAGTCTGGAATCACAGTCCACTGCGGTTTTACTGTAGATACAGTAAAAATTTGCCACTACCCTCTCAAATCCAATTTGCATTCTTCCTCTCCAGTAATTTGCTGACAACCGACTTCATTCCAGTACAAATTTATCATCATTAAAATTAAGCCAATTAAAACTTTACCCCTCACTTAAACCAATGAAGGTGAGGCCAGAGCTCCCAGTCGATATGTGTTTGGACAGATGTTTCCTGCTGGTGCATCTGAGCCATGATGGAGTGGCTAGTTGCCGAGCGACCAAAGCCCTGTCACTGAATCCACTGGCATCCAGGTGGGTGTGAGGCTAGGGGGGCAGACACAGCAATCAAACATTTCAGCTTTCCTGATACACATCACAGTCATAAAGCCCTCCGGAGGATGACAAAAATCCCTTCCAGCCAAAGGTCAGTCCCGAAACCAAATATGTCAATGCCAACTTGCCAGGAGTAAAGTGCAGAATGGAAGGATTGTTTCTCTGGTTTAATTTGTTCAGTAGCTTGCCTATTGATTGCACTTGCAAGGATATCAAAGAGAGCTTAGTGGTTCACGTTGTACAAATCGAGTCAGGCCCTCTCATATTTCAGGCGCTGACAAAGGCAGCCTGAGTGGACCTTGGAGAGATGACCTCTAACTCAGAGGTGGTGCTGTGGGTTAGGAATCTGTAGGTTCATCCCATGTCAGGTCCTGATAGGGGCTGCAGTCAGAGAATGGTTAGCACTACTTGGAGATTCTTAGCATGTGTGTAATTTTGCACCCAAATACGTTAATGCAATTAACCCAAGGATAATTCCGCAACCAACATGTTTCATTTACTTGTTATTTATGAATCACTTTTTATTTAAGTGTAATAGTGTCAGTCAATTTCAGTATGTTGGAAGGGTGGTATATTTATGCTAATTTAAGAGTGCACAAAATAACTGTTACAGTATAAGTTATACGGTCCCATCCATAAGTATTGGAACAGCAAGGCCAATTATTTTGTTTTTGCAATAAACTGAATACATTTGAGGTTGAGAAAAAAGATGAACCCAAGACAAGAGTTCAGAATTTCAGCTTTTATTTCGTAAGTGTTAAACTACTTAGAAAATTGCACCATTGGTATCAGACTGCCTAATGTTTAGGTGAGCAAAAGTATTGGAACAGAGAGTATTTCTGAAAATGAAAGTAAATAACACTTAATATTTGGTAGCATATCCCTTGCTTTCAATAACTGCATCAAGCCTGTGAACCATTGACATCACCAAATTGTTGCAATCTTCTTTTCTGAAGTTTTTTCAGGCTTTAACTGCAGCTTCTTTCGGTTGTTGTTTGATAAATCTCCTCAACAGGAGGTGAAATGCATGCTCAATTGTGTTAAGGTCTGGTGATTGACTTGACCAGTCTAAAACCTTTCACTTTTTCTCCTTAATGAAGTCTTGCTGCTGATGAAGTTCCTCCCAACGCATCTTTCTGTTGCAGACAATGCTTTTGTAGACTTCTGAATTCATCCTGCTGCTACCATCATGAGTTGTATCATCAATAAAGATTAGTGAGCCCACTCTAGAAGCAGCCATGCAAGCCCAAGCCATGACACTTCCTCCACCATGCTTCACAGATGAGCTTGTATGTTTAGGATCATAAGCAGATCCCTTCTTTCTGCACACTTTTGCCTTTCCAACACGTTAATTGATAAACGTTAATTTTGGTCTCAGTCCATAAAACTTTGTTCCAGAACTTTGGTGGCTCATTTCTATACTTCTGCCTTGCTACTGATGAGTGGTTTGCATCTTGTGGTAAAGTTTATATATTGCTGCTCTCTAAATATTTCTCGAATGGTTGATTGAGATACCTTCACCCCTGCCCGTTGGAGATTGTTTATGATTGACTAATGTTTTGGGGTTTTTCTTCACTACTCTCACAATGTTTGTCATCAACTGCTGTTGTTTTCCTTGGTCGACCTGTTCAATGTCTGTTGCTCAGTACATAGGCGGCTTCTTTTTCAGGACATTCCAAGTTGTTGTACAAGCTACCCCCTATGCTTGTGCAATGGCTTTGATCTCTTTTCTAGGCTTCAATTGGCTTCACAAAGACAGGTCTCTGGTCTTAATGTAGGTTTATCGTTTCTAACACAAATGCAGCCTTCACAGGCAGAACCAAGAGTACTATATCATAACTATTTATTGTTTAACCAATTCATCTAACAGGACACATCTGGTCAACAAGAAACACCTGTCAGTCACATTTTCTAATACTTTTGCTCACCTAAGAAATTGGATGGTCTGATACAAAAGGTGATACATTCTAAATCAAGATAAAAGTACCAGGAAATAAAAGCTGAAATTCATCTCATGAACATCTTTTGACCTCAAACTCAATTGTCTTGTGTATAGCAAAAACAAAGGAATTGACCTTGCTGTTCCAATACATTTGGAGGAGTATGTAAATGTGGCTATTGCAAAAGCAGTGAAATCACTGCAGTGATTACTCAGAATGATAGGAATATATTTTATATGTTTGTTTTTGACAGTAAATATCCACACACCTGCATATACACTACATTATTTATGTGCTCGCCAAATGCCCATATTCAGGACATCTTACATAGCCTACATTTTTCATATTCCCAATCAGCACTTCCCCGTCTAGGAATAGAGCCTGCAACCAATGTTTGAATCCTATTTCCTTATCAACTGTATAGACATTCACATCCAGACACACATACAGAGACATTGTATCTGGAGTTTTTAATCTACATAGCATCTTGTAGTATACAGACCTGATAAAATAATCTTGGTGTACAATTTGGGATAATAGTGTCAGACCAAATATCCCAGGTGATCAGCACTAACAAGTCCATACATGACTTATAAACTGCATTGTGGCAAGAAGTGGTGGTTGACAGGTAATTCCAAGGAGAACACTCCTGAATTGATTGCAGAAGTTGTGCCAATGAGCACTAATAATATCATAAAAATTGGGGAGAACTAGGGGTAAAAGGACTATATTTTTCCGAAGTGGGAGTTTCTAAATAATCTATTAGCAATCATTGGTTGCTATCCCAATTTTAATATTTGTGAAAACTTCCCCGAACATAAGAGAAAATGTTGAAGGTATTTTAATGAGTTTAAACAGAGATTTGAAAGGATACTGCAGACGAGCGTGTAGTTTGTACCCAAGGCTTATTATCCATTAAGGGAGCATCCTTGTGCAAAACCTACATAAATTATTTTAAATATGTCCTGAGGCATATGAAAGTGTTGAGGTGTTAAACAATTATTACTCTAGATTATGTTTTTCCCATTGCATATCAGGAACTCAGTATCTAATATACACAGCACCATGCACAAACTAACAAGATCTCCTGGTGACCATATTTAATTGAACAGTGTGCAAGTGCATCAAAGCACCTCGTTTTGCAAATACAGCCCCGTTGCATAGGAGAGGATGCGCTGCTAATATGAACACACATTTTTTTTTCCCAGAGTGCCTTGAGTCTTATTTGACTTGAGCAAACTTTAGTTAATTTCTCAGAGGAGTTGTCTGTAATGAGTGTGGCAGAGAAGGTCAGCTGTGTTTGATGAGAGTGGCCATGAGTGCAGAGTTTCGTAGCCCAGATCTCTTGAGAAGAAATGTGCTCAAATGTTTCTAAAAATTGCATTGGTGTAGCACTGGTCCTTGTCAAAGTAATATCAGTTTCAAGTATTGATCTTTTCCTTCCCATATATTGAAGGTAAAGATAAAAGCTCTCCATTAAAGGATGATTTTGGCTAACTATTAAAATGCTAATCAGGAAAATGTATATTTACAGCAGTTAACTGAAGTGCATCCATGCAGACACATCAGATTTCCTTTAGTATCATATCCACAGTGTCACTTTAAAAGCTTGATTTACATGGAGTAGTCATCAGGAATTGATTAAATGGCTGCATTATATTTGTAAAATATATATTAAGAGAGAGTTAAATAATGCACAGCGTTTGCCTCATTCGGTTATTTATTCTTATTCTTATATTTGCATGTGTGAAGGAGTATTCAATGAGGATCTTTTGTTCTTAAAGGCACAATAGGTAATTTTGGACTTCTAACAGTCAAGAGAGCAATGGCACCAACATACACCCTCAAACCACAACACTGTTTATCCTACCCCTTCTCTGTGAGTGTGTTGAACCCCACACCATTGGCTGTGGCAATTAGAACACATTTTCAACCATTGAGCTTGAATTATTGTACAGGTATACAATATTTTGGGAAAGAGTGTCGGTCCATCAACTGCATATTTTGAAACCAGCATTTAAGGACTAAAAACACAGGCAGAGGATGAGTCAACATCAGTGAGCCTTTTCCAATGATAGGAAGGGATTTACAATGGTCTTGTAACAATGTTTTAACACAAAAGTCTTACCTATTGTACCTTTAAGCTTATAAACCTTCTGATCTTGAAAATATAAGATGAGGTGGTCATATGCTGCCAGCACTGTGAAGCCTGGTGAATTATTTAGTAATGTTAACATGAAGGAAGACCTCGTACCACCGGTGGGGTGAATAAAACGTTCATGAGCTATCCCTCAAAATGAAATCTGACCCAAGGGACCCATAAGGGTCTGGCCCAATCGAAGGGTCTCACAGTCACCAAATTATACTGATGAAATCCATGCACACACCCTTGCATCGTATGTGACATCAGTCTCCCAAAAGAATACCCTGTAGATTTTTATTTCCTTGCATTAGTACCCTATCACTCAAAAAGAACGCACATAATGACCCAGTGAGTGTATTTATAAGGAGCTCCGTGACATGGCCCCACAGCAGTGCCATAGGTCACAATCCATGCCTGGCCAATGAGAAGACGTCGGGATGTAAAATGATGGATTTGGCAGTGATGTCATGGTGCACTGCAGTGGGGGTTAAGTGGCCCTTTGGGGTGAGTGTACTAAGCGCACTCAATCTCGAGCTTCCATGTTTGCAGTCCTATGCATCCACCTGCACATAGTGCAGCTCTAAATAAGAACTGTGATAGACAACAACGCTTGATGCTCTTTATGTGAAAATAGATATAAACTACATTAGTATCAGAATTCAAGATTCCTTTATTCATAGCTGATGCACCCAGCTGAGTTTAATACCATGGTACGTAAATAATTCAAAAAATAAATTTCATATGCCATTGTATAAATCTAGTACATATTATTAAATGGTTTATTAAGTGGTAATATTTAGAATATGTTCAACATTTTACATGGTCTGTGACAGATAAAGTAAAATATGTAAATCATGAATGGGAAAGCATACATTATAAAGTTCTTCCTGCCAAACTGTAATTTATAAATATCCGGAGGGCAACTACATGCAACTACATACATATAATTCATTAAACATTAGCCTGGTTTTATAGTCAGCAGGCCACACCATGGCTTCTCAGATTTTATGAAGCAATCAGTATGCTGTTTGTTATGATATTATGATCCACTAGAGTGGTTTGTCTTTGCTTTGAAAATGCCCTTAATTGCATGACTGTTTTTTAACAGTTGATCCTCTCATATCTTAGATGAACTGCATAATTTTAATTAAAAAAGATATGTAACAGAGATCAGTACATACTGTGTTATTATAGACAACTGAAATGCATAAAAGATGAGTCTGTGGAAAGGCAAAAACAGCTTGGTTTGCAGTGCGTTAAAAACGGGTTTAGAGTTTGTTTTCTGGTTACAAAACAACATGGGCCAGTTCTAAACATTGCAATTTCATCTTTTAGTTTTTTGTTTTTTTCATACTCCTTAAGAGCAAAAGTTTTCACTTCTTGCTCGAACAGAATTACTGGCAATCACCAACCCTTTTTACCCCTCCAAGATTTCTTGGAAAAATGCTCTCAAGGTTAAAAACATGACCTGGATTTTCTGTGATGGGAGACAGTGAGCCATCTGTTCAACTTTGAAAACTCTCTGACCAAATTTGCTGAGTTTATTAAGATTCTTTCTGTTGGCTTATTAATTTAACTGACATGTTCACTTTTGGGAAAAGGGAGAGCTCTAGTGATCCATCTGAAGGACGTGTGACCACGTGGAGTCAGGCCGGCTAGAGAGAAGAACATGGACTTGCGGCTTATAAGATGGATTTTAATGAATTCTCTTCATCCTTTCTCCCAGTTCATGAGTATTCGCTAAACAAATTAATGTACCCTCGTTTTTGAACATTTAAAGCTCCTTGCTCAAGGTACATTTCCACTATACAAACACTGTTTTTGGTTGAAGCATTTGCTTTAAATGCTTCGTGCTGCTAACCCAATGACTATATAAATGAAATTGAATGTCTTGATGAATGATGTAACCCTATTCACGGGCAAATGTATAGTTACATCATTTGTACATACACTGTTTTAGCATTCAATTCTCTCATTGTGGTGACAGGAATAATTTTCAAATGAATGTCCTCTGGGATATTATTACATGTTGATATGACCTTCAGCAATAAGCTAAACAATTCTGAGCCTTTGACCAACAGAAATATTGACATGTTATTTACTGGCAGTGAGATTTATCTCTGGGTAAAATAAGTATTCGGCAAAAAAAACCTTTTTATTCACAAGTCATGGCATTATATTGTATAACCTGCAACAAAAAGTTAAATGGTTATTTATGTTTAATGCTACCTGTACTTTATGGGATGCCATCATTTTTCTCAAATTTAAAATTTAAGACAACATATATTTACAGTTATTGGAGGAAATGTGATCCATTGGGTCCAACGATTTGTCATGGGAGTGCACTATTTGAAAGGTAATACATCTACTGCATTTCAATGATTTGACCCTGTGGAATATATCAAATCATTGAATATATATGGTTTCTCTTTTAATTCTGCATAAAAAAAGGCTGACAATCTGAGAGTAACTGGCAGAAACTTTATGGAGGGAAGCATCTGGGCTGATGAAAAGACTGCCAGCATTATGCAGGGTTTCCCCAGGCAGTGTTACAGTGACCCCTGCTGAAAAGACCCCATTGCTGTGAAAGGATAGAGATGACTTGAGTTTATGGTTCCTATTAGGACATGATGTATCCATCAAATGCATCTTCTTGCGGGCACAAAAAAACCATGAGGAATCTATTGCTTTATGTTAACATGTCCAATGGTTTGAAAAATGACCACTAAACATAATTGCAGAACAATAAATACATGACTTGGATCATCAGCATTTATCCATAACTTCTCTTGGTTCAAGATTGCTTTTCTTCACTCACAGTTTGGTGACTGACGATGAAAAAATATATAGCAAAGAACGTGTATTTAATTAGGAGGGGACATGATAATTAGATCAAGCCTGAACAGTATTTATATCATAAAAGTATGTTGACAATTAAAAATGACTTGTCACTTTTCCAGCTGCAATGAACAAGACACAGTACAAAGCAAAATATTATTTTACAGAACTTATTTCTGTCTGATGCCTCACATTTAACCCCTTAAGTATCACCTCTTTTCTTAACACCAGCTTGAAAATGACATGCCCAAAATAAAATGCCTACTATTCTTGAACCCTCTTCTGAAAGGTAACCCTTTGTCCAAGAGTCAGAATTACTCAAAGTATTACTAAATCAAAGTTGCAGAAGCTCATACAAGTTTTTTTTCCTCACTGAAAAGATTTTCTATTTTTGAGTGGATACAGTTTATTGTAGCGGTGCCTGGCGCGCTTAGAAACACAATGGAGCCACAGCCAAAACACTGGACAAATCTCTTTCAAATCACCAAAAATTTGCATTCTGCATTGTATATGTAGCTATGTATCGGCAGTTTTCCAAAAAGGGCATTTGGAGACTCCAAAAGGACACATGGAAACACAATGATATTATGGGTCTTATGACATGTAAAATACTGTATTTTACTTACTAAAGTGTACAACCTGTGCTTCAGATAGCAACAAGTTGAGACTATCGTAAAAAATTACTATATATATATATACACACACATACGTACATATATGTCAGTGACATCAAGAGTATAAGAATACTGCTTGTGAATTTAAAATGTGCAGACTGCTCCGCAATTACTCAGCTACCAATTTAAATAAGAAAATGTGAATGTCCATGGTTAAAAGTGAAAGCTATTAGCACTGGAAATGTTTCACCATTAAAATCACTAACTTTAGGAACGGTCTTTAAATGTGTGTATACACACATACACACACACTAAAGCTCCTTAAGCTCCAATCTGAGCTTGAAAAAAAGACGACTGTAATTGCATCGTTGCTTAGCAACATCGATCAAGCCCTTTTAGTTTTTTTTTCTTCATCTTTGGATACTACATTCTTTGCACCACACTGATAAGTTTATAGTTAAATTAATGTCAAGAATTCATATACTTATTCTGCAGTTACATCCAACAACCGTCATTTCCAGACTTAGCTACAGTAATTAAATTCTTTAAGCCTTTATCTTTCTCGCCCTTGCTTTGTCTCTCAACTCGCCTCGACAATGCAGCTGCATATTTTCCCCACTTCATCCTTCATGGCTAGGCTCCAATCTCCGGTGAGAAGCAAGCACATATTTTGTTGTTGAAAATGTTTTAAAAATTAAACGGTTCACTGTAAAATCTCAAAGGGATAGCTTGGATTGAACTTGCACTCACAGAAATAAGGGAGCGACTAGCCGCGGCTGCTGCTTGCTTATGTTGTAAATAATCATTTTACAAGCACTCAGAATGTGGATTTCCTGCACTGCTCTGGTATCTGCTGTAAATCAGGGTATTTTGCACTGAGTCACATTGATAAAGCAGTCAAAGTGGCAAAAGCTATTCAATGTTGCTCTATGTCAACAATAATCAAGTCTGGAATCGAGCCCATTTTATAAATCAACACAAACCTGTAACAGACCAAAGGTGGGGGTGCGGGGTCATTATTGGTGGTCTGGGGCTACCAAATTTGCCATTTTGATGACGACTGGCTAGAACCATTGTGACCAAATCATCTGTTCACAACCTGGGAGCTTTCAGTACTGTTTGACACAACTCTAGTTGGCACCTTTCATCCCTCTCTCAGATGAACTCTGGTCACTCTGGCAGTTGCAAGACTTGCTTTCATCTGCAGAAGTTCAATGAGATATTCTGCCTCAACTTCTGAGGAGGTGGATGGTTTATAAGAAGCGTGGGATCGATAGCATGCACCTAAAGCCCTAAGAATGACCTAACTGAAACAGATGGGTTATTAATGCACCACATACCAATGTGAATCGCCTACTTAAGGAATCTGGAAGGATTCCCAAGAAGACAGTACAAGTTGAACATCATCACGTTTAACTGATGACATACAATGGAAATCAGCTGCCAATTGTACTAAACAAGGATAGACATAAATGTGTCATTTCTCAATTATAATAACAACCATTACACATTGTCCCTATTGGTAAACAAATGCAAACACAACTGCCATTCCTTCCTCAACAGGAATGCAGTAATCAGATGTCAACCACCCTGTAAATAATGAGTTTTTGCGTCAGTTTTGAGAAAGATCAGGCACATGTTTATAATAATAGGAACACATTTGAGGCCTATTTCTCATTTAGTTCTTCATTCATTCATTCATTCATTCATTATCCTAACCCGCTTATCCTGAACAGGGTCGCAGGGGGGCTGGAGCCTATCCCAGCATACATTTGGCGAAAGGCAGGAATACACCCTGGACAGGTCGCCAGTCTATCACAGGGCACACACACCATTCACTCACCAACTCATACCGATGGTCAATTTTGACTCTCCAAACAGCCTAACCTGCATGTCTTTGGACTGTGGGGGGAAACCGGAGTACCCGGAGGAAACCCACGCAGACACGGGGAGAACATGCAAACTCGGCACAGAGAGGCCCGGCCGACGGGGATTTGAACCCAGGACCTCCTTGCTGTGAGGCGGCAGTACTACCCACTGCACCATCCGTGCCGCCTCATTTAGTTCTTGGATAGCAAAATTATTTTATAATAAGCAAGGATGTAAATCGATAAAATAACAACTCCATACAGTAAATGTCAGAGCTAGTGCTAAATTGCACATTTAACATGCCAAGTGTGATTTCTTGAGCTTTGTTAGGTATCAGATGCTTAACTGAATCATATAAAACTCACTGCAGAAATTCTATACCTGCAGTAACAAATATGCTGAATTGCCCACCATAATCTATAAGGATTAGCATATCCTCCAGAGTTGGTACTGAACATTTATGTGTTGGCATTTCTGGCCGAACCCCAAGCTGTCTTTTGTAGGATCAAGATAGTAATGTACATGCAGGACTGGTATGGTGGGCATATGGTGTAATGGTTTGGAAACTGGACTTTCGGTCCAGAGTCAATGTAAAGCAATTTTTTGCCATTTCAACACAATGTTCTTCAGCAAGCTCAGGGTTTTGTGGGAGTTATTTTTCAAAGTTGCAGATGCCTGAGTTTGTAACTGCTGAGAGCATGGATCTTTGTCCAAATTGCTTTAGTAAATATCATGCATTTTATTTATGATTTCATGATTACTAAAATGCTGTATTTTTGCATTTTTTGATCACTCAGGAAAGTGTTGCAATGCATGAAAGATATGGGCAGTCAAAGTCACAGCCTTTATTAAATACACTTCATTATGACCAAATAAGACTACAGAGATTTTTTTTTCTTTCTTTTTTTTGTTTTAGCAAAAGGGAATCTTGATTCCAAAAGGGAATACTAACTTTAGTCTCTTATACGGTTTATGTCATCCACAGAATATACATTTTACTCAATCATGTTTTTTCAATATGTTTGCATTTTATTCCATTGTCATCGAAATACAATACAGCCTGTTGTCATTTAACAGAAAATAACAGGAATAAAAACCATTGTCAACGATGATTGTCTGGAAAGACATTTGCTTAGAAAAGGCTTTCCTAGCATGATTTCACTCCCCACCTCCCTCCACTGTTACACTGTTGACCAAAGCATTTAACCTCATTTCTTGAACTTTTGCTCTCACAGTAACTCCACAGGAAATGGCTTTCTGCTAATCTAGTATATCGTTTTGGCAGTAAAATTCTTCCAGGAATCAGTGGTAAATGAACAATGGCATTTTGTGATGAACAATTGTGTGCAGTATTCCCAGAGAATGTCGGAACATCATCAAGGAGCACAATCCCAAATATATCAGTATTCCCAGATGTAATGAACAGTGACTTCTACAGTAAGTAATCTACAGTAATTTATAAACACCCACATGGGCCTACACATGCACACACACACATATACATACGCAAGCTCACACACACACACACACACACACACACAGGAACATGAACATATTTGTGTGAAGACATTGTTCTCACAGAGCCAAGCCACAGTACAGGGGAAGAGAATGATTGTTTAAAAAAGTATTTATGAGAGAGAGAGAGAAAATAAAGAGAAGAAAGAAGAGAGGGAGAGAGCGACGTACTGCATGTTATGCATGTTAATCCCGGAAATCTTAATCACCAGTTTATTTGGAAATCCAGATATACAAACAGCCTGCAGAAGTTCTTCAAGATTACATAGAGATTTTAAAAATGTCAATTTAATAGATAAATGAGGCACAGACAAGTAGAGATTACTTTAACACGATAGCAAGTACATTCTTAATCGAGTAACCGGATAACTGAAATGGACCCCTGACCAAAATGGCTAACGTCTTAACCGGTCACATTTACCTGCATTATAGCGGTAGCTATAATTATTATTATATATTTTTTAAAGTTTATAAAAACGTTTTAAAGACTATTCTATATTTTGATTAGAGTTGGGTAGCCTACAGCTGTGGGGTCATAGTAGCCATTTCAGAGTAGCCAAATGAACATGATTGTGGAACCACCGACTCAAAAACGCACCAGAGAAGGCTATGGCAAGCAACGTTTGGAAGAGGATAATCTGTAAAAACTCTAATGTAAATATGTTGCATAATGCATAATGAAAGCACCATGACAAATCTCTAGATGAAGGAAAACAATAGCGATCCTCTAAATGCAAGTTAAATACGAGTGCATTTCAATCAGAAAGAAGCATATTGCAGCATATTGTCACTTCTATAATTACTGAGGACATGTTGCCTCTTAATTTTCTTGACCTCATGGAGCTGTTAGAACCAGAGTATACCATCGCACAAGATCCTTACCAGTGATACACTGCTATAGACATGTTGTCTTTTGTGCAACTATAAATTGTATTGTTTTGTAACTATAAATAGTAATTTCTTTGTTTTCCTGAATGAATGCCCCTGTTGTGCATTAATGCGATTATCTAACCAGCCAATTATGTGGCAGCAGTGCAATTCATACAATCATGTAAAAACGGGTCAGGAGCTTCAATTAATGACCACATAAACCATCAGAATGGGGAAAAAATGGGAGGGTTTGAGTATCTCAGAAACTGCTGATCTCCTGGGATTTTCACGCACACTAGAGTTTGCAAAGAATGGTGCAAAAAGAAAGAAAAATAAAACTGAGTGAGCAGCAGTTCTGAAGACAGAAACGCTTTGTTTATAAGAGATGTCAGAGGAGAATGGCCAGACAGGTCAAAGCTGACAGGAAGGTAACAGTAATGCAAATAACCACACATTACAACAGTGGTATGCAGAAGAGCATCTCTGAACACACAATGCATCATAAATCTAAGTGGATAGGCTACAGCAGTAGAAGTCTAAAAGTATTTATTTACTGGGGCATAGAGGAAGAAAGTGAATGGTTTTGAGGTAGTTTAAAGGAGTCAATGAGGACGTGCGATACGGGCTTTTCTTTCTTGGTGAGGCATCACTTGCCTTCATTTCAACTAAATGGAATCTGATACGATGAAATTAGCCACTTCCCCTTTGCGATGAGTCTCTACTCACTCAAAACACTTCCTTCAGTTTCACTATGGGGAAAGTACCACAAAACCACCACTAAAGCATGCTCACTTTAAATTCTGCCTGATATTTCAGAAAGTTAAGAGCTTGGAAAATTGTACCACCGTCTGGAATAAATAATTACTAATGCCCATTCTTCCAGAATTTGGAACCAGGGTAATTCAAATTAGACAACATGAAAAAGTACTTTTCAGCACAGGGATTAACAGAATTTCATTATTTTTTCAATGAGCAGCCAGTCACTTCAGAACAGGAGCCCATTTCATTAAAAATCATTGTTGTAACTTCCTGCTAGAAGGGAAGTGGTGTACAAGGACGTTGCACAGAACTATGATCTATGTCTTTGTTTATAATTAGTGATTAGTGTTTCTCTTTTGATTTCCTATCTTACACGTGAAAGAGTACTCAACTACACACAATGGAAGCTGTTCAATAGCACTACAGCTGCTTGGCATATGATAGTGAAGTGAGATTGGGTCCGTGTATTAAACAACCCATGTAAAACACTATTTGCCTCTTGTTAGACACCATTGAAATTGATTGATTGAGCACCGCTGCCAAAGATTAGGCAGACAGTAGGCACCAGGTATTTAAAATGCTTACCATACCTGCATCTCTCAGAGGTACATTATATAGATTAATTAGTTTCATCCTACCCCAGTACCTACTGTAGAGTTCCTACTGTGGTTTACATGCCTCCAGGTAACTTGAAGCTACAGTGGGCAGAATTCAATTTCCTCTGTTATTGCAAAAGTGCATGTACAGATGATGATAAATCCTCTAATATTGCATCAGAGAAATCCTTCCATAGTATGACTTTCAGAGCCCAAACAATCATGCACATAAGACTGGGAACAGAAACCATTCTGCTTCATCTCTCAATTTGGAAATTTTCTCACCCACTATAATGCTTTGTATGAAGCTATGAGTTAGAACAGCTAATTATGCGCTGAATCAGTGAGTAGGGCTTCATTTACCTATCAACAAATATATTTTACTGGCAACAGTGTACAGAGTTAATGTTACTACACTGTAAAAAAATTTACTTCAGTGTGAAATCAACTCTCAGAGTACCCAAGGTCCCAATTGGACTCATATGAACTCTATTAGAGTGGAATTAACACTACACATTTTACTGTGCACTATCACATAAACAGTGCTTGTTTTCATTGTTTTTCCAAATAATACATAAGGTATATAATTTTGGAATTTATGTATTTTTGTCTTAGCACCCTTAGCCCTGCTCTGTATCTATAACCATGACCCCAATGAAATTCTTACCTTCACTTCAACTCAAAGCACATAAATGAGGGGGAAGCACAAAGCAGTCACACAGTGAGAGGTTCTGCATTAAACAGAATTCATCATGAAGAGTAGAGAAGTATTAACTCCTAAGACCCGCACTCTTTTTTGGTATGCATTTTTAATTTCTCTTTGCTATTTGGGCTTATTGGGACCTGATAAGGGCGGCACGGATGGTGCAGTGGGTAGCACTGCCGCCTCACAGCAAGGAGGTCCTGGGTTCGAATCCCCGTCGGCCGGGGCCTCTCTGTGTGGAGTTTGCATGTTCTCCCCGTGTCTGCGTGGGTTTCCTCCGGGTACTCCGGTTTCCTCCCACAGTCCAAAGACATGCAGGTTAGGCTGATTGGAGAGTCTAAATTGCCCGTAGGTATGAGTGTGTGAGTGAATGGTGTGTGTGCCCTGCGATGGACTGGCGACCTGTCCAGGGTGTATTCCTGCCTTTCGCCCAATGTATGCTGGGATAGGCTCCAGCCCCCCTGCGACCCTGTTCAGGATAAGCGGGTTCAGATAATGGATGGATGGATGGGACCTGATAAGTATAAAAACTAAGCATCATCTTTTGACATGATGTAGTTTTTGAGAAAAATGATGACGGTCTTAAGAATTAAGTATTATGGTTGTACAGCCCAAAATGTGGAGTCCACGCATGTGTACGCCAGGTCTTAGGAGGTTAAGTCTCACTCACAGTATGGATTTTTTTTTTGCATTCATTCCATTTTTAACAATTTTCTATTACTATGGTAACAGGAAATATCGTTTGAAAGCGTTAAAACTCATGGTTCTATCTGTATAACCTATTTTAAGATGTCATTGCTTTAGCGACAACAGTTCCTTATCATGTAACATGTGGATGGCAAAACGAACGGGTGGGGGGGGGGGGAGCAGTTGGGGGGGATCTCGTCTTCTCTGCATTTTGGAAATCCATATACTACATGAAATGAGGTAATGTCAGCATCCTTTTTGCAGCAAGGGGTCCAGCACACCAAATGCATAATTTGAATAGCATGCTAACTCGAAGAAACAAAGATAGAATGTCCATTGTTTGCTTATAATTTCTCTAGATTAATTATCATTGTTGTCCAATTTGTGCACTGCATACTTCTATAAAAGTACTTGTACATATGAATGCTATTACCGACATTTTGTATAGGATCTCTGGAACAAAAAGTGTCCACGTACAGTACAGGATAATCCGGTTGCGCAGTGAATCCCCCAAGGAATTTCTCGTCTCTCTAGCCTCTCGAGTATTCTCAAATGAAGACAGTGAAAACAACTTTGGATCCACAACAGAGGATTTCATCATCATGACTATATTTTACATCAGTGATCATCTAAATACATTCTCAAAATATTATATTATTATTCAGTATGCTTATGAATAAGGAGCAAGCCTGCTTTTGAATAATAAATAGCATGTGAAATTGTGGAATGTGTCTGACTTGTTGATGGGGGTGGGTATTCGACAAAAACGTAAATCAATAAATCAGTATAGATTAGTATATGTTATCATTTTGATTAATGTAGATATAGATATATATATATCAGCATCTATAAATCTATGGGGAAAAAATAATATATATATTTACACTTTTTTTTTTTAACCTGTCCAGCCCCTCAGGGAATGTTCTGTATACCCATCATTATGCTGTTATAATTAATTGACTGAATACGACTTATAGATAACTTGATTCATTATTGAACATTTCCTTGATGGTTATTATGCCTTTATCATTATTATGCTGTTTTGTATTTTATATCAAATTAAGCTAATACATGAAATTGCAATTCTCCAATCAGCTAATGTATCCTCTAGTGAACATTATGAAGACAGTTAATGGTCTCTCTAATGTCAGAACCTGGAGGTATGGTGCATAGTGGTATGTGAAGTGGTAAGAGCTGGTGCTCTTCAGACCCTCTTGTAAACACATGTGATGGGATCTGTGTGCTTGCAGTTTGAGTGATTTCCACCTATGAAAATGGGCTAACTTGAATCAGAAGATTTCAATTATGATTACAAAAAGAATGGGCCTGAAAGTACTCGACATAAAAGTACATATATAAATCCAGAAATGTGGTCTTTCAAAAAAGATGAAGTGGAATTGTATTGTGTCTTGGAAATAGATGTCTTAAACAGACTTTCACTGTAATGCGCTTAGGGAAAAATATAATTTTATGACACGTTGCATTATTTTCCTGCTACAGTATTACCCATACTGGTCAGTTTCATTTAAAGCTTTGGGTAGCTTCAGAAATGGTTTTATATATTTTTCCTCCCTGAGCCTCATTTCCTACCAATAACACAGTTTGCAGTAATCCATAATGCTGAACATGCTAAAACATGCTAAAAAAGCATCTTAGAATGCCTTTCTAGGCTGAAAACTGTTTATGGAGATATCTGCACAGAATAATCTAGTACTCACAAATCTTCCCTATATTAACATATGGCATTGTCAATACAGATTGAGACAGTTGTTACACTACATTGTTATTGTAAACTATTATGGATGAAACAGCCATGCATTTATAGCCACACCCGAAAATGTCTCTACAGAGTTGGTTGAGTAAAGTTTCAATATAAATCAAAATTCTAAACATGGAGCTTCCTGTCACCAACAAAGTTTGTTACACAGAGAGGAAATAAAACCTGCAGAATCAAAAGAGGTAAGAGATTTAGCAAGAACACGAAAATGTAAACAGCTTGAGCCCGACAAGCTTTCACTTACAAAAGCCGACGCATCATCATGAAAAGTCTAACTTGACCAAAAGAAAATGTTTTGAGGCCATGAATGTTTAGTTATGATAAACCACACAAGGAGAGAATATGAATCTTATTTTAAAAAATCTTGACAACAATAACCTCAGTACAAGTGTAGTAAGTGAATAATGATTTTCTTTTTCTCCTGAATAAAAATAAGTTGTGATTACTAGTTGTGATCCCCATTTTCTGGATTTCTTCATCAGAGGCTAGGAACAAGCAGAGAGTTTGTCGGTAGGCCAGGACTGCACTGCCATGAGCCTGCATTGAAATGGACAGTTATTCTGTCTTCTCAGGAACTGACAGGCTCACTTTTCATATACTTTGATAAGGCTGGTGCCCGTGACAAATGTGCTGATTCTGTGGTCTGCAGTGGTTCATGTGGGTCAGAAAACAGTGTTTAGCCTCCAGCTCTCTCTGTTGAGTACTTTTATCCCAGCCCATAATAATGGCACACCTCTGGCTTTTCAGATTGCAGCTTAGCAATAATGTGTTACTTTTATGGGCACAAGTATGTCTGTGTCTGTGGCTTTATTAGTTCTATCATTTAATTTGCACCTGAAGACAGGTGCTGAATAAATGGGGCTTTCTCATAGAGCTAAGACAGTGCTCTAACAATGAATCCAACTGAAGCATTCCATGCCTTGCAGTTTTGTTGAAGTCCAATAGGATTCAAGCTGTCAATCTGAATTACAGTTGTTTGCAAAAACATTGTCAAAAAGCATTTTACAATTAATATTTAAGTGAATAGAAGCGGACCTGACATCTAAATAGTACAACGTTAAACATGACTAATTTCTTCACATTTTAAAGCAAGATTTCTATTTATTTAAAAATTTTACTGTTTCACAATAATAATAAATAAATAAAAAAGTTTGGGAGCCCTGTCAGTTAGTACTTTGTGACTCCTCCTCAGGCAACTATTATGGCTTCCTGTTGCCAGCTTAGAGTTTTAATTATCGCTTTGGGAATTTTTCCCAATTCTTCCTGGAAGAACACCTCTAGCTCAGAACTGAGAGATCACAAGATGGCCTGTAGCGTAGTGGTTAATGTACATGACTGGGACACGCAAGGTTGGTGGTTCAATCCCCAGACTAGCCACAATAAGATCCGCATAGCCGTTGGGCTTTTGGGCAAGGCCCTTAACCCTGGAAGGATTGTCTCTGTAGTCTAATCAACTGTATGTCGCTCTGGATAAGAGTGTCTGCCAAATGCAACGATAGAAATAGTTCTATAAATGCAATTAGAGAACAGCATGGAAACTAGAAGATAACATTAGTGAGTTAGTTAAATCTAAACTACCCAAAGTAAATGACTGTGCTTTACAACATAAACTAGCGAAAGAAGCCAGAAGTAAGGAATGTGAGGTAGGAAGAAATGTTGAAAACCCGGAAACTACCGAAACCACCCAAATAGTGAAGCACACTGACAGGACACAGACAGGGGAGTGACTCGGGCTCAGAACATTCAGATACAGACATCACAGGGGATCACAAATGCAATAACTGTAATGGCAAACAAAAAAACAGATATGAATGATGATGAATAAACAACAAGAATAACACTAAAACAGACAGAACTCAGGAACATTACAATTTAAGTCAGGGACTGTGGTGGCTGTTCAAAAATCTTAATCCGTCTTTCCTTCATGGTTGATTTTGAGGTATGCTTTGGATCATTGTCTTGCTGGAAAATCCAACCTGTCTCCAAATTCAATGTCTGGACTGACCTTTGAACATTAGCCTCTAGGATTTCTTGATATTTGGTGGAATCCATTCTTCCTTCCACTCTCATATTTCCTGTGCCCCCAGCTGCGACACAACCCCGTAACATAATGGATCCACCTCCATGCTTCACAGTTGGCAAGGTGTTCTCTCTCCAAACATCCAAACATACGTTCTTTGGTGGTGGCCAAAAATTAAAATTTTGGTTTTGTCAGTCCAAAGCACTTCAGGCTTCTCAATGTTTTCTTTTGCATACTTCAGACGCTTAATTTTGTGTAGAGGTTGTTCTTTCTGGCAACTCTGCCATGTAGGTCTTGTTGTTTAAAGTATGTAATATTGTTGTCCTGTGAACAGCTAGATCTATGTTTGCTACTCTTTTTTTGCAGCTGTTGTATGGGTTCTTCTGAGCATTTCAGAAGAAGAGCAGAATCCCTCCCCATATTTCTACGCAGACTAAAAACGCACCTTTTCGAACTATACCATAGTCCTGATCCCCCCCCAGTTATGATGCTTTTAACCTGTGGAAGAACCTATGAACTTCTTATGCGATTTATGTACATCGCTTTGGATTAAAAGTGTCTGCCAAATGACTAAAATGTAAACGTAGTTGCAGTACTGCAGTTGGATACTTTAGAAGACATGGAGTTACTTCAGAATAAAAAGTTCAGCCCTTGAACTATACTCACCAAAATAGATTCATTGAAGCCATAATGAGTAAATCACCTTGGTCTGGGCCTTAGTAATCATCTATCTAAAAAGTAACAAATAATAATCCAAACGGGTTCCCAAACTTTTCCACAGGACTTTTTTCCTCTTTTTCTATAATTTATAAACCGTAAAAAATGGGGAAAAAAAGCAATCGTGCTTTAAAATTAGCAGAAAGGTCTCATGTTTAACTCTGCACCATTTACAGTTCAGTTTTGCTTTGGTTCACATAAAGATTTATTGTAACAGACGTTTAAACCAGGGGTTCCCACATTTTTGCACCCCAGTGTATATTGGAGTATCCATATGTTTTTACCACTGAATATGTCTTAATATTTCCAATGTTAATGTTTTAAATATAAATATAGTATTGGAAATAAAAATGTAAGAAACTGGGAGATTTGCTGAAATAAACACTTGCTCAAAGAACTTCAAACAAGTATGCCAAATTAATTAACATTTTTCTCTCCACAGACCTTCTTTTGTAGTGTGGCTATTGTTTTGTCCCCTACAATTATTAAAGGTAATTATTCTTCTTTGGGACCGTGTGAATTTGTCATTTGGGTTCATTAAATCCTGCTCAATCTGTTTTTTATATTACATTACATTACATTATTGGCATTTGGCAGACGCTCTTATCCAGAGTGACATACAGTTGATTAGACTAAGCAGGAGACAATCCTCCCCTGGAGCAATGCCAACGGCTGTGCGGATCTTATTGTGGCAACATCGGGATTAGAACCACCGACCCGTGTCCCAGTCATTTACCTTAACCACTACACTACAGGCCGTCCACTTATATTGAGTACTTATTGCATTACTTAGCATTTTTCTCATTGTATCCATATATTATTATCGCTGGACCCTGAGTGATCCAGTTTTGTATTATCAACTGACTGACTTACCTTTATTTGAAATGCGCAAAATGGCTTACAAAGTACATATGAAGACACAGAAAGCTGTAACAAGATGGCAGAGCAATCCGCTATGCCGAGTCAGCTTACCCTTCAAGTCCGTGCGAGCTCGGAGAAAACAAGCAATTCAGCAACAATGGAGATTGCAGTAAAAAAATATCAGTGTCTTTTCATCTGAACCGCACGTATTATACGTTTCAAACGATAGCTAGCTAGTTAGCATGCTTATTACGTTTTATCTGAGAAATCATTTAATATGACATTAGCTAATCATTATCTTCAATAGTTTGCTAGTTTGGATTCCATGTTTCCTTGGTAGCTATAGCTTTCTCAGTTAATCTGGGTAATGTTAGTTTAGTAGGTTAGGCAGTAGGCAAATACCTAGATTAGCTCATGTTAGCTACCTCGGTATGTAGAAAAATACAAAAATGCTGTTGTCCTGATAAATAGTATGTGTATTTTATATTGAATCTTATAAGCCTATGCAGGTTCTGATTGGATCAAAAGGTATCATGAGACTGTGAAAAAGTATGATGATTTTTTAAATCTATAGACTCCTAATTAGACTTACTTTATCGAGAGATTCCTAACCTAAGGTGTGCTGTGGGCCTAATGGAAAAAGCAAAAGACAAAAGGGCACAGGTGACTCACCTCTGTTGGAAGACGGCCCCCTTATTCTTGCCCAAACGTCCTGCCTTCTGCGACGCGTGCTCCCTGGGTGCTTTCGCGGATCGTTTAATTTAATTATTAGTGGATATAAAAGAAACAAAAGAAGAACCAAGCAAAAAAAAATCCTCAGGCGCGGATGATAACCGTGGGATCCTACGTGCAGAAACCTTACCTCTAAGTTGCTGACGACGTGCGGCAACACTAACCTGTTACCCCTAAGCAGTATATCGACCTGTCTTCACCAAAACCCTTCACCTCCTCCCCACATCACTTAGGAGGCCAACTTAAATCACCTGTGGAACAGTGGTGTATCCCGCTGCCTGACGTCACAGCAGCAAGGGCAGAAAGACAGAAACAACATGAGGGGAAAACTAAAAGAAAACAAGGAATGTCAGTGGGTGTAATTCCTAGTCATAACAATATACACTTGGTTTATTAGGTATTTGTCAGACTTATTTTTTAGACATAATAAATCTTCTGTTGCTATAGCCTATAGCCTAGCTTCAGGGAAGTTTCAACCGACTTAAAAACTTCAGGTTCAGATGCATAGCCCAATTCTGAGGTAATAAAATAAAATGTCCATTCATTACACTGCGTTTAGTGAGTGAAGAGACAAACGGCGTTGATTCCTTGAAGCAGATGGTATTTATTTGCTGGCTCGTTTGTTTGCACAGTTTTCCCAATTTAGCTAATGGAATCAATACATTCACAGCAATGCAGTGGCAATCAGTTCTCTTTGCCAAAGCAATTTTAAGGCTACTAGATAGTGCCCTAAATAACATTAAGTAACAGACCACTTTTCAGATATGTGACCTGCTCTATCAAATTCAGTTGTATTGACCCCAAAACATATTTTGAGTTTTAGTAACTAATCAGAAGAAGAGAATGTAAGCTTTCTAACAATACCACTAAGTAATCCCTCTACTCCATATATGAAGGAAGTTGAATCATGAATCTGCTGTGACTTACGACTGATTATGATAGAACGGGTCACATATGTTTAAACCAAGGAAGCATTTTGGCACAATGACGCAATGACTAGCCCAATGATGTTGGTTATCTAATATTTTAGCTTTTACCATAGCATCTGTAACATAATTATTTAAAGGGAAACAAATATCTTTTGTTTTTTTCTTCATTATCAACTATTCTCAATATATTATAACCCTCAAGTGACCAACATATTTGCACACACAAATGACCAACTGGGGTCAGATATGACCCAAATTTCTAATGAAAAACAAAACATTCAAACTAATGAAAAAGAAGCCCCAATCATTTTTATTGTATTTTATTATGACAAATTGCATGTATCCTTGTTTGAAAGTGATATGACACTGTTCTCTGATATTTATATGTTAACTGATTCTGGAGAGTCAGTGATAATATTCACAAGCTCTGTATTTACGGCTGCTAAACTGTTCTACAGTCACTGAGCCACAGACATCCTCTACTTCATGCTACAGTCCAGAATTGTACAATTTAAAAAAAATTCCCAAACTCTATTTTGCCATGTGCTGTATAACCAAATTTCTATCATACACTCAGAACGGGGGATCCAATAGCGAGACCACAACAAAAGTTATTTCGAAAATAAGGTCTTAATTTTCTCAGGGTAGGTTGGTACAGCAAGGGTCAACAGCCAGCAAGCAGTTATAGCAGGGATAAGGCAGTTTGTAAACGATAGTCCAGGCAAAGGGTCAGATCTCCAGCAAACAGATGTATTGAGGATAATCCAAAGAATAGTCACAGTCACAGGCAATGGGTCGAAATTAAACAGAAACACAATCCAGAAACGAAAGTCGAAAGCAGAAACAGGTTGAAAAACTACGGGTCAGAACAAGACAGAAGGAATAAGCTAAACTCGATGGTCAGGGACGAAACAGGTCGAAACAGGTATCAATACGAAAACGCTGGAGAGTATGGAATAAACGCATAACAATCTGGCAACTAACTGCACAAACAGAGGGGTTTTTATACACAGGTAATGAGAGGAAGTGAATCAGGTGAAATGAATGAATGAAGTGACAGGGAGACTACAGTGCACAGAGGTAACAAAAACACAAAAACGCTAACAACATAGGCAGAATACAGAACATGAAAAACACAAAATCTAACAATTTCTAACTTTACAGTCAATGTTTATAATTTAAACATGTATCATACCCTTTGATGTATTAATTAAGCACATCTATATAATCATTTGAATCTGGAACATAATTGTACCTGTCTGTGGGTGTGTATCACTTGCACTTGATATCTTGTCTCCACAGGAATCTGGATTCTTACAAAGATTACTTTTATAAATTCAAATTATCAGTTATAAGATAATTTGCATTGGCAGAATGTGTTGCTTTTGACTGGGGTCATATATGACCCCAAAGGATATGTCATCACCTAATCATCTCATCGCTCCAAATTAACGCAGAAACCAGAAAATATATATTTTTTATTGAAGACATGTTGCTTGAAAAGTCAAGAAATGTTGGAAGGATCGAACGTATTACCATTAACATTATCAATAAAAGTGTTTTTCAATGTATCAACGTCTGAGGTCGGCTATGACCCTAGTTGGTCGCTTGAGGGTTAAAAAAATTTCTGAGAGGATGATGTTTGCGAAAACATATTTTTAAAAGCACTTGATACAGTGAAAAAATCAGCATCTCTCCCAAACAATAGAGTTAGCTGGAAATGTAATGCATATCCTTTACAGAGCTGATTTGGAACACTCTGCAGACCATGTAGACAGTAATATCGCCGGCCATCGTATTTCATGGTGCATGTAAACAGCCCATTCAGCGTATTCAAAATAACGACTGTTATCTGGATAAGGAGAATTATCTGGAACACTATGTGCATGTAAACATGGTCATTGTGTAGCAAAAAGAAAATCTCAGCCACAGGGCATGTTTTGTGGAAAACATCATAGACTGCACAGAATATGATTTATTTTTTAAACCCAGCAACAATTACCTCTTGCTCCAGAAACCCCGCATACACAATATTCCCAAAAGCATGGATATTATGAAAATGTCTACTTGCACTGCACCACACAGCTTTGAAAATCCACACAGCAGTACAACAGAGCCAAAAGTCCTGTTTTAGAGAAGCATCTGGGTGTTCATTTCAGTTACCGGTTTACATTTGACATATAGTACGTCATGTGGCTTTCAGAACCAGCTGGCACCTTCAGTCTCTGCGTAGTGTGCTCAGTGATTGAGGAAAGGTGAAGGCACTGGGGAAAAACTGACAGCGAGTCTTCATTAGGAGACACAAGGGTATAGGCATGTGAACTTAAAGGAATGCCTTAATGAGCTGTAAACTAACCGTGCCGCTGTGTTTGTGATTAATCTTAAGGGGTGGGCGTAATGATTTCCTGACTCAGCACAGCATTGGTGAGCTAAGCGGAGGGATAATGATTCAATGTTTGGGAATGCAGTTTCCCCGATCATCTCTGTCCTAGAATTGTGCATTCCATTCCATTGAACCAAGAGTCGTTCTCTATAAAATGACAAACCCCACTGGAAACGTATGAGAGATACTGGGATTTTTTTTTTGTTTTAAATGAAAGCTACAATCAGGGAAATATTCCAGTAAATTGACTGCACAGCATGATGAATATTGAAGGAACCATCGGGTGCCCTTGTAAATTCTTAAGCCATGTTGTCAACTGACTTGTTTGGAGTGGGGGGGGACATTCTCGCACAAGGAAAGCCCAATTTCCAATTACTTATATCCTAGGCTGCTGTCTTACACTTTGAAGATGAAAAGTATTTTTCTGTCAGAGTAAAGGATTCACAATGGATGTGTGCATGTAAGGCCTGAATAACCCACTATGAATAGAACAGCTCTAGCGCATGCATAAATAGAAAATACACCAAGCTCACAAAGGTTAATTGTTAAAATGAGCTTCTGTGCTCATACTTTGTCAGTTGGCTTCTCATAATGTAAGTATATTGTTGCTCTGCTGCTGTGGAATGGTGGTCATAATGCTCAACAGAACTAGAGAAATACCAGTGGGACAGTTCACACTCAGGGAGTGGAATTAGTGGATATCATTTTCTGCTATGTCAGGTGGGAGCAAATTTGCCCAAGAAATGCAGGTTTCAAGTTGTCAATTCAGTCCCTTGATAGAGGGTCCCTGTTATACGCAGAATGCATTAAGTGGGGGAAAATGTGTGAAAAAATGGAAGGAACAGATGGTGCCGTAAACCTGAGCAGCACAGCTAATTGTGTTATAAAGCATTACTGCCACCCATCTCCGAAACATTACCTAAACTGAATATCTAATCATTGGAATTCCCTGGCGGGATGGAGACATTTTTTCCCCTAAAGCACAAACACATAACCTAATTAAGGCCCAAGGAGAAGGTCGCCTTGTTCCGCTTCAGGTCCACATAGATGGGACATGATGCCATGTCCTCCCCTGCTGTGCTTATCAAAACTCACTTTTCACCTGCCAGGGCTTAAACCAACATTTGCATTACTGGTCTGCTTCCAGAACCAGGCATGTCTGTGTTGTATTTGTGCCAAACATAGTAACTGTGTTGTTTATCCTCCGCTTATATCAGGTAAATTGGAAGAAAACATCGCAGTGATATGTATAGACATTGAGACCAGTTTGCACTAGTTTGCACTGGTCAGAGAGCTATTATCTCCCCATTGTTAGAAAATACAAAATTCAGTAAACATTTTTCTTATTTAAAAAATGCAGTACGCAGCAAAACCTATTTTGCTGACCTGATCATCATCCTATTGGCAGGTGATCTTGGTATTGTCACAGGCTTTTCAAAAATGAATTGTCGTTAAGTGTGAATTAAGAATTTAATTCACAGCATGACAGCCCATCAGGGTCTGAGGTGAATATATAGCATGTAATGAGCTTTCTCATTTTAAAATAGGGGCTAGGACAGTTTACTGAGTACACAGGGACAGTCCTGTTTTAGCTGAACCATCAACAGCAAGTAAAAGACAAAATGTCCTAGTTGTTCCCCTCCAGTGTAACCTGCACTCTGTGTCACCCCTAAGAGTGTGAAAGAATCTTCCTTCTACAGTGCTGTTGGGGTATACTGTTTCCACAACACAAAACCTGGCAAAAAATTGCATCTGTCGATTTATCTGTCCACCTGAAGCATTGTTTAATAAAGGTTTGAATCATCTGAAAGATAAGCATTATTATATTAATAGCCACCAAGTCAAGAAAGGGGGGGGAGAGTCAAGTTGAAACGCCTGTATCTTCAAACTTTTATTTCAGCCACTGTACAGCAATTTTATATTCTTCATGCGTGTCAACAATTATCTGCCCTTCAATACCAGTTAATTGCATTCACTTCAAAAAGGAAATACATGTTTTTAAAGGCATACCACACAAAGTAAACTGTGACCGTTCTCAAGAAAGGGTTTAATGTGATATCTTCTGCGACGGCATGTGGAAATTGTCTTGAAATGAGTTATTTGTACTGGGGCGACTGTGGCTGTGACTATGTGTTTTTTGTAGGAAAGCCAATTGGTTCCAGTTTTCCAGGCTCTGTCATCTGCCCTCAGGCGATCTGAGAAGGTTTATTTCTTGAATTTGTTTTACCTCACCCTCCCTCACCTCCTCAAATTACTGTGCTGTCTGAATTCCCTTGAATTTTTATCTGAAAGGAATAAGCTGTTGGAAAGGAGGAGACATACTCTAATTTGGATGCCACAGTGGAAATGCTGCATTGAGTGTAAATATTGGCAGCTATCACAGACCGAGGACTATGATTGTGTCAGAAAAGCATCAACACCTGCTTGCTTTATTTGACAGCTTTTTTAAAGTTCTTACTGCAGCCATTTCAACTCAATACTCCAAGAATTCAAATTGAACATAATTGGAGGGATGTTTGACCATTCCTCTATGCAGAACTTTTTAGAATAATAGAATAATTGATATCCTTGGAATACCCCCCTCTTCAGCTCAGACCACAGGTTTTTCATGGGATTTAAGTCTGTCCATTGCAGAAGTTGTATTGCCAATCTCACATTGTTTGATTTTATTTACAATAATTGCTCAGGCTGCCAATAAATTGTCAATGTTGTTTATTATACAGTTTTATTCTGAATGTTTTTGGGGTGCAAATAATTCTGGAGCCCACTGTATGTAAGTACAGCAAGATTGACAAATTTTTATTTGGATGGCCTTATTACATTTCTATATCATGGCAAAGCATTGCAGGACAAAATTGTTATTTACATTTTGTTAAGCTTCTTTAAAAGCTTAAACACTCATTCAGGTTTTAAAAGTATATTTAAAGGGGCATTTTGGAGCAAATTAAACCACTTGTATTGTAACCCATTTACAGCATGAACATAATTTAAATTACGTTTTAAATTCAAGCGTAGTCTCTGGCAAAAGTGTACTGGTGTAAATAGAAATTATTACAGAAATCACAAAATCTTTGTAAGTGGATTTGCTATTACAGCCACCACTGCATTCAATAAGAGACTAATCTCTGTAGCCTTTAGAAATGGCCCTGACAGTCACATAACGTTAAGTTCATTTGGTGGTAAGTGCAGATTACTGGTGTAAATAGCTGCTTGTTTTAAACTAACAATGGGATTTTGAAATGTATTTTAAATTTAATTTAATTTTGGAATGTAGCATATTATGTGTGGCATATTGTGTGGGAATGTGGCATATTAACTGAAGGTTAATTATACTAATTTTAATATGTTAGCTGGACTTAAACATGCTTAAGAGAGTTGTTCCTTAGACCACATTGCAGTGATGCTTCTTGTTCCCTGCCTCTTCACTGTAAGTAGGCCTAAATGTTCTATTGCTTTGGATTTGTTAAACCATTGGTAATATAATACTGGTTTAACAATGAACAGGCCATTTATTGGTGCCGTATTTTTGTATCACTTAATGGTTAGGTTGAACATGCTGTAATTACTTTTTTGTTTACCAGCATCTTCTGAACTGAACTGCAGATGCGAAAGTATACTGTACATCCATTTAATGAGCAGTATTCTGCAGTGGCATTTTCTGGCACACAACTGTACAATAACAATGGGGCCCCATTTTAAACCCATGAATAATATTCCTTGATTCCACCCTCAGGCTCCGCTACACCAAAATGAAATAAAAGTGACTGAAGGGAGTCATAATTTTGTTTTTAAAATGTAGCCACAACATACTGTACTATATTCAGCAGCAGAAGCAATGCCAGTGAAGTTACATATCATTACTTTCAACAGTTTTCCTCCCAGTGGGTTCATGCAGTTGGGAGAAAGCAATTACTGTACAGTAGCTACAAAGGATCCCCAGGAAAATCTCATCCAGGGATGCCCTGAAGTTTGGCCCAGGTTTAAAAAATTCTCCTGATCCTGCATGTATAGGAGGACTGGAAACTCCTTAGCTAGCTACAATATGTTATGCTGGCTACAATGCTTAATGTTTAATGGGAACACTCTCTCAGTTTTTAAAATTAGTACCCACCCCTTCATTTTGTTTTGATTTATTTCCAAACAACACAATTACAAATGTCTCTATATCCTTAAAATACCACTAAAATCTGATTCCAAAAATTGTGTGATTCCAAATCTACAATTGTGGCAAATCAGGGGAAATTCAAGATATGCTGTCATGGGTCTTTGCCCCAAACATTATGGAGGGCACTGTAAATCACAGTATAAATCTGTATTATTAATTCATTTAATGTAAGCCTTGTTTATACAAAAGGAGAGCTATTTGATGTTCCAAATAGCATTTTTATAAAAATATAGCTTCATATTATGGAATGACAGATATAATTATATGCCCTGCTTTATAAATTGAATGTAATATGCTACAAAGTGCTGCTTCATTACCCAACGTCCCTCATTTCACAATGCAATATGTGAAAGTTATAGAGTTTGCAAAATATCAAAGTATAATTTCATGGGAAGTGGAATTCACAATTACCTTCAATGTTCATGATTTCCTAATTTGTTCATTCATACTCAGAGGGCATGAATCTTTCCCATTTGTTTCAAAGTATTGCTATGATTACAATATTGTGGTGTCCTTGGGTTCAAAAGGCATCTTACATTATTCCAGGCCTTTCTTTACCCTTCAATATCTTTGGGTAACATTTCCCCTGACATTTCACTTATCAGCATAAAATATTGTATGCAAATCCATTATATGCATTTATAATGTATAGAATATTTGACAGGTAATGAAGAGGGTGTGATTGTGTGTATAAGACCTCAATTACTTTTCAGTTGCTGTACTGTATCGGTACACTATTGGGGGGGTAAAAAGTGTAAATCATCACAGTCTATGACAGTAGGAAACTACATATGAACTCTGACCACTGCTTGAGTGTCTTGAATAAAACTTCTGAGACATTTGCAATCCACACTTGTGTTTGTAATATATTCTGACAAGAGGCTCAGCAGGTCACCCGATTTCCCTAATTAGATTTTGACGCATTAATGACCCAAAATGTTAATGAACACAGCATCAGGGACCAGTGACAGATTGTGACACATCATGGAATGTTGGAAATCCTCTTTTGTTTCTTGCTCAGGAAGAGTCACGGAATCCATTTTGAAGAATACAACAAAACTGATACAGGGTGCTCGATGAGATGTGTCCACCACAGGGGTCTGCTGTCCTCCTTCACAAAAGCAGATGCTTAATCAGGGTTTCCCTCTTTCTAATCATTAGCACAGCGCACATTTTGACGGCTTCACACTAAGACCAAGATTCATTCTGACTGGTGTACATCCTCAGTGACTTTGATTAACATGTACATATGAGTATGTTTCACATTTTCACACCTCTAAAACAACAGTATTTTGTGGCCATTGAAATGTAGAAGCAAGTAATTTCTGTAATTAACACCTGTAATTATTAAATAAAAAAGTAACACCCACAACAGTCTTTTTGAAACTGAATCTTAGCCTGGTCTAGATTGAACAGAAGACTATTCACCTGTCTGCATTCATTCAACTTTCTTCAAAAATCTCTCATTACAGTAACAAATTACATTTAATGGATTTGGTGCTTCTCAGTGGACATGGCCTTGAATTTGGACAGTCATTTAATGTCATTTTGTAGTTTGAGATTTTCATTTTACCATTTTTCATTTTCCGTATTTCTAAAAGATTCATATGCTAATTTGGCATAAAGGTTCTGAAAACTGTAATTTACCTATTAAGTGGTGGATTGAGGAATAAGGAAGAAAGATATCTGATAACTGAAGAGTTTGAATAAGCATAGGGGTCCAATGTGGTAGGGGACAAAAAATCATATTATCTCTGTCCTGTGCATCCAGATAGCTTGTTCTGTTCTGTCTGACAAGCCATTTACATCAATTAACCTTTACTTTAATGTCACCCCATTTCTTCAATTGTCTGCATGGCACTTAGGAGCCCGTTATCCGAACAGAATGCCTGAACTAATTTGCCAAAAAGTTATACCAGAGCCCATAGGATTAGGTATTCGTATATTCAATAATCACATAACTGTCTAATGAAAGACAACACAGGCGATCGTCAGGACGGAATTATCTCTACTGGGAGCACCGGTTGCAAAAGCAACTTCACAGGCAATTAGTTTCGCCACCCAAGATGAGATAGCCAGAGAGAACATAGTCAAAGTACATTCCTCAGTTAATTGTCTGTCAAACCCCTGTAGGCACCTTGGACAGGTTATTGTGCATATTTGAGTCCTAAATTTAAATTGCAATGGATACTAGATTCTTAGAGAAAAAAGGGCAGAACGAGAAAGAGTGAGTTCCATGGACTTTGGAATGTAATGCATCATTTAAGTCCAATAACAACTGCTGACCCTCAGCAAGAGATGTAACATTAACTGCTATTAGCTTTAAAACGTGTGCTCCTGTGGAGGGCCTTGTTGCTAGTGTATGAACATTTTAACAATACACAGGTCTGCTTCCAATCATATATCCAAAGGTATGTCATGAAGTTATGTTAGATTACATCAGAGCCCTGAAAAACCCAAACCCTGGATTCAAATATTTGTCCACAATTTGGTCAAGTTGTACTGTATATGTATCTGTATATGTTTCTGTATACGTGTATTCATGTGCATTCAGTGATCACTTTATTAGGTAGACCTGTCCAGTGCAGCTTGTTACTGCAAATATTTAATCAGCCAATCACCTGGTAGCAACAAAATGCATAAACGCATGCAGTTGTGGTCAAGAGGTTCAGCTGTTTTTCAAACCAAATGTCAGAATGGGGAAGAAATGTGATCTAAATGACTTTGACTGTGGTATAATTGTTGCTGGATTGAGTATCTCAAAACTGCTGATCTCCTGGGATTTTCACACACAACATTCAGAGTGCAGAGAATTGTGTGAAAAACAAAAAACATACAGTGAGCATACAGTGGTGTGAAAAAGTGTTTGCATGTTTGTCACGCTTAAATGTTTCAGATCATCAAACAAATTTAAATATTAGTCAAAGACAACACAAGTAAACACAAAATGCAGTTTTTAAATGAAGGTTTTTATTAAGCGAGAAAAAAAGTCCAAACCTACATGGCCCTGTGTGAAAAAGTGCCCCCCCTGTTAAAACATAACTTAACTGTGGTTTATCAAACCTGAGTTCAATTTCTCTAGCCACACCCAGGCCTGATTACTGCCACACCTGTTCTCAATCAAGAAATCACTTAAATAGGACCTGCCTGACAAAGTGAAGTAGACCAAATGATCCTCAAAAGCTAGACATCATGCTGAGATCTAAAGAAATTCAGGAACAAATGAGAAAGAAAGTAATTGAGATCTATCAGTCTGGAAAAGGTTATAAAGCCATTTCTAAAGCTTTGGGACTCCAGCGAACCACAGTGAGAGCCATTATCCACAAATGGTGAAAACATGGAACAGTGGTGAACCTTCCCAGGAGTGGCCGGCCGACCAAAATTACCCCAAGAGCGCAGCAACGACTCATCCAAGGTCACAAAAGACCCCACCACAACATCTAAAGAACTGCAGGCCTCACTTGCCTCAGTTAAGGTCAGTGTTCATGACTCCACCATAAGAAAGAGACTGGGCAAAAATGGCCTGCATGGCAGAGTTCCAAGACGAAAACCACTGCTGAGCAAAAAGAACATTAAGGCTCATCTCAATTTTGCCAGAAAACATCTTGATGTTCCCCAAGACTTTTGGGAAAATACTCTTTTGGGAAAATGTCCCATTACATCTGGCGTAAAAGTAACACCGCATTTCAGAAAAAGAACATCATACCAACAGTAAAATATGGTGGTGGTAGTGTGATGGTCTGGGGCTGTTCAGAACCTGGAAGACTTGCTGTGATAAATGGAACCATGAATTCTGCTGTCTACCAAAAAATCCTGAAGGAGAATGTCCGGCCATCTGTTTGTGACCTGAAACGAACTTGGTTTCTGCAGCAGGACAATGATCCAAAACACACCAGCAAGTCCACCTCTGAATGACTGAAGAAAAACAAAATGAAGACTTTGGAGTGGCCTAGTCAAAGTCCTGACCTGAATCCTATTGAGATGCTGTGGCATGACCTTAAAAAGGCGGTTCATGCTCGAAAACCCTCCAATGTGGCTGAATTACAACAGTTCTGCAAAGATGAGTGGGCCAAAATTCCTACACAGCGCTGTAAGAGACTCATTGCAAGTTATCGCAAACGCTTGATTGCAGTTGTTGCTGCTAAGGGTGGCCCAACCAGTTATTAGGTTTAGGGGGCAATCACTTTTTCACACAGGGCCATGTAGGTTTGGATTTTTTTTGTCCCTTAATAATAAAAACCTTCATTTTGTGTTTACTTGTGTTGTCTTTCACTAATATTTAAATTTGTTTGATGATCTGAAACATTTAAGTGTGACAAACATGCAAAAAAAGAAGAAATCAGGAAGGGGGCAAACACTTTTTCACACCACTGTACATACTGTTTCTCAGTTTCTCATGTTGCTATGGTTACATATGTTAGTTACGTTCTGCTAAAAGTAGAGAGGCTAGTCAGATGGCTAAGTCCGGTTTTGATTATTTCTTTGATTAAATTGGTTTCTTATTCTCAACTTCTTATTCGTAATTCCCGGTGCACCTTATTTACTCTGCCGTGCTGTCAGAACTGCCTGCAATGTTTTTAAATGCCAAAATCAACTTGGGCAACACATTACACCAACATCACACAATTTAGCCAACATAGCCAGCTTCTCCATTTTGTGCTGGTGATAGCAAAAAAAGCAAAAAAATATAGTCAATTGAGAGCTTACAAACAACCATTTCAGCAAGTCACATAGTGGCTAGTAACGTTAGCAATATAACTTACCAAAACATTACAGAGCTAACAGCTATTAACTATCTTGATGTAATGTTACTGTACTTCACAAAACCATCACAGCCATATGAGATGCCATTTCACAATTTTTAAATACAAATAGCTTTATTGGCATGACAAAGTCGTGGCTAATAAATAAAACCCTGTTTAACTCGTATTGCACTGCTGGCTTTTGGTCTCTCCTTCGAAAATTGCAGGCAGTGTATTCATTTAGAAAGGTGATTAGGCTTGCCCGAAACTACCTGCAGAATGTTAAACAAGTATACGAAAATAATAAAAATAATCACCACCCAGCATCCAATCAGAATCGAGTATTCACAGAGACCATGGTATAATGTGTATAATGTGTGCTAACCATTTAGAGGCTGCTGGTAGTCATAGCAACAGAGAATGGTTATTTGAAATGAGAGAGGGCCATTTCTGAGTGCTATGTTCTGGCAGGAAATGTACGTGTGTTTATTGCATGGTGTGTGTGCATGTGTGAGCGTGTGTGTGTGCATGTGACTGTGTTTCTGTTGCTGTTGTTGCACCTATTCATTTCATATTATCTGATAATATAATATGATAATTTTCCTTTACCTATAAAGAAAATTACTTTTAAAAAATCTTGCTGAAATTAACTGGTTTCCAAGCTAAGGTGCTTGCTAACCCACCCCACAGTTCAGGAATCTGATTTTCATATTTGCAAACAATAGTAATGCTAATACGACGATGTGCCATGCAGCAGTGGCCTTGTGGCAGAAGTTTGTCTCAAAAAGAGTCTAATTTTTTGCTGTTTAAGCAGTCTTGGTGCAGCAGAAAATTCAATCTGCTGAAAGCCATTCATATTCAGATTCATACTCTACTGACTGATTTCGACAGGTCTCAGTTGGAAATTCAATTGAACCTGACCCCTCTTTACATCACTGTTATTTGTCTTGAACTGCCCAACTACCATGAGAGGCTGTATGCATCCCTAGCCTGAGTAATTCGCCAGGGTTACAAATGGAAATATAAGTCATATAAATCACACTATTATCGCCTACCTTGAAGTTGTTTCTATAGTGCATCTTACAATCAGTCACTTTAGCCAATAGTTGTTCTTAAGCAAAGGATTGTAAACAATTTGATTATTTAGACACCCACTTTCTTCTGCAAATAAAATGTAAAACAATGTACCAATTAAAATAGAAACTGTGCAAAAGGTACAATAAGTAAGATTTTTGTGTTAAAACATTGTTACAAGACCATTGTACATCCCTTCCTTAAAAAAGGCTCACTGACATGTTGACTCACCCGCTGCCTGTTTATAGTCCTTAAATTCGGGTTTCAAAATATGCAGTTCACGGGCCGGCACTCTCTACCAAAACATTGTATAGCTGTACAATAATTCAAGTTCATTAGTTGATCTTGAGTTGGTTCTAATTGCCACAGCCAATGAAATTTCAACGTCAGCGTTACCTGTATTTAAAACAAAATGCCTGTCACTCATACACTGTATTTCTAGTTTATAAGTCCTGCTATACATTTACAGCATGTTGTATGAATTTATGTTTAGCAAGTCTTGTGCTAGTGGACAGAAGCTTACAATGTACATTGGTGGGATTATTGATTGTGTGAGGAAGGCCATGGCCTTGCCGACCTTGCAGAACATGGGATTCCTTGTGTCTGCCAAATGATTTCAGACTTTTTTAGACAATGTTTTCTGTGAATGGACTATGGCTGACCTGGCTGCAGAACTGCCACATTAGACAGTAATTCAGACTCTTAGACTTAGCTTTACCTTCACATGACAGAAATACCATTATGCCCCAGGTCCCAGAGTGCATTTTTTAAACAAGTAATTACAGACCAAGCCAGTGTACATCTGAATGACTGATTAATAATTTGCTGTTAATTTGCTGGTGTTTTTGTCACCACTTTTCGGGATATCTTTCAGTAGTACGGGCAAAGTCCTGAGTCGGGGGAAAACTGTTTGGTGAAATGATTGCATTTCAATTGTGATTCCTCTGCCTTTCCCCCCTTTGTTATTTATCTTTATCTCTTTGAATTTCTACCTTATATTTCCCCTTATGAATTACCTCTGTAACAGCCGATGGAGTACTTATTCATAGAGATATGCCAGAGGTCAAACCCGAGAGGATAGTGTCACGGTACATAAGGCTGTGTACATAAAGCATGAAATGGTGGCTCGGAAATTCTATCACATCCTCCTGACAATGATGCAGGCACATACACCCACAGGAAAGGCAAATGGTGAAACAATAATATAAAAGGCTCCACACAATGAAGTCCTACAGGACAGGCTAATTCATTGTGGGTTTCAGGTCAGTTTATTCAAGGAACTTATGTTGTCCTGCAGGAAATTTTCATAGGGCCCTTTTTTGTCTATAAAAGGTAAATTAATATAGCTCTGAATTATCTCTGTGTATTATCGTATGTGCTTGTTAAACTCAGTATATATTACTGGTATTGGTGCCAGCATATCATTGCCTATTTGATTATTACATGTAAGTGTCCTTATGCACTTTTTTTTCACTGAAAGGCATGTAAATACAGTTTCACATACCAATGGTTTTCTTTGGTATATTGAATTGACCATTTACTCATTTTGGTAAACTACATTCTAAACCAATAATCATGTTGATTAAATTGATTAAAAGCATTCATATAGAAATATTTTTCCTGGGTTTTTTTTTTTTTGTATAAAATTGAAAATGATGCCCTGGAACAGTGGTACCCCAAGCCATATGCCCCCACTCCCTGTGTATAGAGTATAACATAAAGATATGATCTAATGAAAAATTACTCTTAAATGAAAGCACTGTAAACACTGCAGCTTTCCACAAATGTGTTCTTATTGGTACTGAATGCAATGTTTCAGAGAAGAAAAGAATGTTACAATCTACATTGTAGCTTTAAATTTACATTAAATTTACATTACAGTTAAATTGTTAATGTGTGTCACATGTTGCATAGTGACTACTATGAATGATTGACGGTGATAAAAATGTTAGATGTTACCTGTACTGCAACATATCTTTATGATGTGTTTGTAGGATACAAACAACAGGCAAAAAAAAATAGAAAGGTTAGGTAGTTGGTGAAGGGTTTAGCCCAAATTGACCTTCAATACAAAATACTACAGGGTTGATGAAATGGGGGAAAAAGGGAGTAAGAATCAAGTTCATAGACTATTTTATTGTGTTCATTTCCTGTTTATTTGCTTTAATCTTATTTTGATGTTGTCCATAACTACAGTTGTTGGTATCACTGAAAATTTCATTTACCCTTGCCATGAAACTGTCAAAGCATAATGTGAGTTCTTCATTGCACAAGAATAAACCTCCACAGTGCACATAGCCCAAATTTAGGCTGTACCATAACTTCAGGGAAAGTTCTACAGTATGTGTCCTTTTAATATTGGAATTCAGTGGTAGCCAGAAATGTCCCCTACCCTATTAGTTACAAGTCGCATCGTAAAATTTACAGCCAATTGGTGAATTTCATTAAGCAGCCCTCTTTTTTGTGTGGACAAGAATTATCCCTGACAAAATGTAAATGTTTTTTTAAATATTTGCAGTATATGGAAATGCTGGATATTCACTCCCACAGAACCTGATCACATCCCACAGATATGGGTATCGATATTAACATTATTGTTATAGGCTGAGGAAATGAAAATGCTGGGAGATTGAAATGGGTTGTGACAGATAAGTATAATGGGTTATAATGCCCATTGATTTTCCTCCACCCCCTCCCAAATGGCTGGAATGGTAAAACCATTTTGATTCATTTGGGCCAGGGGTGATGTAAAGGATATATGATAGGACTCATATAGCACGGCACCTCACGCCTACCTAGGATCGATACCTAACTGTATGTGGCAGACAGATTATTTCCCACCCCTGGATGCAATGAAAAAAATTGCTTTTTGACTGGAACATTTTGTACTGGTGTTTAAAAACGAATATTGCTGATGTAGATATGGAAGAAGGGAAATAAGAATCCCAACATCTGATTTTGATACCAGTGACATGTAGATAGTTCTGGGTTGCACACATGCTTGTATCTCGTATTCGGTGTCTATAGCCTAGTGGCTAAGGTGTTTGACTGGGACTGGTGGTTCAAGCCCCAGTGTAGCCACAATAAGATCTGTGCAGCTGTTGAGCAAGGCCCTTAACCCCACATTGCTCCTGGGGGCTCCAAGTTGCTTTGGATAAAAGTGTTGGCTAAATAATTGTAATATATCCTGTTCATGTCAATTAATTAAGATCTAGAACAGCCATTAATTGTAATGAAAAAATGTAAATTGAACAGCAAACTTTTTAAACAATTCAGAATTGAATTGGGATTAACAAAATACAAGGAAGTTTGGCAATGGATTATGGTGTCAGGCGAGCCCCTTTTAGGACTTGAGCATGAGCCCCTCTTGGCTGGGCATCAGCAATGCAGCACTGGCATGTGATGCAAACTCCTGAAAAACCCCAGGAGAAATGGGTATACTGTATTGTATCTTGCAAACTTTAGCGAGAACATGGCTAGGTTAGCTTTCCAGGGATCGTGTTGTTTTTATTGGCTGGTCAGAGAATAAGTAAATTGAGATTACATTGAATTCTCCGTTAGAAGCTATGAGCTCTCCTTGGGAAGCCAAAGAGTCATGTCCTCAGAGACATTAAACAACCGCCAATGGCCACATGGCCACCATCTCAAGACCCTCTTTAGCCAGGGTGATGACAGCTTCAACGGCTTTGCCTCTTAAAGGACGTGCCACAGAAAGCATCCTCAGGGAGAATGGTGCTAATTTAATTAGCCGCTTTTTCTCACGTGGGGTTTCTCCGAAATCTCTATCAGCTTCCACAGCCACTTCCACACTTGTATTTGCTAAATTCTACTGATGATTATTTTCTGTTGATGTTTCCCAGTCCGCCTCTGTAATACGCCTTGACAATTCCAATCACCACATCAGCAGGATCTACCTGTGTCAGAACCGGGTTTTCTGAGCCCCTGTGCAAACCTCTCATCTTCAATCAATTTATTTTCTCCCACTTGAAATATAGTATGCCCACTGATCCCTGGAGAGATCAATGCTCTGTCAACCCCTGTGATGCTGTGAAACTATGCTGTGCTATCCACTGCTTATCTATGAGCCTGGAGTACAGGTGCCAGGTGAATTTACCACAGGCTCCCAGTGTGGGAAAGCTAGGGGCAGAAGGGATCTGTTGTCTTTTGTTCTCTGGGAGGTCAATGATAAACTCCCGACACAGCCTGGTTTCAAATCCTACATGCATGGTTCCTACTTCCAGCATGGCATCCCCCTGCTTTCTATATTTAATGTGTATAAATATCTTAGCATCATTCATATGTTTTCATACAGTATGTGTGCTTAATGCCCTCTCAAATTAGACAAAGAGAGGCATTAGTGTTTGATATCAAGACTACAAATCACACACCTACAGCTTATAAAGCGGATACGAAGACATGACAAGTACTTTAAGTGCAAGTGACAAAATATAGTGCAATAATTAGGCTGGCCCACCTCCGGCATTTCTCTTCTGCTACTACATCATGTCTAGAATACACAAACGGAATATTGTACTAATGCACCTGATGATATCCTGGTGTTCCTCTTAGCCACTGTTAGGGAGCAGGCTGGACTGCCTCTCTGTCACCGCAGGTGAGATCCAGACTGAGAGACCTTCATGTAATCAGTCATGCAATCAGTTAATTTCACTCAAATTACATTTCATACTTCTCATCCAGAGTGACTTACAGTAAATAGCTTACATTCTTTTGACATATAATCAAAGTATACAACTGGATACTTTCAGGTATTGGAGTTGAAGTTGGAATGACTAGTCAAACCTGTAATCTCATCACATGAAATATCAAGTCAAGCCTAGTTCAGGTATGTCTTTTGAACTGTGCGGTCCTCTCTCTCTGAGCTATGTTACTGTGCTCAACTGAGAATCATCCTATTTAATTCCTGGTCACATTCATTAAATGGCTCAAGTAGAATTTCTCATTTTCAGCAGAAACCATGAGAACATGACTCATTTAGAGAAGTTTAAGCGTTTAAAAGCAGGAAGGTTCTCTCCAGACCTTAAGTTTATAATGTATTATTGTCATTATAGAGACTTCTCTGAAATAATAAAAGCGGCCATCACAGAGTGCATTCATTTTTTTATGTGAGGAAGTGATGGATGAATGCAAAGGCAATGGAGCAAGAACAGAATGGCAAAGTGGCTAAAACTTTCCTGCCTTCAAATTCCTTTTATTTTTATTTATTTTGGATATTGTTTTATAAATACAAGCACCATGTAGAGGCTACCCTTCCATGCTTTATTTGTTGGGAAGAGGAGTCTCTCTAGACAGATAATGGAGTGAATTACCAAACTCCTATCTGGTTGCAAAAATACATACTTTTAAGTGAAAGTTATGTTACTGCCTCAACCTGCAGGGGATATTGTTGATGAAATAGTTTTTGAGCTTTGAGGTCGGCCTCATGCACTGTTGAACAGGGACCAGAGTGTCCTGATATCATCCCAAGCCTGTACTCTTTCATCATGACCGCATGCAGGAACTTGACTTAACCTCAGCTTAATGCTGACTTTGCTTTCATTGCTAATTTGTTCCCTCCCTCTCTGTTGTGGAAGCTGGCTCATCTGGTGTAGTGTGGGTGTTTTGTTTCTCATGTTTGACTCCTACACATAAGAAGAAAACAAAATGAAGGCCCTACTCACAGGACTTTTTCACATGAGTATTGATTTATTTCCAGACAACAATGCTACATATGATGTGGGACACATTAGGAGTTAGAAGGCTCAAAGAAGACATGAACCACTCAGTAATATGGCTCTGGTTAATTTGCTTTTTACCTTAGATAAGATATATCCCCGCATTAAAATCTGAAATTGACTCATATTTGCTCGAAAAATTTACTTACTTTTTTGGGCCCACTCCTCCATATAATCTGATAAAATGAGTCACTGATGACCCAGGCAATTCCAAAGGTAAAAAGCAAGTCTACCAGAGTCATCACTGTAATTATCCAGTACATCACGTCCCCTTTAAACACAGTGAGAACCCAAACGATGTCACCAGCAGCGACACCATGGTACACAATGGATATGATACCTATCACTTTTGCAGTTAATTGCCAAGCGATCAATTTTCTGTTGTTTGTTTTGGATTCACTATTTCAGTGGGTGGGTTAGAACTGTAATCAATGAAAAGGTGAGATGGATGAGGAATTGATTGAGCTTTGTAGACGTAATTGCATGTATTGTTTCAATCTTTCCAAATATAATTACAACAAATAATTGGGGCTATTATGGTTTGCAAGGACATTTAGTTGGGGAATAGGTACTGTTTTTCAGTCTAATATCCATATTTAGCTGAAAAATGATGCAGTCTTATCTGCAGTTATTTAGACATTTGCATTTTTTATGTACTGACAGATATTTCAGTCTTTTGCGTGTTGTGTTCTAGGAGCAAGGAAATTTAATTTAAATTAGCAGAGGTGTTGCTTATATTCAGTGGAGAACAGATGTATGATACCCTTGGATTACCATTATTTTTTTATAAATTAAATAGTGTAAAATAACATAAAAATATACACTAGGAATGAAATTACACAAAATAGGTACTGTATGTTCATACAGTAAACCTGCTTGTTTTGTCTCCAGGGCCTTCAGAAATCTGACCATAGTGCATCTTTGATGTACTGTAGTGTTTTGCAATAACATGCAATTAGAGACAAAAAGTCTGGCTAATCATTTTGACAGAAGTAAGATTTTGATTGGCAGTTTTATATTTCAAAATGTTTTACTTTATTAACCTTTGAATATTCTGCCATGTTAGTTTCATACTCATCCATACAGTTCAGTATGGCAGAGTGTGAATAATAGTTTAGTGCCATAGACCAGCGGTTCTGAAATGGTGTGACGCGGCACACTGGTGTATCGTGGGAGCTGGTCAGGTGTGCCGTGGAAATTTGTCCATAAATGAACTGCTCCACTCTGTTCCTCGGTCTAGGGTAAAGCAAAAGGGTGACAGGGCTTTTGCAGTGGCCCCACCGAGACTGTGGAACAAACTGCCTCTCTCTATCAGGTCTGCACCATCCATATACACCTTCAAATCCCAGCTCAAATCTCACTTTTATATAGAAATAGGGCTTTCTGTATGTTCTCTTGGGGAAAGCCCATATAAATTGTGTGCGAAAGCTCAGTGATGTGGATTGAGGCTGTTGTGGGTAGAGGCAAAGTATCAGCCGGCCAAAACATTCACTTAAAATCGATATGGTTTGTAATGCAAAATACCAGCTGACCGCTTGAGCTCTGAATTAAAGTTAACATCTGCTTTGCTTTCCTATTTGTGACTCTTAATCAGTAAATACTACTGGACCACAAGCTGTGGGTTTTGCTCCATTACATACAATTCATCTTGCTGCTGATGTGCATTTCAAAAACAATGTTAAAGTAGAGAGCTACTGTTAAATGAACACTTTTTCTGTTGTTAAAAACATGTAAAATTGACTTAGGCTACAGGTTGTCAGTACTGAAACAGAGAATGCTGATTGCTAGTGCTGCATATAGCCTCGTTAAATATGAGTAAATATCACTGAATAATATATTCAGTTGATCAGCTCTGCTCAATTCTCTCCTCAGTTAAGTCTCTCATTAGGATGTTTAAAATAATAATAATAATTTTGTTTAAAATGTTTCCCATTTTCTCTCAATTTGGTAGCCAATTGTACCCTATCTATTCCAATTTTCGCTGTTCGCTGAGGATACACCATCAATGACCCCGCCCCTCGGTGGCCCAGATGGATCTAGCGATCCTGAGATAGACACTCCAAGCCGTATTGTCTCGCTTGTGACCGTGACCCTGAGGCGCTATTGTGCGCAGCGATCCTACTAACCCCTGCAGAGTCCCTCCCTCGGAGCAGCGAGCCAATTATGCCGCACCACAGTCAAACACGGCTTTGGCAGGACCGGGAGTCGACCCTCAATGTGCAACTGTAACAGACTGATGCCTGCATGCCCTAGGACTTTACAGATTACAAGACGCAAAAGATACATAACGGAAATGTATAACACATTTGTGTTTCAAAATTAACTTTGCCCATAGCTCACTCCTCTGCTGTAGCCATATTCTTCCTAACTAGCTGACATTCAAATTTCGCCACCAGAATGAGATAATTTCAACAAACTGCACGATCAAATTATTAAATGGATAGGCATGTTTCCCAGAATTATCAGAAGAGGACAATACTGATTTAAGGTCATTTTTTGGTAGATGTGACAAATTAGCTGTAGACCACTTTATTGACGTTGAATTTTTTATTTTCTTGTGCTTCTCGGGAAGCCTTTAATATTTCTGTCATTTGTGTGAGAAGGGACATCACTTTGGGGGGGCACAGCAAAGATTTTGGGGGTGGGCAGTGCCCCCCATGCCACCCCCCCCACCCCCCTTTTGATCCAGCCCTGCCTGAAAGTATATTATAATTGTGAACCATTTTCATGAATTTGCATTATTTTGTTTTCTCAAAATGGCCTAGCCTGTTTCAAATATGTTCCCCAGGGTGAAAAGTTAAAGCTACTTAACTTCATATTGACATAAACACATGGCAAATTGGGTGACAATTTAAGAATAGGCGGCACGGATGGTGCAGTGGGTAGCACTGCCGCCTCACAGCAAGGAGGTCCTGGGTTCGAATCCCCGTCGGTCGGGGTCTCTCTGTGCCGAGTTTGCATGTTCTCCCCGTGTCTGCGTGGGTTTCCTCCGGGTATTCCGGTTTCCTCCCACAGTCCAAAGACATGCAGGTTAGGAGAGTCTAAATTGCCCGTAGGTATGAGTGTGTGAGTGAATGGTGTGTGTGCCCTGCGATGGACTGGCGACCTATCCAGGGTGTATTCCTGTATTCCTGGGATAGGCTCCAGCCCCCATGCGACCCTGTTCAGGATAAGCGAGTTCAGATAATGGATGGATGGATGGATGGATTTAAGACTGATTAACCAAAATATCGCTCTGGCTGGGAAAGGGGTAGTCATGAAGTTTAATTTTGATTGATTGTATTGAAGAAGTGTTATGTAGGATAGTACATTGATGAATATGGTGAATAAAAGCGCCACTAATTGTGTCTCATTGTTACCCACTCAAGGGACCACTCAAGGTTTTGGTTATTATACCCAAAAAAAATATGAATGTGCACTTAAGGCTGTGTGTGGGAGTTTTTGAGGGGAACGCGCATATATTTTCTGAACATAAATATAATGAGTAGTGTTATGACTGATGATCACTTGCATGCATACTGTAGATGTACGTGTAGTTCTTCAATGTAATGATGCCACTGAATATCAACAGGCAATCTGCCGCTGTATAGTTATAATTGTATATATTGTGTAGTATATAATTATGTAGTATATAATTATATTATATATTATTATTATATTTACATTATTTCAGTTTTGTCAGAATACCAGACTGTTAATAATTAATATGTGATGCTACCTTACATTTGTTTATTCGTATTTCAAAATATTGTCTTCAAAATGTTGTAATGCATCCAGTAATATACTTAATGTATGTTTGCAATATAATAAGAAGCACATGCTATAACCACATTGGATTTAGTTTGGATTTTGTATTTTTACTATAAAGTGCCATTAAATGTGAAAATTAATTCAGCAAGAGGCCATGAATGCCTTTTTGTGAAGGGAACCAGAAATAATGCTTTGTGACCCATGTCAGTTGTAATGAATTAATAAACATATTTTTTTCATAATTTATTTTTCATGACAGCTGAGACCAATGCTTCTAATATCCTATCATTAATAAGAAAATGTAGTGTACTGTACATAAATCACTACCCGGTAGTGCAAGCAGTCTTCCAAATAATTTACACTTTCTATTGCATCTTGTAAATATTAAGGTTCATCATCTCAGTTCATCATATTCATTGTCATTTCCTATAATTACAGGTCTTGTGGAAATATTAAGATTTTGATTGGCAAAGAAAAGCATCTGTCTCAGTCTCAATTTAGAGGCAGTGACAACGACATAATATGGCACCGTAGGCAAGGCCAAAATTGCAGTAATTAACCATAGCCACACAATTAGGTAAATATTAACTAGTTTCAAAAGTCAGTTTCACTTTTCATTACATTCCCAAAGTCCTTCCCCATTCACAACATTTGGCAATAAAATCAAATTAAAATTAATTGTCTTACCGAAAAAGTCAAAGAGGGAAGAAGCAAACTGAAAGGAAAAGAAAAGAAAAGATGAGAGGGCTAATAGTAGCAGGCATTAGCTAGGCAGCAGGCGAGAGCTGGGCTTTCAGCCAACAGTCTAGCATTAAGAATAGGGTGATGAACACATGAGGGAGAGCTGAGGGCGTGAGTGTAGGAGAGAGTGAATAGATGAACAGTCGTTGTTTCAAAGAGGAAATGAGATGCAGAAATATCAGGCTAAATTGTCATAGTAATGTATTAAGGTCAATAAATAGCTCTGTAAATTTCAGTAAATGTAGTTTTGATGTCTGATGCCTTAAGTGATACCACAGGAGTAAATGCGATGCTCAATTGGTTATGAAGCAATTCTCCATTAAACCAGACCTCAGTGAAATATCTCAAAATAAGTACCCGTGATTGGGAATGCCAAGTAAACTGAAACGTGCTGGAGGTCTTTTTGAGACTCATGTGAACATTTTACATTTATATTTATACCATAGTGGTAAATCCCTTCCCCTCAGGAATATACCAATGAAGAATGCTTTTGATAATGAACACCAAATCTTATTCAATGATTAACTGCATAACATAAATACAAAGCCCAAAATAAATATGAAAGTAAACCAGGAAACATTAGTAAACAACATAAAGATCTGAACAAAAGGTTTCTTTTAAAAATAGATTGAGGTCAAGACTGTTTATTAATATGCTTCATTACAGTGATTGGTTTATCCATTAAGGATTAAATGGTCCTTTCATGCATTTATTTTTAATACAGAGTCCAAATTGCTTGCTTGTGTAAAACATAGAAAGCAGCGAAACTGCCCCGTAGTTAATCCCAAAGTGTTTATTGTAAAGCAAAGGAAGTACACAAAGTAGAGTCTAGAGAAATTCAAAGTGGTCCCTCACTCGTCTGATGGCATGGTTGGTGACAGCCACACTGCTAAACCCAAGCAAGCAAATATTAATAAAAATGTGATTGCACTGACATGCAAAGAAGGCTTCATTTTCAGATTTGTGTCCCCATGTTGGATCTGCAGCTTATCGGGTGGGGAAAGGCATATGCTGGAAAATCATTTCACCTTGCCTTTCTACTGCAAAACAGCTTGTTTTCCTGGGCAGATGAACTATAGTGTGAGACGTTATAGTTTTATGTTCTGCAAACACACGGTATCCATGCGTTTGGAGAACATAAAACATGTGCAAACCTAGGAGTCATTTACCCAGTGGGTGGACATCAGTTTCTAAAAGCATCGTTTTATCTCCCTTTGTTAAATTACACCCTCATGTAGGAGTATAGGTATCAATTTGAATATGTATTTGTTACATAAAATATGGTCATTTCAAGTGGTCTTCTCTATTAAGCCTTTCAATTCCCAAACACTGCTTTATGTGCAAACCCATCCAGTCTCATTGCAGGGTTATTGTTTGATAGATCAGCATTGCTATTAGACCAATTTGTCTGAGAATGTGCGGTGTGAAGCAACAGAAACGCATTATGTAGTAATGGGGAAATTTACAGAGGATATGCTTGAATAACTGCACAGATCTATGGATTTCCAATGTTATGTTAATGGTGTCATTTGCCACAGTGGTTTTAGTTCTTATCCATAATTTATTATTGAAATAGCACAGATAACAGCAAGCCAAGCCCCATTTCCCACTTGACCACTTCTTGACTGACTGGCTCTGTGGTGTTCTTTTGCACTTCCTGAACCTTCTCTTTTCTTTCATTGCCCTTGTTTATTAGACACAAACACAGCAATGTTCTTGGTGCTGGGTTGCCAACGACAGTGCTCTGTGGGACACAGTGTTACTGTATGTGCAAATTGTTTATCAGTGGTAGACGGTTGTAGAGACGGTTAGTGTCCCTTCCAGCAGCACTGAGATGCATCCAGGGTGTGCATTACTTGTGCTGGTGGTGTATGCTGTCCCAGTGCAAACGACTGAGCAAAGACTTGGCTTTCCATTGCTTTCTGGTGATGCATGACTTTTTTGCATATAAAGCGCACTGTATTGCCCCAGAAAGGGGACGTGCGTGTCTGTGAACTGAGAAAACAGAATTTCGAGTGAGTAGCTTTTTCTTGATCCTAGATGAACAAGAATGCAACACAATCCCCACTCCATTATTTGATCTTCATTTGTAAATAAACTGATATGACTTAATCATGGCTGCCTTTGACAGATTATGCTGGTGAAGTTGTAGATTAGCTAAAATGTGAATGTATATACATTATGTATGCTGAAAAGTCTGTATGATGGAATGGAACCTTAAAGTTGCAATCCCATCGATTGAATGTGCCCACTCTCAGTCAATATCATTGAAATGGGATGGGACAGGACTGATCACAGGTTTCCATGGTTGATATCAGTTTAAGCATGCCCTTGGCACTGGCACTGATGGGGAAACAAAAATAAAGCAATCAACTTGAAATGTGAAGTATAGCGCATAAGGCTAAATTGCTAAGGGGGAGAGCCAATGGATTTCAAAATTGAAGCACTTAAATCCTCGCACCAACTGCATTCTCTGCTGTGAGGGTTTTGTCATTATCTGATGAATGAATAGGGTAGACATTTCCTCTTTGTTTATTTTAAATTCTTATTCTGCTCATGTATTGTATAAATCCATATGAATTTGACCTCACTGACCAGACACAAAAACTGACTTTCCAATTCCAATGCCATCTCTTTACAGCTTTTATTTTTTCTCTCTTTTTTCTTGCTGTAGTTGACTCTGGATTTTCTAGCAAATAGTGTGTTTAGGAATGCTAAGCATTTCATGTTAAGCTCATCTATGAGTTCTGAAGACATCTACTTCATTTTGGGTATTATGTTCATTCAAGCTTCCCTTTTCATTCCCAGAGAGTTTAATAGCCATATGAAAACATGATGGATTCAAAGCTGTTGTGTGTAGATAGATTGTCACAGCTCTATGTTAGCATATACAAACAATTTACATGGTCTGTGATTTTGATTCATTTTTGGAACTACTGTGCAAAAGGGGTGTTGTGTGACTGCTGAATACCATTGTCAAGAAGCCATCTTAATCCAAGCAGTCGCCATGTAGCTTAGGACATGGTTGTAATTGTTTACTTGTTTGTGCTCTGTATTAATATTGCATTAATGACTTAACTCCGCCACGAGGCTAGTGCCTATACTATTTTGTAATGTGTGTTATTAATTTTGTAATTACAAGCAGTTTGAACAATTAATTTAGCAGTATTCCCTACAAAACCTGTATTTATGTTTTTATACCACATGAGAATGCACTTTTAACCAAAAACCTGACCATCGAGTCCCTGGACTCCACAAGCTATTTCAAATTTGCCCATGTTCCAACTGGAAAGAGAACATAGAAGATATGAAGTTCTTGCCGAACATCTGAGTGAAGATATGGCACTTCATACCACATGACCACTCTCTGCTGCCAAATTGAGTGCTCATGTTTGGACCTACTTCAAAGCAATCCAACCAGACTGCCATGGTCTGATGATTCTCAAAGACATGTAAATGTGCTTTATAGAATTGCAATTATATCAGAATAATTATACAGTGCATGTTCAGAATGGAATGTACAGTGTAGTGCATGGTTAATGTGACTTAAAAACCACATTAATCAGTCCCATGTATGCCCATCCCATATCCCATAATGCAAAGATTCATAGGGTCTGCATAGTTTGTGAACTTTTAAAATAGGGCTTATAAGCTGAAAAAAGGCAATAAAATGCAACATATTCAGCCAGTACAATGCGTATGTTAGCCAATTATTTATTTCCCAACTTGATCGCTTTAGTAGGAGTTTCCTAACCGGCTAGCTAAGTAGCAAGTCTTGTTACAGCCAAAAAACGACTAGCTGCCTAAATTAATAATCATTTTATAATATAATCCACCTGTCCTCACCTTGCCTTTTGCTGTTCCCAAACTTGAACACTATGAGCAATGTATAATCTATGACAGATCATGAAAAATGCATAAATCCCAAGATGTAAACATACAGTCCACTTATCCGTGGTAATGTAAACTGTTAGCAAGTTAGCTCACAATGTTCTGAACGATGAAACTTTCACGACAAATAAAGACAAAATTATTTCCAGATCATTTCTGGTTTTTGTATGTGTCAAATCAAATTCCTTCCATTTTCCTAAAAACTTATGAGTCACATATGCGATCCATTTGTGATACTAATTTTCTCATGCCGTGTTCACGTTTAGTTGAAGTTAGTTGTTGAATTCCAAATGATACTAAAGCTACAATTTACCCTGACAGACAAACAGTTCATTGAGCCTCCAATGCTGTACTTGCTAGGGCTTGATAAATCAATGGTAACATAAGGTCATGGCCTGATGAATGAGCTTATTTATTCTAGAGTTTACCTGAATCAGTCCGAAGGCAATACAGCACCCCAGTCTCAAGTCTTCATGATCTTAGTTCAGAGATTCTTGTTTTTCTACTTTCCCCATGTTTCCCTCTCTCCAATGTTCAGTAATCACATAATAGTACAGAACTCACAGTAAGAGAGCTTGGGCCAACTTTACAACAGTGACATAAAGGCTGACTAAAATGCAGATCAAAGCCTGTTGTCCCATCAATATTGACGGCCAGTGAAATGACAAATGAAATGGCCCAAACTCAGACTTTTGGTGTCTAGGCTGGTCCAGCCTTCACATTCAGTGGGGCAGCCTGTAGGTTAGTGGCTAAGGTACATGACTGGGGGCCCAAAGGTTGGTGGTTCACACAGCTGTTGGGCCCTTGAGCAAGGCCCAATATTGCTCCCGTGGGGACTGTCCCCTGCCTAGTCTCATTGATTAGACTAGGCATGGGACAAAGTCACTTTGGATAAAAATGCCAGTTAAATAACAGATTATTATTATTGAGCATATTTACCCCTCAGTTCAGAGGCTGTTTTTTCCCACTCAAAATTTGAACATGCAGTCTTTCATAATTGGTAGTTGGAAATGTAGATACTATTACAATTACTAAGAAAAGCTCATCTAGGTAATAACAGTATTAAAAGCCACAAATATTCAGAACTTAAATCAGTTACCTTGCTATTCATCCATCCATCCATCCATCCATTATCTGAACCCGCTTATCCTGATCAGGGTCGCAGGGGGGCTGGAGCCCATCCCAGCATACATTGGGCGAAAGGCAGGAATACACCCTGGACGGGTCGCCAGTTCATCGCAGGGCACACACACCATTCACTCACACACTCATACCTACGGGCAATTTAGACTCTCCAATCAGCCTAACGTGCATGTCTTTGGACTGTGGGAGGAAACCGGAGTACCCGGAGTACCCGGAGGAAACCCACGCAGACACGGGGAGAACATGCAAACTCCGCACAGAGAGGCCCCGGCCGACGGGGATTCGAACCCAGGACCTCCTTGCTGTGAGGCGGCAGTGCTACCCACTGCACCATCCGTGCCGCCCCTTGCTATTCATATTCCAGCAATTTAATCATTTAAATTATTGGGTTGTGACTTCAGCTTTTTATGTTTTTTAACCTTCTCCGTGTACCTTATTGGATGTACTTATAGCAAGCCATTTTCATATTTTTAGCGACCAGTTAAACATAATGGTCAGAGTAGTGTGCACAAAATTATTCTTTCCATTTTCCCTAACTTGATATTTCTCCCTTTCGAGAAATTTCAAATCTAGGCAAAAAGACTGCTGTCAAATTAAAGTAACACAATGACCCCTAGAATCAATGAAATGCACTTAGCCAGACTCAATTCAGTTCAGTCAAAGCAGACTGAAGTTGTTTTGTATTCAATAAAACAAAAGCTTAAAACTCTTTTAGATTGAAAAATCCAAGAGACAGGAAAGGGTGATACCAGAACACAAGTAAGATTCTGGCTGGGTCTGACATCCCTGCATCTGGAATCCCATTTTGATGAATGTTGTACTTCCAAATTAGTTTATTAAAATGATTGACACAGGGACACAGCACTGCTCTGACACTCAGGGAGTGCTGGGACAAAGGTGAGAACTCATTTCTAATAATAATTTAAAATAAAATAAAACACTCCTAAACAATGGCACATGAGACTGTTAAGCAACTGACCATGATCTAGTAATTAACCTTGCATTTCTATTTCATTTGAGATTTGTGCAGATAATGTAATTGTACTGTTTATGTCTATTTTCCATTGCCTAGAAAAAAAAATAGTTTTCCTGCCAAATACGATTAAAGTGTTTGCCTCATGGCTGCCGTGCATTATCTGTGTTTAATTGGTCGCAATTGATGTAGGGTGCAGGGGCACATTTTAGGAGCAATGTGATAATTGATTGGCAAGAAGGCTCTATTGACCTCTTTCTGAGGGATAACTGCATAGCAGGTATTAATTACCCTTGATAAACTAGTGTTCCTGTATGGTTTATTTTCTAACATAACATGTTCACTCAAGTCAATTGATAAAATCTAGTATTAAATCTGAAATTAAGTTCCCAGACCAATTTGATAGGTGTAGCCACTAGAACTCCAGGGCTCTGTCAGTGACATTTTTATTAAAAAAGCTGTTTATTTTAAATTACTGTACAGTACACCCTCTTAGAATAGGATTGTTCATTGCTCTCATGGTCATGGTTTTATGGTCAGCTTATGCTAGTCATCAGTGACATAGCATAATGTAGAAAGAAAGATGAGAGAGTCTTTGTTCCTCTCCTTCAGAGTTTCCCTCATCGTTATGCTGGTGTGCCATTTATTTGTAACTCTCAGTCTTTTTTTTTGCACAATGTGGTTTTTGTGAAACGTTATGAAAATGGAAAGGTGAAGAGTGAAAAAAAGAATCTATAGCGACATAATGGTCCGAAGTTAATGAAACTCTATGTTCTGCACTAAATGGATGTAATAACATCTGAAGCTTCCTGCAGCAAAGGCAGATAACAGAGTCTTTGTGGAGATGATGGATAAGTACCCACACTCATTGGCGTGCAGAAATAGAAGAGACACATTTTATTTTGCTCACCGCAAAAGGCCTTCAAAAGAGGTGATCGTCTTAGAAGGCCGCTGTATGCCCCATGAACACGCATAAGCACACATTCATGCATGCAAGTGCACATACACATATGTACCGAGTATATCTGGAGATACAGAATCATCCCCAGACCACCTTATCCCACCTTAGTGAAATGCATCTTGCCTCAATGCGTGAAGCACTACGTATATACCAATCACATCATTTTGATGTAGAATGGCTATATCTAAGATATAGGCGATGATGGTGAGAACTCGAGCAGTGTGAGCATAAACATGTTTCTTTCAGTGTAGGAACATCACTGGGGAAGTCTGCTTTGGTGAAAATCCATATTATTAAGCCAGAAAATATATAAAAGTTACAGCAGAAAAAACAAGCTCAGAATCAACTCTGTTTGATTTCTTTGCACATCATCTACCGGCCAACATTATCGTGAATATGATAAATTATCGATAAGCAACACTATGCCATTCCTTCTGAGAACCTTGTCTCTCAACCACATTTCAACAGCCACGCATAGTTTAGCCCCTCAGACGAGGGATTTCTGCTCTTGCGGGGCGCTGTGGACTGATGTTAAATTGCAAAGAGTGGATATTGTGGGTAATTCTTGTGTTTGGTACGCTGTTTATGTACTCCAGCCGTTCCAGGTGATTTATCACCCTGAGGGGAAAGCCTCCAACTGGCACACAATACAAACAAAATAGCAATGATGAAATATGAATATGCTTAGCTTTGAATGATTCTCCTCTGTTTTGGCAATGAGCCTGTGCTTTTTTCCAAACAATGAAAGCAATTTGTAAAAAAAAGAAGCCTCAAGAGTATCAACAAGTTGACAAGTAAGCAAGTACTCAGAGTATGCACAAGGGCCCATACCCAGTCCAACTGTTACTCTGTGTGCTGTTGCATCAATGCCTGATATACAGCAGGGCTACTGAACTCCATGTCCTGTGGGCCACAGTGTCTGCAGGCATTTGCTTCAACCATGCACTACACCACCTGATTTCACTAATTATTGTCATAGCTTATTATTCGAACGAATCAGGTAAAATAATTAGTGAAATCAGGCGGTGTAGCGCACGGTCGGGGCGAATACCTGTAGACACTGCGGCCCACAGGTCGAGGAGTTGAGTCGTGCTGATATGCAGTATATCTGTGTTAAACTGCCATCAGTTTAACTGTCAATTATTCTATTTCATTGGGCTGTTTTTATACCCCTGAAAAAAACACTACAATAGAATCTTTCTGAAATCACATGGATAATGCTTCTCTAGTTTTCTTTTGAAAACGGCAAAAGAAATTAGTGCTGGGTTTGCATGAGTCATTCCATTCCAAGTACACTTTTGATTACCCAGGTGACTCACTTGCAGTCATTGTCATCTTAAAAATTGGTATTAACAAAGGCTTGAAATTAATCAGTCATCTGTTTCATCTGTTTTGCCTTAATGGAAAATTGAAGACAAGGTCAAAACTTGTGTCTTAAGAATGCTGGGTGACAATGCTGTGATATTTAAGCATGGCAGCCTGTTTTGATATTTTTAGAAACTAATGCAAATTCAATGATGTAGTTTGGGTATAAAGTGAAAGGAAGGTTACATGCAACACTCCTCCAACTACAATGGCCCAGATGCCCTTCTTTGGCCATCTGACTGAAACAGCAGAGATGGCAGGAAAGTACAGTGTTCCAGTGTGTTCTTTCTCAGCCACACACATAGAAATAATGGGCATATCCGTTAACGCCTCTGCCCTAGCTCTCAGTTTGTCTCTCAGGCCTGTTTCATAGCTGTAAATATCCATTGCTTCTCACAAGATATTTGCTCCTCAATCTAACAGAGGCCATCAACGGAAGCCATATTGCTATAGGACAATATTTGTCACAACAAATAGCAATATTAGCACAAAGGATCTTTAAAAGGCTATTTTCCCCCATTATTGATTGGTTACTGTTTTGTGCATATATTGTATACATGTAAATAATCTTTTTATTGTCCTGTGAAAATATTCTGCTAATGAGAGTGCACCCTAGGGAAAAAGGGTTTACACAGGTAGCATTTATCTGGGCTGGTGGGTGCCTGTAGTCTGCCTGAACCAACCACACATGAAGAATCCTCTTTTATGATTGGCCAATTGCAGACTGACAAGAATGGTCTGCTAAATTTTGGAAGATATGAGCTTTAAATATAACCGGACACTACAAATGGCAAGAAAAGAAAAGATAATATCAGGGATAAAAATCGAGTTCTATATGTACATTTCAGTGAAATGTACTTCATGTTAGTGTCTCCATTTGTGACAAAATGCATCAATAATAGCAGTGCATTTGGCATTGACAGACAAAGTGATTAAAATTCAGATCGGATATTTGAGCAAGCACTGGTTCCTTTTGAGACTGGGGTACTGTATCTATATTTTAAGAGGGGTTTAAAATAACAAAGCTAAGCTTATTGCCCAACCATGATTGGCTTTTTGTACCTGTATGTGTGCATGCTGTTTTTAAATGGCACTGGATCAGATCTGCTGGAGTTGAATTGGATCTCTATTCAGATAGCAGTTCATTAGTCTTACTACTCGGACCGGGGGATGCTTATTAGTTTCAGACCTGCATATGATTAATGTTGGCTGTATAAAAACCCAGAGTCTGAGAGTTGGAATACTTCCATTTGGACTGTACAGTACATGAATATTTGTGGCTCCCTCCATCTCGGCTCCATACACCTGCAAGCATGAGGACTAATGAATCTGAACACATCACATATTCAGACTCTTCGTTGATAACATTCAATAACAATAACATATGTTTATCCTTTATAATGTACATAAATTACAAAGCATACTAGTATGTTATACAGTCAGATAAAATGCTTGCTGGGAAAACTGCAGAACGGAAGAAATCTTCTGTCCATGCTATAAGGACAGAGCTGGGAAATAGTCCAACTAAACCCCATGGCACTCTTATCCAGATTAATGCTTTTAATGCTCTCAATTGAAAAAAGATGGGAAGCAGGGAAGGTAAGGGCCAGTCTTTTGTGATAAAAGCAACAGAACCCCAGAGTGAATCTGCAACTGACAGATTCCTTATTTTCTTCTCTTGCATCCAAGATATGGCTATCACCACAGGGCCTGAGGAATGCACAGGTTCGTAGAGCTCTAATGCTTTGTGTGAGTGTGCGAAAAAATGAGAAATAGATAATGGTCTGATCACAGCAGTGGGAGTAAAAAAAGCTTTTCTTTTTAGAACTCAGCAGATTTGCACCTATACACTCTCAAAAGGGCTAGAATGATGTAATACCTTTAGAATTTGTGGCAAGGTGCATAATATTAGTTAACTTAGGATGCTTAAATTGTGTATTAAGTTATTCACTGACTGTGTGATAATTGTGTGTATGAGAATCTTGAGGAAGCTTTGCAGTCACATTAATTTTACAGCAGTAGATTCAAACCAACCATGTTTCAGTAAGCTGGAGGATGCTCTTCCTGTTCCACCTGAACCAATTGGCACACGTTGGTAGGTGTTGAAAGCAGTAGTGTCCAGGAGTTTTTCGGTTCTTGGCTCATAGTATCAGAGGAGACCATATGGGTCAAGTGCCATCACAGGAGAAGGGCCGGACTGGTCAAAGCTGACAGGAAGGTGACAGTAACGCAAATAAACATGGGCCAAATTCTAAAGCCTGGCTTTAAAGACAGGGCCTTCAAAGCCAGGCTTTAGAATTTGGCCCATGTTTCTTCCCATTTGTTCAGTCAAAATAAGTGAAAGAAATGGTCTGTTTTCAAGTCCAAAAATTAGCCTTGGAAGAACACCCAATTGGGGGAGAATGTGGTGGAAACTTCACAAAGCCAATGAATCTCAGAATCCCACTATATGACCACATGGTTCACATGGTTCCACGTCTCACAAACTACCTCCATGGATTGAACACTAATACAGTACACATTCAGTTCAAGATATGAGAGCTTTGTCTTTTTTTTTGTTTTGTTTTGTTTTGTTTTGGAAACAGAAGACTGATTCGCAATTAACGTTACTAATTGTGTGCATGTTTTGTTATACTAACAATTATTAAGATTAACCACCATCATAAATTATTCATTTGAAATTCATTTGAAGCGATTCATTTGTCATCTGACACAATCAGACATATTTCAATCTGCATTTTAATTCTATCTTCTTACATAGTTGTTTAATACATTTTATGTGTTTACAAATTGTATTGTCTTGTTATTCTAAAAGTGTGGGTTCCACTGATTAATCAAGACTGAAATGACTTGTCTCCTTGTTATCTCCTTGTCCTATCTTAATTCTTATAGATTAAATCAATTCAGTATCTCCTTCCCTGTAATAAGAGGAAGCTCTTGATCTTCCTCTGAAGTAGCTCATTGAGTATAATGGAATCATATTTACCAAACATAAAAAATGACAGGCCTGAAAAGTCCTGGTTGATCCAGTGGACTGAAGAATGAGTGAGGTGATTCTGGGAAGAGTCAGTAATGAGTGTTTAGAGTGAGGGACCTCTGTACAGACATTAATATGGGGCACGGTAGTGTTAGTCAAGGGGGCCTCTGTGGCCACCCCAGCACTTGCCTTGATGAGATTGGGGAAACTGGGAGAAGGGAAAGCCAACAGAAATCCTGGAAATTCGAAGCCTGGTCAGACTCTCTTAACAGTGTTGGAATAGCCATGCACTATCTCACCAACTCTGATACAGGTTATGTAGGCCGGGCAATCTCCAGAATGCCCACTCAACGGCTGTTGGGTTCAAGGCAAATAATTGGTTTTATTTCAAGAAAGCTACCGAGAACACTCTCTCTGTTGATAATGACCCAAATAATGGGTCAATGACGTACAGCCCACAAACTGCATTCCCAAAAACTCATATTAGAATCATTCAAAATTCTAAATCAAAACCCAATTAAAATACCTTCTCGGTTATGACACATTTGTGGGGTTGGCTTGACTGGCTGGACACCACGATGACAATAGCCGTAGCTGTGACTCTGACAATGAGGGCATTTATTTCTTTTTTCCGATCCTGGTATCCTCCTTAGTCCCGCAATGATTTCATGTTCAGTGCATTGTCTGCAGACTTGAATAGTGGCCTTCACATCTTAAGATGGCAGCAATCTGAATGGCTCCAAAACAGCTGGGCGAATGCATATCGCAAGTTAGTGGTTCAAGAAAAATGCCGTATCAAAAATGGACACAATGAAATGTCTGGTTGAAAACCTGCTGCAGAATTGAAAGAGCTGTACTTCTGTTTATTTACAGATTTTTAAGAGCTATCTGAAGCATTTATAGAATGAGAACAAACTAGAAATCCACTGGTTCAATAAATTACACTGTAATACAAAGACCTACTCGCTTCAAGGTCGTCCTGAAGATGAAATTATTTTTAACTCCTCGCTGCTGCAGAAAACAAAGTTCTGTGTAAGAAAATCACTGTTATTTGATCTTTTTTATTTTATATATATATATATATATATATTATTGACTGGGCAGCTTAGCATCACCCTTGTCTTAACTTAATTTACAACATAATTTAATGCACAGTTATACCCAAATCACCCAGAAGTGAGTGACACATAAAAAGTTCTGCAGTTGTCTTCAGATTTTGAAGTAGCCACCAAGGTGTGAACTATCACCTTTTACTGTTCTATAGCACTTCTACCAAGCAGCACATATCATAGATGGTACGCATAATCTTTTTTTACACCATTAATTGCAAAGCACCACCTGTCTCAATAATGATATGGCAAAGAAAGCTGATTTTATCCAGGCATAACACAACCATAGCCAAGCAAATAATGTTTGTGAAGATGATTCAACACCTGAAGGCCTTGCTTTGCATGCACTCTCGCCAAAAGACAGACTCTGAAAGCTTGAATTAGCACACAGTTCTTCCAGCTTTGCCTTTTTAACATTTATTTTCTGCTATTTCGCGTCAGCACCTGGGAGATTAATTGACTGGTATCACCATTAGTTAGATGTTTTTTTCCAGTATAATTATTGACAAGCATTAGACATTAACAAACACGCACAAGTTTGCTTAAAACTCTTACAGATATGACGGATGCTGTTTGTGGATTTTGAATCTATTACGTGGTAGTTTCTTCAGTCCCTGTGGGTTTTCATTTGATTCATTGACAGCGTTTTGGTTTTGGCCAGTCTTCGCAGTGCCTGCCAAAAAGAAAGATGTATTAAAGGTTTTGTCTCCATGAGTTTATATTGGTTAAAAGAAGCAAACATGAATCTCTCACTGACTGCCGGCTTTTAAGGAAATGTACGTGTTCCCTGCAGCCTTTACACCTTTCATTCTATGGTTGATCTTTACTCTGAACCTCAAGCAAAGGAATTACAGCATCTACTTTGTCAAGCATCAGACCACCTATATAACGGCAGTAGCATTACAATATGGAAGCATTGTGTTAAGTGCCACTGTAGAGCTACCACAGCACTCCACTAGTGTAAGATGAAGGTAATGGGACACAACAGGCAGGATTGCATTTTGTAGCTTAAGGTTCTCCAGTGCATTCAGAACCATCTTGTGAAGGTTGACAGTACCATCAGGACAATGCATCGGTGAAACATGACCGTGATGCATTCTTCAAAGGAACGGTAAGACACACTTGGATTGCTGGGAAGCTGTAGCACTCAATGTCACAGCCCATTCTCTATGCAAAAATAGATGTAGTCGTATGAGAGGTGATACTGCTGAGATCATTAAAGAATGATTTGTTGGCAAATGTTACTGAACACCTGCTCTGAATGAAAATATTTTCCAGTGCATTCTTTTAATATGATTTTGCTCTTTAATTTCACTGTGACGACTAAATTATTTCCTCTCACCAATATCAATTGGAAAATAACAAGGATGGCACATTGAGTTTGGATGATGGATATGTAGAGTGATTTCTTATGGAATGCAACAGAGCTCATTTGCGGGCAAGCAGCAGGATAATGATTTGAGTGAGACTCCCTTGCTCTTACCAAATAGACTATGGATTTAGATGTCATTGCTACTAAACTTACATAAAGTTGAAAGTTGATTTTAGCCCTTGTGCAATAAAGAAAAGGACAGGCTGTGAAGTATTGTGGACTATTATTTCATGTTGAAGAGGTAGAACATTGTATTAGGCCAATATGTCTCAAAGCCATTAGCATTAATTACAGCCACTTTGCAATGTTTATGCCGCAAGCTCCTTTGTGTAAATGCACATGCCATGCAAGACGGGGTGCTGGATGTTGGTAAGGGGGTCTTGAAAGCTAAATTGAGTTAGAAAATAAAAAATGTGGTCAGGAAGACAAATACAAAATCGGTGGGAAGCAAAACAGTTCTGCTACTTCCGTACCAGATTACGAATAATATGAGTTGTAAGCTTTTAGACTTTGATGGCACTGTGTTCATGAGATCTACAGATAATATGCGAGAAGCTACTTGAGGTGGATGGCAATCTATTTTGTTGAACACATGCAATAGATATATGACTAATATGATTAGTGGTACAGTTTAGTGGTACAGCTGTTTCATTTGGCGGTTTGCTTCTGTGGTAAGAATTTTGCTCCGGCAGGAGGAGGCAGTTGCATTTCGGCCCGTAACAGGTGGAGAAGTGTTTTGTATCAAGATTGTCCATAATCCATAGTGGTTTAAGGTTTACCATTCAGACAACCTCCACCATGAGACGGGTGCGTGGGGGTTGGACCCAAAATGCACGACTCAGAAACAATAGTAATTGACCGTAATCGAATACTTTTGTTTTTATCGTTCTACTGACCAAGTAGGCTACTGTTAAAAAGCTAATTGTATGGGTTAGTGCTATTGGATTATGCTAGTTACTAACCTCATATGGGGACCAGTAAAGTGGGACTTTTGCTGTTTATGAATGGAGTGACAGAAATTTTCAGTGCCATTGACCTTAATCAAATACTTTTGTTTTTATCGTTCTACTGACCAAGTAGGCTACTGTTAAAAAGCTAATTGTATGGGTTAGTGCTATTGGATTATGCTAGTTACTAACCTCATATGGGGACCAGTAAAGGCCAACAACACACTAGCACTTACTTCTTGTAAATTTTTCTCACCACAGCTGTGAAGTAAAAAAGTGGACAAACTACGTTTTCTGTGAGAAATGTATTGTTGAGTTAACGTGCACACAGTGGTCTAAATTCTAAAGCTCCATTTTGCCCTCCCTAGATGAAGTTAACAAACTTCATAATATATTGCTTGTAACGTTACATCCCTGTCTGGCTTTAGAAGATGTTTACTGAACGTTAAGTTAATGTCTGCACTGATGAGCTAACGTTAACAACATCCACATTTCTATAACACTTCTAGTTCCGAATACATTGTATTATGGATTTTAAATTGCAGTCTGGACCAGGTCCACTCTGCACCACACCACAATTTTCGGAAAGAGGCTCAGCTAACTCATAACCAGTACCAGCTCTCTTGTAGCGACACGTAGCGAAGTTGTCAATGGAGAAATGGAGTTGTTCGCTGATACAGAAAACATTTTTTTTAAAGAAACGGCTTGGCTGCCTCAATATGGCAAAGTCTGTCTTTGAATTATACTCAAGCTTATCTGCATATTGAAGTAAGTGCTGGGTAGATTTTTGTGGTAGAAAGGAATTGTGAATGAATTCGGTGAACCTTAAAAATATGAAAATACTCTACATGAGTGAGCATGTTTAGTGTAATGGTTAATATTCACTGAAATACGGGTGAAGTGAATGGATAGTCTACCTCAAGAAATACTGATTAGCCACTATTACCAGCAAAAGCACTTCACATGTTGACTCGGTTATATTCCTGTATATCCCTGATTTATAGTGTACATACAAATCCAATGTATATACATATAACCATATCTGTCCTTCCTCCACGACTCCACGACTTGGGTGACAAACTCCATGAGACTGGTCATTGCATTTAGCCTTGCATGCGCTGACAAGGCCATGAGTCTTTCAAGTGAGCGAATGGAGCTTGTCACCCAAGCAGCTATTAGAAAGAACAACAGCAGCAGCTTTTAACCCGATATTACATAGGGCATGTTTGATGTTGGCCAGGTTGCACGTTACGTTTGCTGATTACATTTAAAGGTTAAAGATAATAAAACAAAGATAATAAACCAAAGTGTGGCCAAAGTCCGTGTTTCTTTTAAATCAGTAATTTGGTCATCAGCTCTGTTTTATGGCATGTCCTCATTTGTGATGGATCTCTCAGAATTCATTGTAGGGTGTGAAGCACACTCCATTGCACAGTCTCTGTACCATGCCTTTGTCATAGAAGGTCTTTTGTTTCCTGTCCAAGGTCCAACCAGGGGAACCGGGATGAGGGGATCTACTGGAGGATGTCACTACTGCAGCAGTAAAGCGGGGGCCCAATCACAGGGATCTGAGAGTGCTGCTGATCCCAGTCCAGGTTGGTGAGAGGCTTCCTACTTCGCCACTAGGTCTGGCTCCGTATGAAAGGCAATTTCGGAGAAGGCGATTCACTCGCCGATAGCTGTTTATTATCTGACAGCGCCAACTCCCAGGCAGGGAATTGAAGCACGGACAGCGGAGGGGTGCTTTCCTGGCGAAGGAGGGTGACATCCTATATAGGGCAGGTTAGGGACGGCTTTGAGCCAGGCTCCGCCTGCCGCTGAGCTGGCTGGTTGTCTGATTGCATCTCCGTGGCCCGTCTCTTCCCCCGGTCGCCACTACAGAATTACTTTGCACCTGGGAGCCTGTGAGCATGTCCAAGCGCTGAAATTTGTCAGCATGATTCACACCATTTTATGTGTGTTTATGTTTTTTCCCCTCTCTCTCTTCTCCCCAAGAGCTGCCTTTGAATCAGACTAAATAAATCACACTGCATTCAACTACACTGCATTGAGTAAAGCCGGCTGCTCTTATTTCGAATTTGTTGAGTTTGACGTCTGGAGGAAGCTGTCCTTTGAATCTATCTGAAACCCTGTACCTGTGATGCAGACATTCAAAACTTTAGATCTCTTTAATACTGTACCACAGGAAAGAGGATACAAAGCCACTCCACTGCACTCTGTTATAATAATATCACAGCATGGTTTGCCACCAGTTACTGTGGCATATGCTAGTTTGACATTGTAGGGAGTATGATCAAATATAGTGAACTTTTCTACACCTCTTTGGGATATACTCTTTCATAAGACCGATTATAATCAGTTTTTGAGCTTGCTATAAGCGGTGGAATACAGTGAATTTGAAAAACTACATGCAACTACAGTAATTATAGTTGACACCTATCCATGTTACTGGACCTCCTAGAATGTTGTATGGTCTCAGGATAATTTTATTATTAATTTATTTTTTCAATGTTGTATTTTTTTGCATTTCCAAACATTCTGACTCAGCATTTTGGTTACCAATTTTATCTGGATTATCAAGTCATACACCAATACAATCAATAGATTGTTTGTAATGAACAGTTACATGCAAAAGTATTAGGACAGTGACGCAGTGTGTTGTTTTGATTGTGTACTCCACTGGATTTTAAAGCAGACAAATTGATACAAAGTTAAAGTGCAGAGTGTTGACTTTAATTTGAGGGTATTTCCATCCATGTCAAGTGATCCTTGTTGGAATTACAACCATTTAGACTATATTCATAATGCCTCCATTTTAGGGGAGCAAAATAATTGGACTGTTGGGTGCTCAGCTGTTTCTTGGTCAGGGGGTGTTTTTGCATCATTAGTCCACTGCAAAAGTAACCAACAAAAGGTCTAGAGTTGATTCTAGGCATGGAATTTGCATTTGGCAAATGCATTTGACAATGTTGTCATTGTCTTTTAACCGGCCAAATACTACAAGTGTCAATGCCAGTAAAGCAGGTCATCGTGAGGCTGAAAAATAGTACTATGATCAGAGACATCACCCAAACATTGGGTCCATCAAGAAATGCTCTCCAGGTTTTAGTTTAATTTGATTTCATGTGTATCGTGCTTTTTACAGAGACGCTGTCACTGAGATACATCACAGCAGAAATACTTTACAAAATAAAACAAGAGTGAACCTCAAAAAAGTGAGCAATTGAGGTTAAAATAACTTCCCAGTGTAAAGACATTTCAGGAGGAACCTGGCTACAGAAGGGGAGACCCTCCTCTGCTGGCTGTCCCAGGGTAATCGTTTAGGTAGAATGAATGGTAACAAAAAAAAAAGGCAGTAGAAGCAGTACAAGAAAACACAGAACAAGAATGATTAGGCACTATCTAATTTTGTGAATGACTGCTGCACATGTAGAGGCCTGCCTGTATTATAGAAAATCACCAGTGTGTTCTGCTATGGCAGCATATAAAACTAAAACTGTGAAGAAAGGGGGTATACAGAATTATGAGAGTGTTCCTGAACAGGCAGCAAAAGAAAAGGCACAGAACAGCAATACCAGAGCATCCACATGCAGTGGCAGGGTAACAGCACTGTGGTCCTGATTTACCCTTCCCATACATCTTCAACAAAAGGATTGACTAAAGAGGGACATTTTGAGCCTACAATTAAATACAGACAGTCTGAAGCCCAAGCATCCAAAGGGAGATTAGACAGGAGCTCTGTAAGAGACGACACTGCCTCCCATTGTAAACAGTACTTGGGATTTTCCAATAGCCAGCACCTTGTGAGCAAAGCAATCTTGGAGGAGAACAGAAGAGGAGTAACTTTCCAAGATTCTGGAGCCAAATCATTTAAAGTCTTATATGTTGGGAGGAGAACTTCTACTCAATTCAATTCTTAACCGGCAATGAGTGACGACAATACAAGCACTGGACTGATTTGCTCACATTTCTTAGTTCTTGTAAGTACCCTGTTGGCTGCATTCTGTGCAATTCCAAGACTGCACAGTAATGTATCATTGTACAGCATTCCAACCTAGAGGTTACAAATACACAATCCAGTTTTGCAGCATCCTCCAAGGACAACATGTCCTCAGGTGAAAGAATCTCTTGTGATAATATTAATGTAGGCCTGAACAGGACAGATCTGAATCAATACCAGAATGTTTAACTGCATTGACTAGGGCTGAGCCATTTAGTTCATGTATTTATCTCTAAGAGATGTGGTGCCTCCTGCCAACATCTCTTTATATGAATTTTAGTAAGAGGAAATTGTGGGTCATCCAGGCCTTTACTGTATGTCTTTAAGACAGGCTTCTAGTTTGGCAATCTGGGCAACTTTGCTGGGTTTAAGTGATATAGATAAAAGATAAAAGGAACCTCTCATGACCCAAAGCATGCTCATGTATCTGTTCAGATACAACCAAGTGTCTCAAAATTCAATGGCGCTTCATATTGCAGCAGGACAGTACATAATGTTATTCAACCAAGAAGTTTTTTTAGGGCTAACAAGTGAAATGTTCTTGTCTGACCAAATTAATCACCCGTCCTGAATTCAACTGAACAATGACTGACATTGATTGACAAGCCAGAATGCTGTTGCCCCAGAAACAAACAGGGACTGAAGATGGCCTCAGTAAAGGCCTGGCAGAGCTTCACGAGGAAAGATACCCAGCATCTGGTGATGTCTGTTGGGTCGCAGACTCAAATTAAAGCTGAACCTACTTATTTGTTTTATGTCACATACATTGTAATGGACTACAAAGCCAAAACAACAAAAATTGTGTCACTGTCCTAATACATTTGCATTTAACTTTATGTAGGCCTCATGCTATTACCTGCTTGCAGGGTGCTACCTAGCATTAATATACTGTGTAATTAATTTAAAACATGTCTGAAGTGAGGGCTGGCAGATTGGCACTATGACAGTTAATGACATTATGACAGTTATTAAACACATGGTTTCTCACCTTAGATCATAAAGAAGCAGAGGCTCAATTAGATTAGTAAGTATCACAAAATAATGACACTATTTAATGCATAATGAACTCTTAAGGCTCTTAAGGTGACAGTTACCATGATATAGATTTTTTTTATTTTGTTTTAAATGGAGCAAATGTCTGGCGTTTTACAATCCTAGTGTATGCATTGTGTGCAGGATGCACATAATCCATGTGAATGAACCCAGCCCACTAAAATTAGATTTTTACCACAGGCATACACAATGTGAATTGGTCAAAAAATATTACCAGAAATGTATAATTGCATGATAGTATGCCATAGCATCTTTTTCAATGGGCTACACAGTTTAAAATGTCAGTGTTTGTAACATAAATCATGGGCTATATTATTGATTTAAACCTGATTAAAACCTGGAGACTGAAAAGTCATTGTATATGAGCAGGTGGAAATCCTGCGACTGGCATCAATGTGGCGTGCTCCAAGTCTATTCCGTGTTTGGGATTTAATAACATTAATGTGAAACCTCATAGCTGCAGGTGTCTGTGCTTAATGTGAGCAGTAGTATTGCAAGTTTGCTCAGTTCAAGGTACTCTTCGCTGTTCTCAAACAGATGGCACAAAGTTTTCACTCTGTCAATTTTGCAAGCCATCATATTCACAAGAGCCGCGGTAGTGTGACAGAAGTTTGAGAACAGACACAGGTTTGGTGAACCTTTGCCTGATTCAGTGGATCAAGAAAGAACATTTGTTTGACCGACTCTCTCTCTCTCTCTCTCTCTCTCTCTCTCCTCTCTCTCTCTCTCTCTCTCTCTCTCTCTCTCTCTCTCTCTCTGGGAATCTATTCCGGTGTGTGTGCACATTTTGCAACACTTACAAATCTTGTGAAGCCTTATTCACAGTTCCAATATCAATCCCTTATTGGATACAATTCTATCACATGATTATGTATTTGTACTTTGAAACTAGTATGCAGATGTTTCGTATTTGGAGAGGTTTGGGGACACTTGCGTGAGGATATCTGAGTGGGGAAACGTTTTTGTAATGTTTGTTTGTTTTGTAATGTTTTTGTATTTTATTGTATATTTTGTGTACACTGTATGCACATGCTCTAAAATAAATTTGTTCTGTCTCAAATTTCTGAATGGTATAAGCCTCTTCCTTAAGTTTAGTCTTCAAACGTGTGTAGTAAATAGTTTTTGTGATGTCAACACTTACAAATCTTGTGAAGCCATATTCACAGTTCCAATATCAATCCCTTATTGGATACAATTATATCACATGATTATGTATTTGTACTTTGAAACTAGTTATGTACCTGTGTACCTATATTTTCAGTTACATTAGTTCACTTAGCCAACCACTGGCAAGGAACATCGCTCTAGCCATAGGCGGAACTTTGCACACTCCTTTAAAAGGGCTGTGGCAGTCTTTTGACCTATGCAATGATAATGTTATCCAACACACATCCTGCCTTTCAAAAGAGATTCAAACTTAATGTTAACCCTATCCACTTGGCCCCCTACAAAAAAATGTGACGTAATAAAACCGCGAAACAGCGATGTGAGATTGTTAAAGAGATGAGACGCAAGTGAGAACCACAGCTTAGATGCTTATCAGCCTCATATTTGCAAAGCAGGGCAATCAAACCGCAGGCTCTTCCACACTCACCACAAACTCTGACAATAAAAGGCATATTCTAACAATCCTTGATAATATTTCTCTAGGACAAAAAATTATATAACAATATAATAAATATAATAACAACAAAAATATACATTTCCAAAGTTGCATGAATAAACGCATAGTTTATTTTTTTCTTTTAGTCCATATTTATTTATTCATTTATATTTCCAGTTTGGTAGAAATACAAATTTGTTTTGCTAATTATTTAATACAGACTACATATTTATGGAACTAAAGATCCCACCTGGTTATGAAGCTATGACTGTTCATAGGTTGAAGGGAATGTTGAAGTTTATTTTGTAATGCATTCATTTTCGAGATAACTATATTTTTGCTAGGAATATACCTTGAACTGCTACTTATTGTTGAGTAAATGCATTGCAATGTCATTTCAGTACCAAACATGGCAAGCTTCTTGGACAGGGTTTCCCTTTCCATTAAGGTATAATGTGTCATATTCAGGTGACGGATAGTTTAGGAATATTGCTGTGTATGTGAATAAAACACACAAAATACAAAATCTGCTTTAATAGAAAAGTAAGCTTTTCTGATTATTCATGAGTCTGGACAAAAATATATGCAGATGTTTTGTATTTGGAGAGGTTTGGGGACATCTGAGGCTATCTGAGTGGGGAAACGTTTTTGTAATGTTTGTTTGTTTTGTAATGTTTTTGTATTTTATTGTATATTTTGTGTACACTGTATGCACAGGCTCTAAAATAAATTTGTTCTGTCTCAAATTTCTGAATGGTATAAGCCTCTTCCTTAAGTTTAGCCTTCAAACATGTGTGTAGTAAATAGTTTTTGTGATATTGACAATTTTTTTGGAAAATACAAAATAGGGGGAAAGGGTGTTAAGTGTTCTATCAACAGCAGTCATGGCCTAACACCTCAATTCTTGATTTGTGGCCCAGGCATCAAAAATGAAATAAATAAATGCAGCATATTGTTAGCAAATGCAAGAAGTTTGCATTATGGATTGATTTCTTCATTTTATTATGAGAATAATGATTATGTTGTGTATCCCAATGAAAAATGATCTTTCTAAGTTTTACTTTCCTGAATAATTATGTGCTGTGTGTACTCTGTACTTCCAATTATTTATTTATTCATTGCTTTGTTCTAAATGATTGATCAATTATCCTGATCTTACTGCTGTGAATACAACCTTTCATTTAAATTTGAGTCCTCACCATGGGTGGTCCTTTACAAAAAAAAGTACTTGTCCATTGGAACAGTCCTATTTGACATTCTGCTGTCTCCAGGTCCCTGAGGAATGACAGCACAGAGTGTCTCACAGAGCTTCTGGCCTCCTCAGAATTGACTAAATTGTGGCTCATTACTGTAATAACACAGGTGACATCAGCATGGCCCCTATTGCTTGATTGCCCTGGTCACAACTTCATTATTCCTTTTGGTCATGAATTCTTCATGAATCGCAGAATAAGGAGGCCTTTGAAATGCCTGTGCAGTCACATCAGGCACCTTCAGCACAGAGAGGAGGAACTACAGCACACAGTGAAGGGTACTCTTCCGAATATTTTTCACCCCTCTTAAATGAATATATCATCGGAACCCTTCCAACGTACACAGAGTCCATCTCTAAATTAGTAATGGGTTTAGCTACCACCTTGTCACCTTTTTAATAGCTTAATGCCATACCAAGTTCAGGGCGGCCATCTGGTGGTTCAGTCACCTCACTGCATTACAGGGATTGCAGCAGGCGCATGATTGACAGTACGAGAGAGTGAATCAATAGAACCTCCCATACGCCCTCATTATTTCACTGTGCGCTGTAACTCAAGGCGACAGTGTAATGAAATTTTAAATAGCTATACAAGGAGCGACGCCTGGCCACTGCCGAATAAGTACCTGACAATAAACCTGACCCACGCAAGACCCCATCCTTACAGGGAATACAAAATGTAACCGATGCTTATTTCTTCATACCACCAAATCAGCCCTACAGTAATGGTCCTACCAGAGCACGTAGAGACTGCTCTCTTTGTGAGCCAAATGAGCGTGCATGAAAAGGAATCGGCAGTGAAAAGCCAGGCTATCATATCTGTGGCCGTGGTGGGCCTCGTCTCCATGACAAAGCTTTGGCCAGACGGGCAGATGGATGTTATCTGTTCACTTCCAGCTTGAGTCCTCAG